>NC_082637.1:61337679-61659952 GCF_030936135.1 Gavia stellata
TGAAAGCATCATAACCTAGGTATGTATGCACACCTGACTTTGTGTAACTTCTAAGGAGCAATGTTTCATTGACACTAAGCCTGCATTAATTTAAAGTTACAGTCTTTAATACTAAACATGGTGTAATAGACTCTTACAATCCAAATCTGTGCTTCACAGTTAAAGCCATTCCTACCATTGCATGAGTTCAGTAGTTCATGCTTGGAGGTATAAATCTATGCACTTCAGTAGATCAGTCACAGGGTTACATAAAAGCAGGACTGGGCCCAAAGGCACAAAATTCACATAATGTTTAAGGGAAAGAAAACAGTGATTCACGTGAAGTTAAGCATAACTTTAAGTCTTGGTAATAAGATTAACATTGCCCTCTTCTGGTTTGAATGTCCAAATAATAAAACTCACACAGATACTGGTAATACATGTACTATTAGTGAACAAGTTAGCCACTAATTCTGTTATTAAAAATTGATACTAAAACCGTAACATAGGTGAAAAAAAATTGTTGTTGATTAATGAAAAATAAGTTTACATTTTAGCTGCAGTACACCAAAATGAATGACTAGCAAAAAGAAAGGGAGCAGGAAGTAGAAAGACCACACCATCATACCAGTCTCCACAAGCAGTAGCTGTAGAAGTCTGCCATTTTCACAGTAACAGTAGAATCCTTTCATTACTTTTACTACCCTATTAGCAATTTAATTAAAACAAATAGACATTAAATGATGTATATTACTACTAATGCATAATATTATGCAAAAAGAAGCAAAGACCCAAGTAATTTTAAATGCATATATACCAGGTTAAAAATATAAAAGAATATACTGTGAAAGATTTTGGGTCTCATGAAAAGCCTGTTCAAGTCTTGCTATAAATCTGTCAACCTGGACAAAGTGTGATCCATGTTCTAAGGATAAATGTTTGAAGAAAAGTCAGATGGACGTATTTTGAAGAGTCCAGGAGCATACAAAGTATTTAATTTTCCTTTGGTGATTGTAGTAATTTGTAAAGTGATCTGTTCAGCTTCTAATATACTTTGAAAAACAGCTGTTGTACATTAAAATCAGGGATATATATCTTACAGTCACATTTCATTGTAAATAGAACTGAAAGCCTTGTCTCTTTTATAAACATCTTATTTCAGATTTACAAATTTGCAGTGACATATTTATGTGATTTTTAGACACAAATTAATAGCATCTCTATTATTTGATTTCAGATATATTAAGATTGTGTGTTAATATAGCAATTTAGTTGAAATGCTAAACAAGATGGGCAGGACATTTCTACTTTATGAAGGTCTGAGATAAATCACATTTGAATTTATTGCGTATTACAATGAGAGTTTTCTGAAGTGATTTCAACAAAGAAATATTTTAAAATACATTCATTTTCATTTAAAAGTCATTTAGGTTTCAGGTGTCACCCTATAATACCATACCAGATGAAACAAAAAATCGGGCTTGTTTTTTTAGGATTTTAAATGTCTTCCAATATTGAAAAAAGGAAAAAGTACAAATACATTAATCTGATGAAAAACTTTTCAGCTTACAATCAGTGTGGACAGTTTGGGTAGAATGCAGGGAGTTCAAGTAGTTAAACTGGAAGGTTTTGCTGATGCTGACTACTAGGTTCAAGTAGATGAACAGTGGAACATGGTGCCAAACAGTTACATAGGCCAGTAATTGCTAGAGCTGGGCAAGCTATAAAAATGAATGACAAGAAAACAATTCTGCAGGTGATGCTGAGAACAGGTGTCTTATCTCCCACAGTTGCTTGAAAAAATTCCCAGAGTAACAGACTGGCCTAGGATTATGACGAAAATCTCTGTGAACCTAATATGAATATAAATAATAAACCTACGTGCATTACTCTTTAAAATCCACAATCCTGTGTCTATGTTTCTTGGTCAAGGATAATTTTACATGACCACAGACTAGACAGTAAGCAAGACTACTTTATTCTTTCAAACTATTCCAATTTCTGCACATTGTGCTGAGATGCAATTTCAAGTATATCAACTTCCTTAATGTGGAGATATTTTGTCATTGCATCTAATCAGTTCTTCCCATTTACTGCTCCTAAAACAGATGCAAAATACAACGACATAATTGCCATGCAGAATTGAGTATGCCTTTACTGATGGAAATGGTGATGGCCAGGCATAAAGTTGATGTCAAGTTAGTCTGTGGCTGACAGACAAAGGGCAGAGAAGAGAATCAGTGTTGACTGGAAGACATTTTGTCCAAATAAGGTGTGTTCCTAAAAGCTCCCTCTGCAGCTTTTCTAACTCAATTTTTTTCTCACTTGCAAGCAGGGAAAACGTTTCAACTCAAGATGAGATAGCTAAGTGACTATTTTTCTCATCACTGCATTTCTGTCCCTAACCCATCACACACATGGTGTTCAAACTAGTGATCTCTACCAGAAAGATTTCTGCATTACTGAAGCAGCAGATGAACACATATTTCAGATGAGTCACTTAGTTCAGATGAGTACCAGCCTCACCTCCTTGCAGTAGGTGCTGGCTACAACACCCCATGGTTCAGATCATTTCTCAGTATGGTTTCACTGCATATTGTCAATCTGCAGAAAATGTGACATGAAAGACAGTGTTATCACGTCTTTTTTTGCTATTCTCTACTTCCTGGTGAGATCTGACACCTATTTGCTCCATTGCTTAGTTCTTCCCATCACCCCCTCAGAGCTAATCAGAATTGGAACATACATGGTGTGCTTCTTTGAGACTCTGTCCTTTAGCTTTGTGAAGCTATCTTACTTAGACATGATTTCTACCCTTTTCTATCAACCATCAACAGCTACTGAAGTCAGATACTGCTCTTATGTTGAGATGCTAAAAGCGCATCTAGCACGACCAAATTTCAAGACAGTCTGTAGATTCAGCAACATAAGCTAACATGTTGACATCAGGCCATCAATATAGTTGCTAAGTGATTGGCAATATGTTCTAAATCTGCACATGTTTAACTGTTCCTGGGATTTTTTAAATGTGGTAGCACTTAATTTGCCTATCCACAGGGCATTTGACTGATGACATGCTTAGTTGTCTCTTTTCCTTTCCCCCAATCTTCTCCCCTCCTTTGAACCAGGTGCTTCTGTTTGTTTTCAATGATAAGGAAGCTTGGCTGCCTGCCCAGACTTCTAGCTGCTTATCTGTCTCTCTTGAAAAAATAAAATAACTGCAGCTTGAAAGCTGAGTTTCAAACCTTCTCTGGGAGAACACAAAGTTGGAGAAAGGACACTGATGGAAAGAGGGAAGAATGAAGGAAAACTCACTTAGCATGCAGTAAGAATGCTCAGGGCTAAGGTACAACTGTCATGGGACAGCTCTCATCACACAGGAATTTCTGAAGTAGGGATGACAGGGAGTCATAGCTCATGTAAATTGCAAGTGTGGAGAAAGGAGGCAAATAAGGGGATAGGGGTAAGAACATTATGCCAAAAGTCAGTAGCAATAATGGGTTCAGCTGGGTCCCTGAAAAGTTCTCTATTCCCAAATACTGCTGCAGAAGACAGTCTTCTCCCTTTCCTCAAGTACCTTTGACTCCACAGGTCCTTGAATATATTCAAACCCTAAATCCAGACTCAGACAGACAGTATGAATGGTGCTTCACATGCTCAAAAGTAGTGTTTAATATGATCTTCTGATCAAGTCATCTTTGCCTCAGGAAAGCTCCCAGTTTCGATGTCCAATGTAGACTGTGTTTTGCCTAAAGGCCTCCTTCCGTCCCAGTTATACCTGCTCAGCCTTCCAAGAGGAAGACAGACAGCACATTGAAAATTTCTACTCAACATTGTAGTTGTAAAAAGAAAATTAAACTTGGGTGTCTGGAGGAGATTCTTAATAGCCTTAGAAGAACATTCAGGTTATAAAGCAGGCACCTGTAAGTTAGGAAATGCATATATAGCTGTAACTCACGTTTCTAGACCCAACAGCCTGTTTTCCAAACCCAAGAAGACTTACGCAGCATGCACAAAATCTCTTCAGGCCTTTTTTTTCTGAGCATTATTTATTGGTTGTGTTGACAGTCTTTAGCAACCCTCAAAGTAAAGCTCCACATAAATTCTGGTTTTCTGATGCCATGGAGCCTCCTGTTTCTCTCCCGAACACCCCATAGATTATGGAGGAGGTCAGCAAAGAATCTGGGTATCTAAGTAGAAAACACTCAGCATATACAGACCTATGCCTGAATTTATGATCTTGAATAACTTCAGCCATTTGAAACCTTAATTTTTCTCTTTAGAAAACTAAGCTGTGGTTTCCAACACTTGCTCAGGACATATCTTGTAAAACAAAACCAACTATAACTTGCAAATTTATGAGAAAAAAACACAGAGTGTATAACTCTCCTGTAACAGAGAAAGTGACAGTTTTGTCTGTGTGTGAGAATCAGTATGCTAAGGGTTTAATACATGGCGCTATGTGAATAGAAGCTTAGCAGCATGCATTTAAGAAAACTAGCCCACTCATGGCTTTGCCACTTGAGTGTAATATAGGTTTCTAAACCTAAACGCACAGCAGTAAAACATTCTTACATCCTCCATGCATGCTCAATAGAAATGTATTAAATAATATAAATGTAAATGTAAATGTAAATGTAAATGTAAATGTAAATGTAAATGTAAATGTAAATACATATTGTTGTCTTTTCCCTGTTTTCAATCTTGATTAGCTGAAAGGTCATCAACTGCAGTAACAAATGTGTCCAGGGATCAATATTACCTGATTAGGGTACAAATCCATGTTGTAGGATGCTGATTTATACCTTCTGAAGCTAGCACAGAGTGCTTTTTGAAAAGTGTGTCAGGCAGTTTTTCTTTGTTTAGCCCATGGCTTGGCAAGTCAGAATTGGTGGAGGAGAGGACTTGAAGTAGCAGAAGTGTACTAAACAGTCAGAACTGTAAAATGGGGTCTGAAAAAGCAGTAACAAAGGAAGTTAAGAAGCATGGAGCTCACGATGCACCTCAAGATTGCTCTGGGCTAGTGTACCTGTTCAGTGATGTTAACTTCCATGGCACTGTTCTCCAGGAGCAAAGGACATGTCTGCCTCGCTCATGGAAATACACTGCAAATATAGATTTCTCAAGACCTCCTTCTTCCTATTGATTTTTCACCTGTCATTTTTTTTCATCACTATGCCACAATATTTGTATTTGAGTAACAAATCTTTTCCATAAAAAGAAGAAAAAATGGGCTGTGATTAGTCACATCTCTGGCTGTCTTAAAATACAGGATTCTGCTAGTATTTTCATTGTCATCTCTGCATGTTCTGCAGCACACAGTTGCAGTTTCCTTTTCATCGCCTTTGGTTTTTCACTCAGACAGAGTGAGTATTTGGAGAATCACACTCCATAGAAATAATATATTCCCTGTCTTATAGAGAAAGAGAGAAATAAAAAAGTAGTATTTCTTCTCTTCATTCTAACAATTTAGAAGTATAAAACACGTAAAATACAGTTGTAAAATTCTTCATCCAAAGTTCACTAGAAAGGTAGCAATAGAAAAAGGGATTTTTATAAATGCATGTAACTAACTCTTGGGTTTTCATATGGTAGAGAAAAGGAAGAACTGTTATGTCAGAACTACAGCTGCAATCTAATCTATAAAATAATCTCTAATACTTGGTAGTACTACCGGCATACTTTATAACATTTCCATGTGGTTATTGTAATTATAACTCAATTGATGAGAAAGAAGTGAAAGACTCAGTACCGGGCCTATAATTGCTAATATGAAAACAATATTAGCTTTTACAATACTGTATTTGGCAACAGGCACTTATTTTCTAGCTTACCTTAGATATTGACCAAAAGCAAGATACAAAATTAATAGTTACCCGGCAAGTTTTGGAATGTGTAAAATCAGACTGTTAAAGCTACTAGAAAAGCTTTAACTGGAATGGTCAACATCAATACCACATTACTGTTACACAGCACTTTTCACCAAAACAAATGTAGTGACTTCTAAAACCATAACATGCAGAGATCACATCAGCCATCACTGAAATCCAACATATCAAGAAGATGATTGTAATGAAATCATGCCCAATGTACCTATACAGAACACAGTGTATCTTATAAAATGATTTATATCATTGCTAAAGTAGATTAGTTTGTCAAGGTTATGTAATATTTCCCATTCAACCTTCATTACACAATTTTGTCTTCCCTTTACAGGCTTTATCATTCTAGTTTAGAGTCTCCGTTGTTGGAAGAACATGAAAAAAGAGATCAGAGCCTAGTTCTACACCAATCAATGTGGGGATATAGATTTGTCCCGACAGATCAGCAAGTGAAGATGAAAGGGATCCCCATAGCCTGTAACACTGAAATTGCTCTATGGGAGCCACTTGAAAATGTTTGTGGGAAGCTTTTCCTTCAGTTCTAGTTTGTACAGGTTTGTACCCTTGTTTTCTTCTGAATCTGGAGTATTCTTATATTCAAAGTAAAATAACTAAATAAAAAAGTACATATATACCTACATAATCCTCCCAAAGCATAGCTAATATTACTGCATAATTTTAAGTCCAAAGAATGTATTTCCCCAGTCTTCTTGTACCGTGACCACCATACATTTAAAATGAATTACAGGTGGCAGATTCCTAAAAGCAAATGAGTGTTACTTAGATTATAAAAATTTTGCCTAGCTTTGTCTCAGTGTTCTTTAACACCTCTCCATCTAGACACTTACCTCATCACACAGGGGTAAATATGTACTATACATTGTTTCTGCAGTCAACTATTTTCACAATATTTTTTAGCTTCATTAGAGCTGCTAGATTGGGTGTTGTACTCTTTAAGGCTACTTTACATTTGTTATTAGACGTGTGAATTTTCAACTGTGTAACACCATTCCAAACGTGTCTGAATGAATTTTTACACTAAGTATAGGTTCTCCTGTACAAAGAACTTTAGAGTTCAAAATGTAGATGCTCAAGAAAAAGAAAGTGTTTTGAAACGGAATGAAAAATTAAATATGAACTTGTCAAATTTAAATTTGAACAAGACAAATGATCTGATATGCATGCTAGATCTTTGATTTCTGCACTTACTGCAGCCCCCCTGCCACCAAGTTAGCAGAAATCACATTTCTGGGAGCAGCTGATTTACCCTTCTTCTTATGTTTTCCTTTTTTCATGTGCTGAGTCGATCTGTCACATAAAGTGCTGGGGTATGACTTTGCTATTTCCTTAGTTTTTACTGAATAGTTCCCTGATGTATGCTGATGTTAATGAGAACGAAGCCAAGGGCATGTTGGGTTTGCTGTGCTTAAAATCTTAAATAATGACAACTGTCAAATCTGTCAACAGAGTTCTTTCCCCATATTTCAGTATAATTGGAAATAGCTTCCTTTCCTCATACCTAGAATTGCAGGCATTAATGATCATGCAGCAAGATGCTCATTATTCAATATGCAGTTTTAGAAAGGAAACACAGACCCTAAGAAAGATGACAGGTCTGTTGTGGCCTGGCATCAGACACAGCCTTCAGAAAAGGAACTAGTCAGCAGGAGCAGCAGGAGAGATTTTCCATTCTCAAAAGAAGAAGGCATTTTTCCAGAAAAGGCACCTTTAACAAGACTCAAGCTGAATGTTGGGTCTGGCCCCAGGCATTATAACAGCTTCTTCAGCAGTGATAACCTCCTAGAAAACAATTTAGCCTGCAAATCTCAGAGGACAGCTGCCAAAAAATGTGTGTGCAATTTACAAAATTAGGAGGGATGTCTTAGAAGTGGCCTACAGAGAGAATGACAATGCTAGTCACAATGTCAAAATGGGAGAGATTTTCTGACACGTCAGGTCATCTGGAACTACCTGCCACAGAGACCAAAGAGGGAGGAGGAGCAAAGAGCTGCTGATGGAGAGTAGCAAAGGAAAGGAGGCAAGTGCATGCTTCCAATAGCAAGAAACAGATCTGCCAGACTGCTAGGGCAAGTCCTCTATCATCTCAAATGCAAACTGCAGCAGTGCTGCATGCAAGTGCTGGAGATGCTGCTGCCACACTTCTGATCTTCTGTTTGTCCTGAAGACCTATAGACAAAGACAGATCTGACCACCACCTCATGCACAAATCTGTGGCAGCATGCAATGCACAGGCCATACACAGCTTTTTTGATATTAATGTGGGCCCATGTGGTTGAGCGGTTCTGTAGCTCCTTTTTTACGTGCTTATCTCAACTAAACATTCATCTTTTAGTAATGCAATGACTACTGCTATTTGCTCTTCTAGCCAGCCCTAGCCCAAATCCCATCAGAAATGCTTGCTTAATGCCAGTTAACATCTCATTGTTGTTTTTTTTTTTTATTAATTGCCTCTACAGAGGTGTTTGCTTTTGCTTTTGCAAAGTGACCCTGGAGAGCAACAGCTGTTAAGTTAGGAATGTGAGTATAAAAAACACACGTGGATCAAATACATAAAACTGCCTGAAACGTCACTTGTCAAAAACTGACTGTGTTAAAAAGGATGACCATCAGCTGGATTATACAGTAACTGAGGAATTTCAGAGAGATTTTTGAAAAGTATAAAAGAAGCATGAAAATTTGTAATAGTTAGATATTGCAGCTTATCTGTTATATATCTGATACTGATCCTGAGTTACAGTTCACTGATTGTCACTTATGTGTTGTTAATAAAACAATAAACCACATTGATACCAATTTAAGTTTTTCCCTTCCGCAGGTTTGACCAAGGAAGTAGCATCAGGAAAGGAATTTATCTCAATCAGCTGCTCAACTCCTACCCCTGTCTCACTGTCTTTACTTCGGGTAGGAAAACGGGAAGGTGAGAGGAGGAAACACAGGGAAATTGCAGCAGCAAGCAGCAGTTCACAGAATCACAGAATCACTAAGGTTGAAAAAGACCTGTAAAATCATCAGGTCCGACCATGTGTTGCACTCTAAAAAAATCACACAGCTAAGAATCAATTGCAGAAGCAGGAGGAGGCAACAGATCAGAGGCTGATAAGCTACCCAAACTCCCTGGTACTGCAGCTTCCAACAAGAGTGTCAATATGATTCATGTGATGCATGATGGTAATTTTATCTTAAAAACTATGGTGACAGACAGTACAATCCCAGTCAAGCACAGTAAAGGTATTCTTTTTTTCTTTCTTTCTTTCTTTTTTTTAACACCACTAAAATTGATCTCTTGACACAGCTACATGACACAATTCAATCGTGAAAACAGTTTGGTGAAGGTAGCACCTTGCAGTTAACTGAGTTCCTCTAGTGAGCATTAGTGCAGAAAGCCACTAACATGACTGAGCTACTTCTGGATCTGCAGATAATTGAGCTGGTGCCGGCTGAGAGGTGCAGCATGTTCAAGGCATGTGTATAGTAAAGAACACTTACAGCTCAGAGCACCTAAAAGCTGGTCTAAAATCTATGACCTTCTGTAGTATCAACAAACTGCTGACAGGAAGGATAGGGAGGACAGCAAGAGATATTTTGACGGTACTGAGGCAAAGAAGACATAACAAATATAGAAAGGCCTGAAATCCTTGCTTACTTCACTGACAGGCAACTCTTGCAGAGATCTGCTCAGTTATTCCTATACTGAAGATAATTTCAGGCACTGAATTTCTGGCTTTCCTTTGACCACTTCAAGCAGCAGGGAAATACAAAGGTATCTTAAGTACAGTTCAGCTCCTGTGGTGAACGCAGCTGCCTGGATATCGTGATCACATGCAGGACCTTCTACATCTGCTAAAATTCTGTCTTGCAATTTCTCAAAGCTACTAGGTTGACTTTCCAGGTACTTCCATTTGAAAAGTCAATATACCTAATCTGCATGAAAAAGGGGGGACAGAAAAATAAAGAGAAATTTGAAATGCTGAAAAGAAACTTTTTCCAACATTAAAAAGCTTTACTTGTCAGCCACTTCAATGAAAAGGAATTCCAGGCTTGTGTCCAGCAGATACTGATTACTGCTTTGTCTCCCTATGTAGTAAAAAAATCTCTAATTTCTTCCTTTTCACTGATTTCAGAATGTGTGACTTTTCTGCAAAAACTGTTAAATAGAAACAGTGAGCAGCACCACCCAATAAACCAGGAATAACTTAATAATATATTCACCTTTTTTTCTTTGCTTTGTGCTACATATAAGCTTTGATTTTTGAAGTCAAAGCTTATCCACTGATTCCTACTCTACTCTGCTATATGAAGGTTAAGTCTGAAATCACTGTTGATTATTGCAACATTTCTGTTAAGTCTGGACAGAAATACCTTACAAAGCACAGAAACACACTGTCAATATATAATTCTAATTTTCAAGTTACCTTGCATGTTCTTTCCAAACTTTGATGAAAATTGTGCATAAAAATTTCAAAATTATTGCATTATTATACTGAAAGAATATTAATCATGCCTTCTCTGTGAAAAATATTATCTTTTCATAGAGAGTCTAAATTTTTTGCAAAGCATCTCCTGCAGTATGCAGACCTTATAAATAAAAAATGAAAATATTTCATTGGGCTAAAATTTTTGCTGGGAAAGCAATCCAGTTTACCAAGAAACAGAAATGCTTGTTCTTTAGATTTAACATGACACGCCTGGAGATGAGACATACCTGAAAACCAATGAATGGGTTGATGGCATCTGACGATGTGATTAGCTCTGTCTGGCGAGGACCTGCCCTGCCCTGCCCTCCCTAGGGGAAGCCCCCCAACTTCCAGCAAGCCGCCAGCCCTTGCTGTGCCCTGGCAACAGTGCACACCTGTCCCAAAGATGACATACTTGTTTTAGATATAATCATGCTTAATGACCAAAACATTTATAGCTACTATTTCATTTTACGTGTATGTTCAAGAGCTGATGCAGTATGTCTACAAAGCTCTAGTTATATACGAAAGCAACACATGCGCAAAAAGCAAAGATTGTCCTAAATTAAGTCAGAAGATATAGATAACACTCTTGGAGACTCTGTGCTCCATCAGTACCAAATTCCTTTCCAGTAGAAAAAAAAATAAGACAATTTGTTCTTGTCTTCCTTGGCTGCTGGAAGGCTAAATGGTTACTAGACAAATTAATGCTAACAATGTATTAATGCATTAATTCTAATACCTAATTCTACCACTCAAAAAAATTACCAGAGTTCAGGAAAGAGGTTTTAGTATGCCTATAAAGCTTGCATGTTTATAAGTGAAGAATAGTTAAGACATACAAAGACACATAGATGCATGAGAAAAGGGTCCCTACATTAGAAGGTACAAGAAGAACGTATGTCATGAGGAAAGCCTTGCCTTTCATATTCCTTTATTTTCTTAGAAAGTAAGAGAATCATGCTTCTTCTATTTCTGTAATATCAGGAAACTCAGCAACTCTCTCTTGCATTTTCTCACTCCAATTTAAAATGCCTTCAGATTAATTTTATAATACTAGTAGGATGTAATTACGATCTCTGTGAAGCTTAGAGAAATGGATTAGAAACAGGATTAATATAAACTGAAGTAAATAGACTGTCTTCTTTTTACTAGTTAGCAGAATAATACATTTATAGTGCAGTATTTGTTTTATTTTCTCCTATTTTCCTTGCATTTTAAGTTCCCTCACTGTACCAATTCTTTAGATGTGACACTTCAAATTATAACCCCTGGCCAAACCTGCCCTGAAGTTGCTACTGAAGAGTCAGAAACCTAATTTTCCAGAAGCTTTGCAAAAAGCATTGATCTGAAAATTACTAAAAAGATTTTGCAGAAATGTAGCAGTGTTGTTGCACCACCAAAGATTAAAACATGTTAGTTTTACAAGATAAAACTATTTTTCCTTTTGATGATCTCATATATTCTGTATATTAAATTATGTGTATATATTAGTCACTGTATTGCACAAGTGTGAAAAGGACTCTGTACTTGTCCAAATAATATGCTTTAAATTTCTGATATTTCTGAAGTTAAATATTTCAGAAATTTCATTTCATAATCGAAAGTCAAGATTTCAGAATTCATTCTGGTTTAGTGCACAAGAAAACGTGAAACTGTTTTTACCGTCTCTGCATGCTACCATCAAGTGATCTAAGTCAATGACCAGACAGTTCAGGAATACAGTTCCAAAACTCTTCACACTCACTTTGCAGTCTCTTATATATGCTATAGAAAGCAAACAGGCTGCTTGCTCTAAAACCCGCAGTCCCTCATTAATGCCAAAAGAGGTACAGCCACGTTCTCACCTCTAACTTGGTCTCATTCACAGTATTTAATATCATATTTATTATGGACAACTATTAAATCAGTGTAGAGGCTATTCTAATTTCAGAGAAAAAAAAGAGTTTCACCAAACTATTTATTCAATTTACAAAATGAACCTCAATTAGCTTTTTAGAACATTTATCAAACCATACTAAATCAGTCAACCAAGGATGCTATTTGTCATTGGCAGTCACAGGAAGTTCAGAAAATCCTGTAATTCTCACAATTACCTATACCTGATTCACATAAAGAAAGTATAAAATAATTTTCCTTTGTGATGAACATTTTCCCTGGAACATTTCCTGCTCTCTCCAATGCTCAGGGGCCCAGGAAGGCTGGATGTTCTTCAAGAAGGAAATCTTGAAGGCGCAGGAGCAGGCAGTCCCCACGTGCCGTAAGAAGAGCCAGCGGGGAAGACGACCGGCCTGGCTGAACAAGGAGCTTTTGCTGAGACTCGGGGAAAAAAAGAGAATTTATCACCTCTGGAAGAAGGGGCAGGCAAGTGAAGAAGAATACAAGGACCTCGTTAGGTCATGCAGAGAGGGAATTAGGAAGGCAAAAGCCCAGCTAGAGCTCAATCTGGCCACGGTCGTGAGGGACAACAAAAAATGCTTCTATAAATACATTAACAACAAAAAGAGAGCCAAGGAGAATCTCCATCCTTTACTGGATGTGGGGGGGAACATTGTCACGAAGGATGAGGAAAAGGCTGAGGTACTTAATGCCTTCTTTGCCTCAGTCTTTAATAGCCAGACCAGGTATCTTCAGGGTATCCATCTCCCTGAGCTGGAAGACAGGTATGGAGAGCAAAATAGGCTCCCCATGATCCCGGAGGAAGCAGTTAACGACCTGCTATGCCACCTGGACACTCATAAGTCTATGGGGCCTGATGGCATCCACCCAAGGGTGCTGAGGGAGCTGGTGGAGGAGCTTGCCAAGCCGCTCTCCATCATTTATCAGCAGTCCTGGTTAACGGGGGAGGTCCCGGACGACTGGAGGATTGCCAATGTGACACCCATCTACAAGAAGGGCCGGAAGGAGGATCCGGGGAACTACAGGCCTGTCAGCCTGACCTCGGTGCCAGGGAAGATTATGGAGAGGCTCATCTTGAGGGCACTCACAGGGCATGTGCAGGACAACCAAGGGGTCAGGCCCAGCCAGCACGGGTTCATGAAGGGCAGGTCCTGCTTGACCAACCTGATCTCCTTCTATGACCAGGTGACCCGCCAAGTATATGAGGGAAAGGCTGTTGATGTTGTCTACCTGAACTTCAGCAAAGCCTTTGACACTGTCCCGCACAGTATTCTCCTAGAGAAGCTGGCGACTCATGGCTTAGACAGGTACACTCTTCGCTGGGTTAAAAACTGGCTGGATGGCCAAGCCCAGAGAGTCGTGGTGAATGGGGTGAAATGCAGTTGACAGCCGGTCACAAGCAGTGTCCCCCAGGGCTGTTTTCGGGCTGGTCTTGTTTAATATCTTTATCAATGACCTGGATGAGGGGATAGAGTTCTCCCTCAGCAAGTTTGCAGACGACACGAAGTTGGGAGGGAGTGTTGATCTGCTTGAGGGTAGGAAGGCTCTGCAGAGGGATCTGGACAGGCTGGATCCATGGGCCCAGGCCAATTGGATGAAGTTCAATGAGGCCAAGTGCCAGGTCCTGCACTTTGGCCACAGCAACCCCAGACAACGCTACAGGCTTGGGGACGAGTGGCTGGAAAGCTGCCCTGCAGAAAAGGACCTGGGGGTGTTGATTGACAGCCGGCTGAAGATGAGCCAGCAGTGTGCCCAGGTGGCCAAGAAGGTCAACAGCATCCTGGCCTGTATCAGAAACAGTGTGGCCAGCAGGAGTAGGGAGGTGATCGTGCCCCTGTACTCGGTGCTGGTGAGGCCGCACCTCGAATACTGTGTTCAGTTTTGGGCCCCTCACTACAAGAAGGACGTTGAGGTGCTGCAGTGTGTCCAGAGAAGGGCGACGAAGCTGGTGAGGGGTCTGGAGCACAAGTCTTATGAGGAGCGGCTGAGGGAGCTGGGGTTGTTCAGTCTGGAGAAGCGGAGGCTGAGGGGAGACCTCATCGCTCTCTACAATTACCTGAAAGGGGGTTGCAGAGAGGTGGGTGTTGGGCTCTTCTCCCAAGTGACGAGTGACAGGACAAGAGGAAATGGCCTCAAGTTGCACCAGGGGAGATACAGACTGGATATTAGGAAAAATTTCTTTACTGAGAGAGTGGTAACACAATGGAATATACTGCCCAGGGAGGTGGCGGAGTCACCCTCCCTGGAGGTATTCAAGGAGCATGTGGACGTGGCATTGTGGGACGTGGCTTGATGGGCATGGTGCTGTGTGGTGTGGGTGGGTTGTTTTGGTGTGGGTTGTGGTGTGTTTTGTGGTTTGTGGGTGGTTTTTTTTTTACTTTTGTTTGGTGTTTGGGTTTTTGTTTTTTGTTTTTTGTTTTTTTATGGTTGGACTTGATGATCTTACAGGTCTTTTCCAACCTTAGTGATTCTGTGATTCTGTAATGTTGAGATATTTAATTAACTATGAATATATCAATAGTATCCATATTAACATGTACATATGTTAGTAATAGCATATTAAATCATTAAAGCTTGAAAACAAACCTTTCCTTAATTTGCTTTCATGTATTATACAAAATAGATAATAAGCAATCAATTGATACAATAAGATGCCACAAATGATAGCCCATAAAGCTCCAAGGTGCTAAACAAATTTAAGTCTTGGTGAAGTATTGTACTCAGAGCAAGAAATACACCCTCTAATCACTTAGATCAGTGAAAAAGAATTATATGAAACTACAAATGTTCATTTACAAATTCCTTTGGCCTGTGATAGTACTGGGCTTTCCATATTCTGCTCGTGGTGAATTACACAGTTACAAGACTGTGTAAGCAGTTTCTATAGAGGTTCATAGTGGTCCTCTCATTATATATATATTTTTACAGTATTTCATTTGCATTTGCTTTCTATGTAGAACTCCTCCACTAACATTCTGGAAACCATCACTGCTACTCCCAAACTGAGGATCTCTTGGCCAGCAGAACTGAAGTGACAAAAGCACCTCTATTCGGTAGGGAACAAAACTATCCTTTGGGACAACGGATATCCTGAAAGATTACTGGATATAGGCAGGTTTTCCTCTGCTGTGAGCCTTTCACCAGGAGCACTTCAATATGACAGATTAGGCAGGGCAGCTCCTCTGATAAATTTACAGTACAGAAGTAGCTCCCTGATCATGCTACACAGAAAAGCAGAGCTGAGGGGAATCTTGAGGCACCTACCACCAGTCAACACCGTCATGAGCATATGAACAGATCTCCTTCTTGAGCTTCACAAGAAGTGGACAAAATCTGTACTGACCAAAAGAGAAAAGCAAGTTCCATTTACCCTCAACACCCCTTCTGCAATCCATTCCTGACACAAAAATCGTAATAGCCAGGTGAAGCAGTGATGGTTCAGCATCACACAGCTCTCCCCAGAAGACATGATGACAAGCCTTCCCAACTGCACTGTGGGATGCTGCTGCCTATTTACTGTGGACACATTCAGTAGCTGGAAACAGACATGCCATGGAATACAAGTATGCTGGACATGCTGATACAAGGGGTGAACAGCATGAATAGAGAGTCCTATAGCAATTACTGGGTGGAGAGGAGAATATATCTATAAAGGCCAAAAGACATTCACAAATCAGAGCTTTCCTAGTGATTCACTCACAGTTGGTGAGTACTGAAGTAAATGTAATCTGAGTACTGCTAGGGAAGGTACTGGGTCAGAGCAAAGAAAATTGACTGTTAGTTTGAGGAGGAACTTGAAAAGGGCTGGAAACTGGCCACTGCTGGCAACACCCGCAGCCGTGGCATAGTCATAGCAGAACCAATCCAGAACAAATGCAGCCTACCCACGGAGAGTTCAACTTGTGTGTTATAACTAAAAACAAACACATCGAGCGCAGTGGTTCCTCACCTCCTTGCAAAAAGTCCTGTAATTTTATATATATTCTATTTAGTCTGGCTATCTAGACTGAACTATACTGATGCAGTAGTACCTGAGTCACACAAAACAGTGCCATATATATCTATGGAAGAAAGGAAAATTGAGTACATTAAATAAACACATTTATTCAAAAGTACAGGTTAAAACTATGGGTGAAAAGTAACTGTCCCCATGATGGTGTTATATTAGTATGAAAGATGTGAACTGTAACAGTCTCTCATCATAATTTTACAGAACTCAGCTTTTTATGATTGAGATCACAGGCCTGTCATTCCACATTACTATTCTGATGAGGAAATGCATAGGAGGTATGGATATTGAGATGGCACAAAGTTCTGACAATTCTCTATTTCTGCCTGTATTTTTACATCAGAAGGGAATAGAAAACAACTCATTAGATCTGATAAGGAAACAGATTCATCATTATTCTAAACACATTTTTATCTTTAATAAAATCCCAAATCCTTTTTAAGAGAAAGGCATGGTTTAATTTAAAGTTTTAAAAGCTGAATAAGAACTAAAATAAATGGAAATTAAATTCAAAAATTTCAATTTGAAATAATTCATTTTAAAATTGTTATCAATTTGAATGTAAGATAATAAAGGTAAAAATGAAAGTAATTTTCAAATGAACAAATGAAAGATTATTTTCAAACTTTCAAAATTAAATACACCATTATTAAGATTTAGTTTTCAATTTCTTTCCCATTTGAAAAATTGCTAAACTGATCTGTTTCTTCCAGGAAGCTTTGAATTTGAGGATTTCATATTTCATTGGAAAATCCTGGGTAGCTGTAGATTTCAAGCTTATTCACAATTTTTAAACCAGATTCAATGAAGAATGTAAACATAACATGATAAAAACAGCCATCAATAACCTCTTCACAGCTCATGCTTTTCCCAGCCTCAACTTCAGCATTTTACTGCTCCTATAGATTATTTTTTAAAATGGCCCTAAGATGAATTGCTTTTAACTTTCGTGATACAAGCAAACAGAAACTAATCTGAGAATTGCTGGGTTTTTTTGCTTACCATGTGCACAGTGACTTACGTCTAGCCAAAATATGTGGTATTTGCATGGTGCTGAGATTGTATTTCTGAGACTTCTCTTAAGTTCAAAATAAGATGTTCCTCCTGCCTAAATCATCTTTACTATATTATACTTCATGATGAAGATTGATAACATTGGTGTCAATAATGTTAATTTCAAAAAAATGAGTGTGCTACTTTTTATGGCGCTGAGTTGTGCTTCATGGGTAGGAAGACAATTACATTTTCAGTGACATCAATGCACTGAGCATCTCCAGAAATGTGCACTACCTTTACAAATATTGATCTAGAGAAAGGAAGGAAGCATTCTGAAAACAATTTACCATAAAAAATAACATGATGCTTTACAGCACTAGCTTCCCAAGTGGTAACTACGGTAATTTCTAGTTATAATAATGCAGTATCAAAATTTTTAGGTATTTTACCAGTAGATACCAAAGCCCTCTTAGACACTGAGGCTAAAAGGTATTTGTTGAGACATAATGTGCTTCTAAATCAGAATACAAGAAACTATAGCCTCAAAGTCATTGACTAACTCATCACAACAACCCCATGTGTAGGAAATATTTGTTACCTCTGTTTTGGAAACAAGATACGGACTGCTGATACTTACTTACCGGAGTTCAAGCTACAAGAGACTGATAGGAGCCCAGTTAAATGTGCCAACTTCTCTTCCTCTAAGTGCTAAATGACAAGTCACACCCTTCCAAAGATGACAAAGCTAAAATTTACATTAATTTTTCTTCCTAACTACATTTTGAATGAAGACTGCAGGAGCCATGAAATAGTTCCACTGTTATCACTGCATGAGAAAATTCTCCAGTCATGACTAATGTCAACAGCAAACATCCAAGCACCTACTATATCTGGATCACAGAGAGTTTGAACATAAGAATTCTGGGTCCATGACTGCGCAGGACTGATTAAGAAAATTTTGAAAAGTGGAAATAAGATACCATTGGGCCTTCATGGCACAGGCCCTGTGGACTTCTGTCCTGTACTGCAACAAGAGGGTCTTCATTTATGACAGCAATAGTGAAAGCTTCCTCCTTCCCTCCCCACTTCACTTGTCTCTCCTTGAGGCACGCAGCTTTATTAGGAAGGCATCAAAGCCTCCAGGAAGGCAGGGGAGTGACCCAGCCACCTCTCTCAGGATTACTGTAGCAGGTCCCCTATAGACTCTAGTAGATGATACTGCTTTGTTTACCTTTGGCAGCATTTTCCAGTTTCTCCCTGTAGCCCTGAGAACTGGAAACACAGCTTCTTGTTTAAAGGGGGATCTCTAAGATAAGCCATGTTCCTCAAGTACAGACAAGCACAAGCTCTTAGAACTGAGGTCCTGAACTGGCTTTGAAAATAAGTGGTAAGAAGACATACCTGGCACGTAGTAAACTTCTAGTTATCAAAGCTTTGAGATTAAGAAAGGACAAATAAGTACATCACTGATCTACCACACAATTAATTCTCTAGAACACAGTTCCTTTTCTCAAATGTAATGAAATTTGCCCATGCAGCAAGTGTGCACAATCTTTATAAACCGTGCAAAATGCAACACAAATGAGAGATAAGTGATACCTGGGTCTTATACTTGCACAGTGATGTGAAATACCCCCACCAGGGAAACGGAGCATGATCTGATGATATGTAATGTGTATACTCCCATCATGCATAAGACGAAAAGTGCAATGCTCTTTCATATAAAGAGTGTGTGCCAGTCAAAACAAGTTTCAGTTACAGTATTAGTGGTTCCCGAAACAGGGGAAAATAATTTCACCTTTGGGTACCCATGGTTAATTACAAACAGCAAGAAAATCAGTGCAGAAAAAATACCAAAAATATCCCCTAATTCTTAACATCTTCCTGCAGAATCACAACAGTACTTTCACTGAGCAGACATGGAACAGGAGTGAATAGCTCTTTTCTCTGAAGTTTCTGTATCAAATTGCATTTCTGTTTGTAGTTTCACTACTTCTCTAGGTCTAGAGCATGGCAAAATCTTTGCAGCAATACAGAACTGGGCAATAAAAGGAGTATCTCACCTGCCAATCAAAAAAGAAATCTCAAAGACTAATAATTAGACTGGTTATTAAACTGTCAGGAATCAGGAGGCTGGCTTCCCAGTAGATTTAGATTTTCTAATTGAAGGAATAAGGAATACTGAGCAGCATTAAGCTATTTGGCCTGACAAGCTAATACAAAAGCATGTGTGACACCCCAGCCCTTTTTTCCTGCACCAATCACAGAGAAATTACTTAAATAAATGCTTTGACTTCATAAACTGTCAATTACAGTTAAAATGTTCCATGCTAAAATTCAACAATTGCTGGCAAATATTGAATAGCCAGTCAGGCTCACTGTGTCCCAGCTGCTTTATAATGTAATCACAGACTGATGAATTCTGTTCATTGAGAAATGAAAAACAAATGCCTTGGTTACAGTGTTGAATATGATAACCCCTGAGTTTGGGGTGAATGACACATTTTAAAATCATAGAATCATAGAATGGTTTGTGTTGGAAGGGATGTTTAAAGGTCATCTAGTCCAACCCTCCTGCAATGAGCAGGGGTATCTTCAACTAGATCAGGTTGCTCAGAGCCCCATCCAACTTTACCGTGAATGTTTCCAGGAATGGGATATGTACAGCCTCTCTGGGCAACCTGTTCCAGGGTTTCACCACCTTCTTGTAAAAAATGTCTTCCTTAAATCTAGTCTGAATCCACCCTCTTTTACTTTAAAAACATTACCCCTTGTCCTATCATTACAGGCCCTATTAAAATGTCTGTTCCCATCTTTCTTATAAAGCCCCTTTAAGTATTGAAAGGCTGCAATAAGGTCTCCCCAGAGCCTTCTCTTCTCCAGGCTAAACAACCCCAACTGTCTCAGCCTGTCCTCACAGGGCAGGTTTTCCAGGCCTCTGATCATTTTTGTGGCCCTCCTCTGGACCTGTTGGAACAGGTCCATGTTTTTCTTGTGCTGAGGACTCCAGAGCTGGACACAGCACTCCAGGTGGGGTCTCACCAGAGAGAATAGAAGGCCAGAATCACCTCCCTCAACCTGTTGGCCATGCTTCTTTTGATGCAGCCCAGGATACGGTTGGCTTTCTGGGTTATCAGTGCACATTGCCAGCTCATGATCAGCTTTTCATCCACCAGTACCCCTAAGTCCTTCTCCACAGGGCTGCTCTCAATCCCTTCATCCCCCAGCCTGTACTGATACCTGGGGTTGTCCCGACCCAGATGCAGGACCTTGCAATTGACCTTGTTGAACCTCATGAGGTCCACATGGGCCCACTTCTCGAGCTTGTCCAGGTCCTTCTGAATGGCATCCCATCCCTCAGGTGTGTCAACCGCACCACTCAGCTTGGTGTCATCTGCAAGTTTGCTGAGGGTGCACTCGATTCCACTATATATGTCATTGATAAGATATTAAACAGTACTGGTCGCAATACAGACCCCTGAGAGACACCACTCTTCACTGATCTCCATTCAGACATCAAGCCATTGACCACTACTCACTGGATGCAACTATCCAGCCAGTTCCTCATCCACTGAATAGTCAGTCCATCAAATCCGTATCTTTCCAATCTAGAGAGAAGGATGTTGTTGTGAGGGACCGTGTCCAAAGCCTTACAGAAGTCTGGATAGATGACATCCGTAGCTCTTTCTTCAACCACTGATGTAGTCATGCCATCACAGAAGGCCAATAGGTTGGTCAGGCAAGATTTGCCCTTGGTGAAACATCTTTTATGAAGGTATTACATGATACGTAGAAGTAACATGGAAAGTAAACGTATCGTCTGTGCATTGCACACAGTGCCAATTAGAAATCTGAATTGACCAAAGCATGATCCACCCAAATTATGAAAGAATGTTTCTCCTGATATCTCAATGTTCCGGTAAATTTATGTTCCTCTATTGTGCTATACTCTTATGTTCTTCTACTGCAATTAATTTCACTGCTACATACACTTCCCCTCCATTCATTAGGGTACAAGGGCTGCTGAGCAAAATGTCTTTTCCCTGAACTTAAGACTATTTTTTTTCCCCAAGATCATGAACAAGATTGTCAGCCACCATTTGGACATGAATCAGTCATTCTTATACCTGTGATTACCAAGATAATAGATGTAGCAGACCTCTAATTTTCCACAGTTAACGACCTTGAAGTTTTACTGAAAGAAAAATAAAGCAAGGACACAATCATGTATCAGAACCATATGTTCTAGAGAACAAGATTTCCTAAAATAACTAAGCATAGAGCGTATTTTGGAAATTAAACTGATTCACCTATACAACTGACATTTCATGGAAGAATTAAGTCCTAAAATGACAGTTCTACTTGATTAGCATGGAATTTGTTTTGTGTGTGCTTAGAGATGTAGCTAGAATGCTTGTGAAAGGTCTTACTCTCCACCAAACCTTAAAGCCTAGTCATGGCTCTATTTTCATCTACATAATTAGTTCAAGAACACCTACATTAATGATATCTCCACTGAGTTTTCTAAGGTTAACTGAGAAACTTAAATTTAAATGTATATAAAAGCTCCTCCACTATTCAGAAAGTTTAAATTAGAGCCTTAGTAAAGGATACCTAGGAATTTGTAGACGAGCTATTAAGGACTTTGTTTTTTCCATTATGCTTTTCATTCTCCATTCTTTACTCAGCCATCACTTGGGTGATTTTCTTCCTCCATGGACAGATATTGGATATCACCCAAATGGCAGAATTTGATTCCACAGGTTATTATTATTGCTGAGAACATGCAGTTAAGTAATGCTGAGCATTATTCCTTTTCCTGCAGCAGAAATAGTGTTGTCATGGAAATAGGGGCATTAGATAAGATAACCCAATACTTTCCTTCACATCAGCATTCCAGAATGCTTGAGGACATAAAGAAAAGATTTTGCTCCTACATGACCTAGTGAGGAAGAACCATATTGTTTTTCCAGTTTTATTTCAAAATGCCTTTTAAAGATTTATTCATGTGCATAACATTTATTCTTGTGCATAATGCTATCAAACTGAATGTTGACAAACTTCTGGATTTTAAAATGTGCAGAGACACAGCTCAGCTTCATATTTTCTGTGATATACCGACATACCAAAATTTTCATGAAAATGTGTTATTTGACTACTAACTTTATAATCAGGATGCCATCCAGCTTAAAATAGCAATGCCCTTCTTCTGTTCAAGAAAGCTGAACTCTTCATGGTTTGTTTTTATAGATTCCTTCTCCTATGCTGTGTTAACAAACAGATTTGCTCAAAACTCCAAAAGCTCTACAAAAATAAGTATTATCCTTTTCTTTCGGGAATATTTTAAAACATCTGCCAGTCCCTATGCTTGATCTGCTGTTTATTGTACCCTTCTAAACAGGAACAGAGCAAAGCACAAAAAACCAAAAAAAAATCAGTGGCTGCATGGCCTGATTAAGGAGCAGAGGAACAAGTCTTTTCTTAAGAAAAATATGAATAGGAGAGGACACCAAAACCCTGTAGTGGGAAGTAAAAATGCAGAATGTCTCATGGAACATGATCCTAAAAGGACAAGTCACAATCCTAAATTCCACCTTATTTCTTTCTCTCAAGCACTCACAGAAGCCAAAGTTTTGAAGGAAAATGAAAGTTTACTGGCTAAGGATATTCTCTAATATCATCGCCAAACAAGGCCCTGTAAAATCAATAAACATGTATGCATATGTATCATAAAATTTCAGTCAGTGCCTAACCATACTTTTCCTTCTGGATCAAGACTGTAAGAGAAAAAAAATGGTGAGTTGAAAGTTGCATTTATTTCTAAATACATCTTTAGTCTCTACTGAAAGATAAGAAACCAGTAAAAACTGACATGCAGTGCCTGGAACCACATTACCAGCTGTCATTATTCAACTACTTCTCCTTAAGTAAGGAGACTCCAAACAAACTTAAGCAATTCTTTTTTCTGCCCCCTTAGTGAATTTTAAAATTAATTTTCATGAACACTAGAGGACAAAGAAGTCAAGAAGCTTTCATAGGCTCACCTTCTGGTCATCAGATCAGATAAAATCAGAAGAGGATCAGCATGCCTGCTACATTGTTGTGTGTCTTCCTTGTCCAAATGCAGCTATTAAACTTCATGAACCAGTCTTGAAGTTGAAATGTTTGTTGTCTGTTTCTTTCTTCACTAATTACTGTAGGTGCACATTTGTGAGCACATTTTCTAAATACTAGGTAGTAATAATAGTAATCCTGTGTAATTGGTCTTCATTTGAACCACTACAAATAGCACTACTTGGTTCTTACTTTTGAAGTGCTTCATGAAGTCTTAGCAGCCAGGATTTCAAGCTATCAATCAGTTTAAAGAAAAGCAACATCCCTTTCCAAACAACATAATGAAGGTCTGCAATAAGCCAACAAAACTGCCAATAGATTTCAGGGGAAAAAAGCACTTGAAAGTGAAAAACAGGTCTTGTTTGTTCTCTAGAGAAAGTAGCAAACCAAGTCTTAATTAAAAGACAAACAAGAAAGAAAGAGGGTAAAAAAAGATTTATTTTGAGAGTGATTGTTTTTGCAGCCTGAACAACTTAAACAATGTTTTCAAATATTTTATGAATCTTGATTTGGGAGGAGACCAAATTCCAAACAAAACAGAGAAGGAATTTATTTATATTTCTGTTTATAAAAACCACTGACTTCTTTCTATTGGTGTTGAAAGAACACCAGTGGAAATAAGGAATATATTTGGGAATATATTTTCTAGAAAACAATACTAGAATTTTTTTTCTAAATGGCTAGTTAGCTGTCACTACATCATCATAAACAGCTATACAATATGCAATTCAATGCTACTCAACCACCTGCTTTATTAAAAATGGAAAAATCTCCATTAACGTCACTCAAAGAAAAAATTTATTCCAAGACTCTATTGAGTTAGTGAGTACTACTGAGGCTGAGCACACTCCTACAAACTAAAAACAAAACTAGGTTTCACTCCTGCAATTCACAAAAGACCTTCTGAGCTCTGAAAAAGTTGCCTCCTAATTGATGAAAGGCCACTAGGAGGACAGACAACATCAGAATAAGACATTTCTAGACAGTCGTCTTCCCTGGGCTCTGTATATTGTCAACAGAAACTGATAGCAAAGTTGCCATTGACTTCAGATCGTGATCAGATGGTGATCAGAGCTGCAGTCAGTAGAGACTGACCTGGGACAAGAGGAAGCCTTGCAAATCTCAATATGAAGGACATGCTTCCTTGGTATATTCAGAGGCATATCAGGTCAGAAAGTGTGAGTCCTAGGACCCATAATTTCAGATCGTCAGAATGAATGGCATATACAACCACAATTCTGAATTACCCAACAGTCTCAAGTATGTGTCAACATAATACCCTAATTCAAAATTCTGAATGACACTAGAATGTGCAGTCATTCAGTACTACTCTAACTAACAAATTCATTGCCTAGATGCCAGGGACTTACAGAACTTGGTATGGTATGTTAGCACAGATTTATAGTCACTCTTATAACCTTTAAGTCAGTGTTATATTACCAAAATCTGTGTGAGAAGTGCTTATGGAAAATGCAAAAGCATTCTAGGAAAAAAACCCTGCATATCGCTAAGGCATAAACAACCCAAATTTAAATGAAATCATGTCCATGAATATCAGGGCTACTGTAGTATATCATAAAAAAAATTATGAGACAACAAGAATTACTTTGTTTTCTAATTTCCTCTTTCTAAATGCTGATCGTTTCCCTAAATCACTGCCTTCATCACCAAGCCTCAGCAGCTCTGTCACCATGTTTATTGCTTCCATGATTGTGCTAAGAAAAATTGGAGAACAAGCTTTTTTAAGAGACATATTCTTGTCCATATGAATGAAAATTAAATGCCATCCTCCAAAAGAAATGGTTGTTGATGGCCAGCATAACTCTTCAGTGTTCTCTGAATTGGCATGCACCATTTAGCTCCCTTTAACCTCTTCTTCCATACTTTTGTTATTAGCTCAGCATGTCAAGGTGGACAGACAGCACTGCCCAAACATAATTCTTGTCAATCACTGCAATCCTATCTCTCTCAATCAAATGAATATGCTGCGGAATATTTAAAAGATCTTATTTTATCCTTGGATTGGGACAGCAATGAAAAAAACTTCAAGCAGAGAGTTATGGTCAGTCTAAAAGAGATAAGTTGTAAGAATGCCTTATGGAAGACAGGGATCTCTGTTAGGACAATTCATATAGTAAATGGTCACGAGTCCAAGTCTCTTTAGGTTCTGAGTGTCACTTCCACAAAGGTCAGGAACCCATCTCTCATAGATTTATACTAATCTTCAGTGACATTTGAAAACTTTACCTCCTTTGATATGTTCATATATGATCTAGGGGTAGCATACAGCATAGGTTCATGAATCTCAACTGGAAAAAAGCACTACTATGGTCAGAAAAACTGCCACAACTTCATACAGACTTGGTGCACATAACACAATTTTTTTTTTAAAACTGAGCTATTGCTTGCAAAGTAAAATTTCTAATCTTCATGTTTAAAAAATTAATTTCTGATGTAAAACAAGTGTGAACTGGCGTAGACTCATTATGACTACAAACAGGCTGAAAAATACTGTTCTGAGATGTAACGTGCTTGGGTTCTTTTCAGTGCGAAACCTGTAAAACCTGAGTATTTCACAACTGACCTTTTAAGGAGAAGTGAGGAAAAGGGAAGTGTTAATGTATCAGCATGGCAACTGGATGAGTGGAAGAAAAGAGGAGAAGAATCTCACTGAAAAAGAAGGAGGAGGGAAATAGAAAAAAATTGAAAAGAGGAATTGAAGAACAGTTCTGACATCAAAAAGGTAACACAATATCCATTGATTTGGTTTACTCGTCTTCACTCTCTTGGGGCAGAAAAAAGAATCCATCCACAAGCATAAAAGTAGCTAATAAGTAAATGACCATTAAAGAAAATATGTGAAAATGGTTATAAATACATGAACAATTACAGTGAAACGCTTAGGAGAACATTTAGGTCTTAAACAAAACTCAAATTACTTAATAGATGTAAAGCCTGAAAAAAATTTTTTACAGTACTTCATCATGTTTAGAAAGTCTATTGCACCTCCTGCTTGGTGGCAAACTCATCAGAATGCCCTAAAAGTACTCAGACTGTCAATCCTCACTAGCCTTACTGGACTTTTCTTTTCAGAACCTCCCACTATTTCTGAGAGTTGGACATTTTTCGTGGTTTTCTAAACTTACATGTGGTTGCTTTATTTGATCATTTACCAGTATTGTTATATAGCTTAACTAGTCTTTTTCTCTTTCTAGAGGTTATGCCTTCACTTTGCTAGGCCAAATAACCCATACTTTTTTCATCGTTGCTCATAAGAGATTGCACATTCACCTATGCCTGTATAAGATGTAATTCCTTTTCCTTAAACACTGCCTGATAAACTCTCTTATGCTAGAAAATAATATAGTATGCTAGCAAGGAAACCTGGGATCTCATTGCCCCTTTTCTTGAAAACATCCTTTTTCATGACTGAAGCCTCATACTTTTTCTGTTATCAATCGTTATGATAGATTCCTCTAATCTTTTGTCATTTCCAACTAAACAGCTTTCAGTTAATAATGAACTTTCTTATTACCGCTTCCTAAGGATACGACCAAGCAGTTGTACAATTAAATTTCATCTCATACCTTGCAGATTATTCCACACAGTAACTCAGTTTTTCATGCCTCTTTCAACAATGCTGACTAAATTTGTTTTATCAGCAAGCCTCATTAACACCCTTCTGCCACGGACTGTAATGAAAATATTAACTTATATTGGACCCAAGACTGACGTCTAAACAACTTTACCTGTTACTTTCCTCCAACCTGACAATTTCCATTTCAGAGCAGGCCTGTGTTATTTCCTCTTTAACCACCTTAAAGTCTTTACAAAATATATTTACAAATAAATGTTTTTAATTATTATTGAACATGTTACCTTTGGTTAGTCCATGAGGTGGGGTTTTTTTTAAAATTCATAGTCCATTACTTCTGTGTCTGTATTTTCTCTTTTCTTAAAAGGGGCCATTAAACTCACAAATAGCTAAGAACAGACCAATGCTCTTGTTGCTCTTTTCCTTACAAGGCACTGTAATGCAGAGGAGTCCTTGAACCTTATTTAATGAAAGGTACAAAACTATCTGGAAATTTTCATTTTCCTAAGGAAAAGGAAAATGCAGGGAAGGGCTCCAAATCCTTTTATGTGCTCTTCTTCTAAAATACACATCACTTACCATGAAGTTTGCAACACAGGGGGTGAAACAACATAGAATCACAGAATCACAGAATCACTATGGTTGGAGAAGACCTGTAAGATCATCAAGTCCAACCATCAACTAACACCACCATGCCCAATAAACCATGTCCCACAATGCCACGTCCACACGTTCCTTGAACACCTCCAGGGATGGTGACTCCACCACTTCCCTGGGCAACCTGTTCCAGTGCTTCACCATTCTCTCAGGAAAGAATTTTTTCTTAATATCCAGCATAAACCTCCCCTGGTGCAACTTGAGGCCATTTCCTCTTGTCCTGTCGCTAGTCACCTGGGAGAAGAGACCAACACCCACCTCTCTGCAACCCCCTTTCAAGTAATTGTAAAGAGTGATAAGGTCTCCCCTCAGCCTCCTCTTCTCCAGACTGAACAACCCCAGTTCCCTCAGCCGCTCCTCATAAGACTTGTGCTCCAGACCCCTCACCAGCTTTGTCACCCTTGTCTGGACACACTCCAGCAAGTCAATGTCCTTCTTGTAGTGAGGGCATTTCTTTTAGAAGTCAAGGGAAAAGGTTAGATAACCTGGTTTGAAAACATTCAGTTGAGTTTTACTTCCACCCCAGATGAAGCAATTTTCATATTCTGGCCTTTCCCCCACCACTGTTCTAAGTTAGCTCCGATTTTTAGTACTATTGTCCTAGATGAAAATTGACACAAAAGTTCAATCCAGTTTCAGGGCTTTGCCTAGACTGCTCCAAATCTCTACGTTCACAGGGTAGGAACCTTGTTTCTTCCCCTTATTCTTTTTATTGGTGAAGTTGAAGAACATTGAGGTTTTTGGTTTACTTGTTTTGCAAAGTCAGACCCAACTTTCATTAATTCTTACTTTATTCCTACCTTTCCACATAGCTAAGATCTGAAAACTAAGCTCAGAAAGGTGAGAAAATCTTTTTCCATTTCTGAAGACTTCTGCTAGTCCCTGGGTTTGCTGCAGAGTACTTCAGGCTTTCTCCTTTGCTTAACATAGAAATTCTAGCTATTTTACATATCTGATCTAATTACTTTCCGATGTATTTAAAGTAATACATTTCACTATATGAAGTTGACCTCTAATGTCTGAGACGATGTTATTTTGCAGCTGATATACTGGTGTCCTTCTGTTTATTCTTCATTTACAGTGAATCAGTCTTTAATTATTGCAACTGAAATATTTCCTAGAACCAGTTCTTCTATATCACCCTTATTATTTATCAAAGTCAAATCTGAAACCATCAACACTTTTTATCTATTAAGTGAACTTGAAGAAACATTAGCTATCACATCTGCAAATATCCAGACATTCCTGACAGTACATTTATTTTCTAATCTTCATTTAATAAATTCAATTCTCCCATCATTCCATTACACTTTATCTATCAAAACCACTCAATTAATAACACAATGTCAGAGATTTGACCGATATCCAAATCTGGCACAACCCCCATTGTTTTTTTTTTAGTGGAGTCTTTCTTATCATAAACTTCTTGAAGTAATTTTGGCAGAAAAACCTTCTTTCTGTACTATTTTTCATCTTCTTTGCAAACTATTGCACTATAAACACTATACCCCTGCCTTCAATAGTAAAGGTCTGGTCCTTCCAAGACTACTGTCCTGCCATGTATTTCTTCTATTTCCTTTATGACCAGACTCAAAAGATTACATACAACCCTTTCATTAACTCCACCAGGTATCTACTGCAATCAGTAATAGGTCTTTCTTTGTCTTTCATCTCCATGTGCAGATGTGCTTTCACCCCTTTTTAAATCTTTATTTTGTGTACCTCCCTGTGCCCCCAAGAGATAAAGACTACAAATAGTGACCAAATCATGATCTGTGCTAACTATAAATACCAATGAACGAAGAGTTGCCAAACCATCTCATCCATATTTAACCTTCTCCAAGAGCTCCCTTTCTTTTTAATTAATTCCCAGCTTGCTGATTTTGTCCAATGTTTACCACAGTTGATGATATCCAGAATCACATTCCACTTTCCTGGGAATTCCTTTGGTATTTCCTTCCTTTTTCCAGAGTGTCTGCTTCAGAAAAAAAGCATTTTCTCACAAGAGTTATGAGATCCAAAATATTCGGGACAAAGCACACACAGACACAAAATACCAACTTTATTCTCTGTCATGGAGACTTTGAAAAACCTCCAGTTCAGTCCATATCTTAGGATTTTTTTATGAATGTAAATCCTGCCACCAGTAGCACTCCAGTCTGGTCCCCCCACACAGCCTCTGGGCAGGCAAGCCTCACAGGAGACCCCAGTCAGCGGGGCAGTGTGGGCAGCTGATTAGGGAGATCACGAGCGAGGATCACTGAGAGAACACAGAATGCATTGGGCAGGCAGAAAGAAAAGAAAAAACAACTATTTAAATTTAAAAGGTTTTTAAGGACTTCTAAAAGTCAGTATCTGTGGTTTGTCATTGACCCTGATGGTAAAAGCACAGAAAATTTCGTCATCAGGATTACACTGCCAGCTGTCACATTGCCTCTTGTCAGATCAGCAGCAGCAGGAACTTGTTAACATCTGCTGCCTGTGAATACAACGTGAGCCACTTATTGCCTCGTGCTCCTCAGAAATAACTGGGTTTTGCCTGGGCAGCTCGAGGAAATAACATGCAGCACACCAGTAATAGACAGTAGCTCCAATAAAAACTCACACTACAGAGAGAAGTTGTATAGCCATGGTGTTTATGACTCCCCATAAGTAGCAAATCGAGACATATTTTTGCTCTTGCAAAGCATGTGTAGAATGAGCATGCAAACCATGCGCTGTGGCGGTTCCCTCGGAGTACGGCACAGGGAGGATGAGTTACAAAGCAAGGAGCACAGCAGGGCCGTTGACATGGCCGTTGGCTCAGCCATTGGCACAGTCTTTGCCTTCTCAGACGGTGCAGCGGAGGGATGCTGGGCAGCCAGGATGGAGCCGTAGGGGGTGATGAGCAGGGTGTTCCTTCCCAGAGAACGAGGGGGACATTGCCAGGGTCATAGCAGAGAATCTGCAGAGTCCAAATCCAGAGCCACAGGCAGCGAGACAGCAAGGACAGCCAGAGGCCGTGTTCACGCAGAGGGTGGCCGTCGGGGTGGGGAAGGCCAGAAACCTGTTCTTGCTCCACTGGCAGATGTGCAGCTTCAGCATAGGCATAGTGCCCTGGTCACCCGTGAGGATGGGCAGCACCTGCCAAGGAATTCATCAGGACCATTTGGGTCTGAATTTAATGTCTGCAGGAAAGAGGAAGGTCATGGGACAACTGTAGGAAACTCCCTCCTGCAGGAGCCAGAGAGACCAATCTGCTGACCCCACCTGAAATCTCGGGAGACCTGTTGCAGCTGGTGACCCTGATTCATTTAATGACCATATTAGCAGATGGAATGGAGTGCATTCCCAGCAGGCTTGTGGATCACACCATGTTGTGGTGAGCAGCGAGTAGAGCTTCCATTTAGGGGGACTTGGATAGGCTGTGGAAAAGGAACCTACCTGAATGTCATCCCACACCTCGGAGAAGTGCCCTAACCACTGTAGGGCTTCAGGGTTTTTATCCTTTTTCTTTCCAGGAAAATTGTATACAGATTCCTCACTCCAAATGACAGTGCAGGACTAACAGTCCTAATTAACAAGTCAGCTTAAGAGAATTCCTGAATATTCTTTCTTGCTCACACCATTTGAATGATTTGTATTGGAAGCCTGTAAAGTTATATCAAGTCTTAATACTCTAAGAATGCTACCTACTACCAGTTAAATGGTACAACTAATATTTTGGAGGTTCAAGCCTTCGGGATAGTTTTAGCTGTACACCTTGCTAGGTAACCTTGAGGTAATCAACAGCCATCTAAGAGTCATAAATGTATTTGTCAAGGGTTAGAGTAGCAAATGAAGAATCATACATAGTACTCCACCATTAAAAAATAAAAAAAAATAGCTGCACAGTTGAAGCATTTTCACTTTGTCAGCCTTCCTTTGTCACCTCGAAAACAAGTCACTGAATACATTTTGTTACAGAGAAAAGAATTCTGAACCTAGCTTTGTGTGATACCTGCTTCAAAGGGAGAAAAAAACCCAACATACCTTTCATTCTTCATCAGAAGAGACACTCACAACAGAGGCTGAAAATGGTACATGTTAAATAACTGTCTGTAATTATGATGTTGCAATCATCATATGTCTCCATTTTCTTCCCACTCTGTATAATTAGACATAATTGCACATACATACATTTGTGATGGAACTGCTAAATGGAAACATTTACTGTTTGATTATCTTACATGTTGCTGCACACAACATTTGAAATACTGTGTTTTATCTGAACATTTTAAAAAAGGTGAACAAATACTTCAAAACATCAAAGCTCAACAACTATTTTTTACAGTTGGTGTATCACTGAAGTAAGGTTTTCTGTTCCAGTTTCACATTGTTCATAACATTAAGTAGTGTCATCAGTTTAAGTGTTACTTCCCACTAATGCACTTGGTAGTGACTCATGTATAGGTAATAATATGTATTTTAATTGAAGGAGTATACAATTGCTATTGCTTAGCTCAGATTTACAAAACCCAAACATACCAAACTTTATGTTTGTTAAACAAACGACACAGTATTCACTAATACTTGAAGCTATGAGATAGACTTACACCACAAGAACATTAAATATTAATCCTCCTGGTTTTGATGCAGAGGAAATAAAAATACTTAAATTTTGTGGCTAAACCACACAACTAGTGATTACAAATCTGCTGCTAAAATTCAGAGATCCTTCTAACCTGACCTTCTGCTGAGCTTGCTGAAAATTTTCATTTTTGCAGCTTGCGTATTATTTTTACTCTATCTGAAGTCATCAGATATATTTTCAACATAGCAGTAAAATGACAACAGAAGTCATGTTAACCACAGAAGTAAGTTACAGGAGATGGCCCTGCTTATAGCCATAAAGGGTCTCGCAGGATAGTACTCCCAATGACACATTACATAATTCATACTGAATGATTTTCAGTAGCAATAATGACCAGTGGTCAGCTTGAATACTGCAATTAGACTGTGTTAATTAAACATCATTTCCGCACCAAAACAATACATTGCATGAGCATGAGCACGTTCATCTCTTCTCTGCTTATAATTGCCTCCAATAACAAAGGAGAGAAGAGAGCCAGCTTCACCTTGCAGAGGTTCACTGGAAGGAAGACTATAGACCCTTGTATGTGTGAGCAAGTAGGAACAAGGATTCAGATATACATGATGCAGGACCATTGACATAACTCTTACCACAGCCCTGAGCTTGGGCCCAGTGAACACAGAGAGAGCTCTCTTAAAGCTCTCTTAAAGCACCCAACTCTACTTATGGGACTGAGGATTTTAGATACAGTTGAATTATAAAAGCCTAAACACTTCATTTATTTTACAATCCATTTAACTGGATTTTAGTATCATTACAGGTTTGTAATTCTCTAGGCATAGCTACAGTCTTAAATTTTAACAAGGCTGTAGCCAACTTTCTGCTAATGAAGATGTATTCTTTAGAACAAAAACCTCAAAAATTTGTGTGTACATTCCAAGATTAGCTGAAAATAGCTTCAATCTTAATCCTGCAATACCAAAAGCTAAATTCCCTAATCTATTATATTACATTTTACTGAACCTTTGTATTGTTTTGTCATTTATGGAAACTATTCACAGAGATCCAGCTCCAGAGTCTGCACCCTCTTTCTGGGCAATATCTACCTATACTATAATTACTCTCTGCTCCTTGATGTCTTCTTCCTGCCTTCATCCCTCTTTCCTCATCAGCCTACTCCTGAGGGCTTCTTCCTTCCTTGGACTTTCACATGCATGTTCCTTGGATTTAACCTACCTCCTGATGGTGTCTTTTTTACTCTGTGCATGGAGCTGTTGAAGAAAAAGGTCTTGTGGGGCTGAAATAAATAGATAAACAGCCCTCCTATGCTGTTGGAGTGGCCATTTAGGAAACTATTTTTTTTCTCCACCATGTAGTAGCAGCCTAGCTAGGAGTCACGTTTTTCATGTAGTGTACTTATGCTGCCCTCCACACACAAAGCAGCAGAGAGAAAAACTGACTTTTCTTCCTGCTTCTGAGATGAAGCAGTAGAGAATAACATGTGTGTGAGAGAGGAAGGAGGGAGGTAATCAATTTAGCAAAAGAATCCTGCAACTCCTCGTCCTAACAGAACATTATTGAAATTGACTCTTTGAAAACATGCCATAGTAGACCTTGTTTGAATCAAATAGGGATACAGAAACCTTCAACATATTCAGGTGTTCTAAAGTGATAAATCATGTTTAATGGCCTCAAAACCAAACATTTTCAGATCAGAGTAGGGCAGCATATCATGAAGGGAAAAAGGAAAGTAACACCACACAGCTGAGTTCCCAAGCAAGGTGGGTACCAAAATCTATACAGAAGTCTACTGTGGGCAGCATATCTCCTTTCTTCCAGGGATCAGTCTGTACTCATTTTGCTTGTGGGAAGTCACCCTGAACATTCTGGATGTGGCAACATATGCCAGTAGGCCCCTTAATGAGTGGCTAATAGGAAAGACTCTTGCCACATTAAGTTAGCAAGTGCAATATATATGAAGCAAAATGGTTAATGAAACAGTAGGTTACTGTGACCCCCTGCTAGCACAAAAAAATTTGAGACCTCTATAGCCTATTTCATATGAAGAGACACTGATCATGTCTTGTCATCTTGTGAACACTTTAATATGAACCACATAGTCATTACATTTTTTTTGAAAATTTAAATCAGCCTGGAGTACAGACCTTCTTTATAATAAGCATGAAAATGCAAAGGGATTTTGATTATTACTAGATTTTGACAACACAGGGGCCCACAACTTACTACTAAGAAGGCTGTGAGCTATTATTGGGTTTCTTTAACAAGATCAGGCCAGAAAACTCTTTGAACATGAACTTTTCTAAAGTACAGAAAGCCGGAAAACTTCCTGTCTTATCAGAAACATTCACATCACAAGCTTTTTTTATCCCCTTTAAATCCTGCAAGTTTTATGTGAATGAATTCTGTTAAATAATCCTTGATCATATACAGACTTTTCTGTCATCAGTTTACCTTCTCATACCCATATGATCATAAAGAAAAATCATTGCTACCTGTCAGCTGCCTTTGAATTAACAATAAACCTCAGGCATCATTCAAACCTCCGTGGGCATAGCAAGTTACTTCACAGTCCCATGTGAAGGTGGTGCAGTGAGAAATCAAGAGTTAGAAACCCTATGTCGTAATAGAGGCCAAATTAAAAACAAAGGAAAACAAATTAACCTATTTTTGAGCTGATTCTATCTTTTAGTAAAAATAATTAAGCAATCATGACCCTGAAGGTAGAAAACTATGCAAGTTCTGGGACATCAAGAGGTCTCTGAGAGGAACATTAATTTCAATGAAGCAGGAGACAGACCGTAGAAGCAAAAGATTTTTGTAAAAAAATATTTTCTAGCTTTTAGAGCTTGTGGGATTTGCTGAATTTCTAAATGTCTCCACAGCATCAACTTTACTGAACTTTTCCATTTTATTCAGACACTTAATTCAACAATCAGACAGTATGGATGTTTCCTCAGGACCTGTGAGGCACAACTGACTCCTGTGAATCTCCAAGCACTAGGCCCTATCTTAAGTTGCCACATCTGGCAATTCCAATCAGAAACTGGGACATTGACCTTACACATCTGCCTCATACACAACCACAGGTCAAAAAAGATGTGACTACTAAAATATGAATCAGCAGGGGAATTCACAATAGGACATTGGACTGAAACTGGAACAGCCATCTTTATAGTCATCTCAGAAATCTTGGAAGAAAAGCTGGACAAAAGATTTCTCACACAAAACACTATTTTAGTAGAATGCAAATCTTCCTCAGTAACATGTGAATTCCACTGGAGCCTTTGAGAGAAACTAACCTCTTCAGTATCTGGCCTGGTCTGCCTGCCTTACCATTACTGCTTGGATCCCTATAAGCTTCTCTTGTACCCCCTGTTTTTTAAGAAAGTTCCAGTTCATGTTTTTGATCTCCTGTTCCATTCATAAACATAACCCTTGTCTCTAACAAAAACGAATATGCTAACACGTGCATTTGTACATATGCAGGGCTAGACAGTAGAAAGAGTATTGCCTGTTCTTTTCAGAGCAAATTTGAAAGATCTACAACTGCCAAAATACATATATACAAACTCCTTTTTGGAACACATGTTTATATTATATGGTCTTTATTAATGGCTGAAATTTGAAGAGAAGGAGTTGATATAAAAATTCAAGGTAGAGATAGGACAATCTTCCTGAAGGACAAGCTTCAGAATGAAGTCTGATCTTTCCCTCTTCTTTTGAGGATGGAAGCCAACACAAAACATGGTCCACTCTTTAGAGACAACACACATCTGTTAGCATTTACATTTTCCCATCAGTCAGGAGTTCTTTCACAATACCCTCACTAAAGATTATCTTTAAAACAGAAAAATAGCCATCCTGACATCAGATCATAGGTATCTGAAATATCTGAAGCAGCTTTGGTTTCCAGAACATCCTATGACAATGAATTCTGCAGTTCAGCAATGGAAAAAGCAACTTTGTGTAAACTCTGTTGAGAATTTAATTGAGTACAGTCACCCATTATGCATGCTTTTATAAGGTTTCTTTTTTTAATAGGCAAGTAATCCTCTTATGTACATTCCTTTTTGTTTATCAATATCTAAGTTAATCTGCCATTATATTACTTTATAATTTACTATTGTGAGATCCTTTTACATTATCATTGTCATAGATAATAATAAAACTTCCAGATGAATGGGCTGATATGAATGCATTAACTTGTCCTGATGAAACGTCAACTTTTAAAGTTCAGTGAAAGTGCTTAAGTTCTTACACTCCAAATCTGACAAATTTAGCTTTCTAATACCCAGTTTACCATCTCTGATCAACGATTTCCAGAATTACATTAAGAAACCTTTTGAGTAAACAGTTAGTATGTTGGGTTTTTTTTCTATTTACCTCCTTCCCTTACACTTTCTCTGTGCACTTAAGCATTTTTTTGTTTACCATTTATTTCACAACTGGCAGATATCTGGCCAAAACGGCCCCATCTAATCACTGTTTACATGCAAGAAAAATACAAAGTCTCAAACACTGTTTGTCTCCTTTTATCTGAATATAGTACCAACATGATACACTAATCAATATTCTAAGTGTTCACCATTCAGACAATGCCTCACAGCATACACTGTGTGTTTTAAAGACAATATTGGTTTATACATTTACCTTCAAAAGGTTCTCCTGTATGAAGGGCAGCAAAATATAGGCCATTTGTAGTAATTTCAGCATCCAGTTAAGAATGTGTATTACATAATAAGAAAAAACATGAACAAGATGTAAACCTCCTGAACAGAAGTCCTTTTGATCAAGACAAAGCATGATATTGGAACATCTGGTTTCTGGGCAGTACGCATGCAGGTTAAAAATTAAGATGAATGTCACAGAAATTAAATAAAGTTCCTGGCAATTTTCTACTAAGAATTTTCTACTAAGAATTTTGGTAAATTTTGGACATTCCGCTCCTTTAGGTGGTTTATATATTGTAATGCGCTGACACTGTACTAACACAAAAGAAAAAGGAATCTCATAGACCTAGAAACTTACCAAAAGAAGTCCAAGACTCAAGTGGAAATATTATTTAAACAAATTTAGTTCATGAAAAGCACATTTAGATTGTTAAGACCTAAAACGGCAGAACTATTATGAACATCAGGGCATAATAGTCAAGAGTGTATTATATTTTGTAGTATAAAAACAATGCAAATAAGTGATGTGCATCCCATTGTAACTTGCATACACAATTTATACACACAAGTTCCATTTTAGTGAACGAAACACTCAATTTTTTCCTTGAGACTCCTGTTCTCAAAGTTGAATATATTTTTAAGTTTTTTGCTGAATCTGGAGATGATGTAACTGAAAGTTTTCCAGCATTTTCAGTTTAAAAATTATTGTTGTCGTCTGCTGGGAAAACCTTGATCTCATTTATCTAGTTGTTTCTCTTCCAAAAGGATTACTGTTTCTAATGCGCTTCAACTCTATGAAGTTCTATATAAACATTGTATTATTGTTACTGCATTAAAAATATTTTTCAGCTACATAACGAACTCCCAAATACCTGAAACAGGCACAAGCAATATATTACACCCCCCACAACAACTCCTTGTTTAAACTGGCAGGGAGTAAGGAGAGTATTTCTAATTCTGTATCAAAAGTACTTATCTCACAGCACACTTAAAATTTGTGAAAACATTCCAAGCTTTCTCTTGGTGAAACGTGCATGTGTGACTTGCTCCCTGCAACACCCTAAATGACAGAGCAGGAACTGAGTCAGCCCTTGAATTGAAATGGTACACTTCCTATGTTCAGAAGTTAATCTTCCAAATATTAGAACAGCAGTCTTCAAAAGCATGAAATACATCTGTTAAAATTTCTCTGTACACCATGCACCTCCATGTTATCCCAACAAAGAGAGCTGCCTTCGAAGAAAATCTGAAACCTGAACTTTAAATGCTGAATGTACTGGCCAGTTACTTTTCTTTGAAATGCAGAGTCAATGCTGTATGTCTTGGAAGAATCTTACTATGCTAAGATTTCATTAATTACTTTAAAAGATTCACAGACTTATGCTTGATTTCTTTGATTCCTATAAAACTAAATTATTCCATCAGGAAGAAGTTGTATCAGTTTAAGATTTAGTGGAATATGACTTTAATTTTCTTACAGGAGCTGTACCTGTTAGAACGTATGATCAACAAAATACATGCTACTAGCTTAGATTGCTATTAACAGTTGCTGAATGTCGTGTGTATTACTCTTGAGTTACTGCATGAGAAACAAAAGTACATATTGCTATGTATTTTTTTGCTCTCCTGGTAGGAGTCAGAAGCCTGACACAAGACTAATTCAGCCTCAGTTGTAAGTTTACCCACCCATCAGAACCTTTTCACAGCATTTTGTGCTTCCCAGCCCAGCAGTGATACATTCTGATCAGGGGTAAGGGAGAAATTTATTACTGTAACAGTGGTCAAACATTAGAATATGTAGCCTAGAGAAGTTATGGTATCCCATTCCTAGAAGTGCTTAAAAAGCAAACGGTCATGGTCCTGTGCAATCTATTGTAGCTTTGACAGCCATGGTCTAAGCTAGTAGTCAGACCAAAGAACCCCCCAGACGTCCCATACAGTCTAATTTATTTTACAAGTCTGCAAAATTGTCTATTGCCAAAGTTTAAAAGCCCTTGAGGAAAAAAAGTTTAAATTTGGTGGGTTTTTTCCCATGCCTTTACTATATGTATAATTAGTGGGAATATCCAGTAGTTAAAAAGTCATTAGGCCGTATACTATTAAGATCAATTCCTTATTCCTGCTAAAACAACTTATGTAAATACAAGTAAGGCCTTTGGTGTGTTTTTATTTAATTCTCCACCTTTGAAAACAAAGATAGTAGCACTACTCTGACTCACAGTATACCACATGGCCATTATAAATTTTTATAGAGCATATTGTGCTAATTTAAACATAACATTATCCATGCAAGAAATATCCATAGATGCATACGTGGAGTTATATGGCTTCATGAGAGGAAGAGAAAAATATTAAACATATAAATGATCAAGAAAAAGCCATTTCACTGAAATCTACAAACATCTTAAGACCTTGCAAATTGGTAATATTAAAGTTATACATTAAATTCATGTCTTTGATCTAAAAATATGAAAAAATTATAATGTTGATCTTCTCTGCTAATAGTTTACTCCTAGAAAGAAAAAAGCTCATATATAAAATTCTTGTTACTGAAAAAAAGATGCATAAGCACATTTAACACAGTCTAACCATATTCACTTTTGGAAAAAATTCATGCATATTTTACAGATATTTATGGTGTATACAGTTGATACGATTTCTCAGATACAAAGGATATTAAAACTTCCTGATCGACCGTATGTATTTTAGGCCTGCAGCATTTCATATAAACAGACTTCTGGGTCTGAACTGAGTCTTGTGAAAGTCAGTGTGCCTCTGAGCAGGTGCAGACCCTGCCGATAGAGAATAGCCTAAAGGTAATGATTTGAATCACACATGCATATGTTATAGTATCAGAGCCTTATTTTCAACCCAAGATGCAACCACATTTGATTCTGACAACAGTATGAAATATATCCATCTTTCAAGGTCCACAGGCCACCTGCTGTGCCTGTTGGTGATGTAAGGCATACATTCGTTAATGAATATGTGAAGAGTTAGAAGTTTAATTACAATGTTGCTTTATAGTTTCAGAATTTTCACTATTTCTTTTTTTACCCAAAATTCTGTCTTTGTGTTAAGAACTGCAACATGACATCAAACTCCTTTATTCCCTTAAAAATCAAACCAGCATTTGATTTACCTTAAGTGGAAATTTGTTCCTTAATGGAAAAATTTATCATAATTTTGTCAGTATCATCCCAGAGCAATTGCATTTAACTAAACACGTTAGACATTGCAGAGTGTCTATGGAAACTATATCTCAGTTACTGTGGCTCTTTTCCTTTACTGACATCAGTCATTGCTGTCTGTATTTCTGTCTTACTCATTTCCATGCTGTGAAAAGGAAAAAGCAGATCTTGAAATTAATGTGAGCCCCTCTTTTCCCCAAATTAATCCTCAGGCCTATTCTTTTGATAGTGATGGGATCAGGTTTTTATTAAGAGCAGCAACAGTGACACCCAATGGTCACTTATAAATTATACTTCAAACAGTGCTCAGAGAACGTGAGGTATGTATTGTCTACCCCTGAAAGTGAGTAGCTTAAAGTAGTAGTTCAAAGTGAATTCCACATGTATGTATTCCTCATTATGACCCCAGGATAAACATGATATTTTAAGTTAATTTTAATTAAACTTTCATTTGGATCAGTCACAAATAATAGCCAAAGATAAAAACAAACTACCAGCAAAGGAAAAAAGCAGCTTAGGGATCTCATAATACTCTGGAAAAATCATGAATTTATAAGACCACGGGCTGGGACGATTTTCCTAGAGGACACAGAAATACAGATATCCCAGGTCAAGATTACTTAAAAGTTTAATGACTTCAATGATTTCCATCAGTGATGGACAAGCCAGCCACTCAGATTTCCTGGGACTGCTCCGTACAAGTTCAAAGAATAAGATTGTAAAAGTACAAAAGTCATTACAACTTTTCCATCACTGTCTTATCTTGAGGGACTAAGTTCTGTATGGAGAAGCAAGTACTTGGAATATCACATGATTCCCACAGTAAAAATCCTCCTACAAATATTAAACAATGCCACTTATGACCACACCCAGATACACTCCTAGGACTTCTATAGACTAAGACAAAGGTATTTATTAAAAGGTATTTATTAATCATCAGTGAATCTTCTACTACAGATCAATACATATGGATTACCACTCCAGAGACTAAAGTTTGGGGCTGGGGGTGGGATAAGGCTTTTTTTTTTTTCCTAATCAGAACTTTTTGGCAGTAGTTTTGAATTATTTTTAATAGAACTCAATAGTTGGTGATGGAAAGAAAAAGATCCAAGCAGAGCAATCCTAGAGGAATATACACTGGAAGAATAAAACATCAGAGCTAGAGTCTCTTCTTCCTGTCACACACACACAGACATTTAGATGAATATCGTGGTTTAAGCCCAGCTGGCAACTAAGCACCACACAGCGGCTCACACACTACCCCCCTGCCCCAGCGGGATGGGGGAGAGAATAGGAAAAGTAAAAGTAAGAAAGCTTGTGGGTTGAGATAAGAACAGTTTAATAAGTGAAATGAAATGAAATAAAATAATAATATTAATGATAATAAAAATTGTAATGGAAAGGAAAATAACAATAACAAACAAGAAAGGCAAGTGATGCAAAGGAAAACAACGGCTCACCACCCTCTGATTGATGCCCAGCCCAAGCAGCGGTCCCCCGGCCAGCTTTCCCCCTAGTTTATATACTGAGCGTGGCATCATATGGTATGGAATGTCCCTTTGGTCAGTTGGGGACAGCTGTCCCGTCTGTGTCCCCTCCCAACTTCTTGTGCACCCCCAGCCTACTCACTGGTGGGGTGGTGTGAGAAACAGAAAAGGCCTTGACTCTGTGTAAGCACTGCTCAGCAGTAACTAAAACATCCCTGTGTACCAACACTGTTTTCAGCACAAATCCAAAACACAGCCCCATACTAGCTACTATGAAGAAAATTAACTCTATCCCAGCCAAAACCAGCACATTCTCCACCCCTTATTCCATACCATTTGTGTCATACTCAGGTAGCACACTATCCATTACATTCTCATTACCCACCCTCACCCTTCCCATCCTTTGATATAGTACACAGATACCATTCCCTTACTCTACGGATCACCCCTGTGAAATGTCTCCAAAGTGTCCATAAGTATCCACAAATGTCCACAAAATGTCCATTGAATTCATTTAGTCCATGACTTTGGGCTCCATCTGTTATGGTGGTCACTCAGGACAGAAAAGATGTTGTATTGCATGGAGTTATTGGGCACCACAGCCAGCTCAGGTCAGGGCACTGCTGCACTTGCACTGTTTCTTGTAAGGCTTGTCCTCCACTGGTTCAGGTGGTTCCTGCTACAGTAATTCCTGTAACATGTAACTCAAATCATGGATTACTTTCACCCAGAATTAAATCACCTTGAGGTAGGCACGGGACTCCCCCATCCTTCTGCATTACCCACCAAGAGCACCCAGGTCCTTGAGCAAAAACAACCCCACGAATAGGCTTACCTTTTCCTGAGGAAGGAATAACCCAGACTGTTTTTGCCAGCAAGTTCTTTATATGTACTACAGGAATCTTATCTCCTTCCACAGTGCGCAGGGGTTTTGATTAGACAGGGCCAGGTTGGCTGGCAGAGCCTCTAGTGTTAACTAGCCAAGTGGCTCCTGCTAAATGTGTATCCCAAAGCTTGAATGTCCCAGCACCCATTGCTTTCAGTGTAGTTTTTAACAGTGCATTGTATCGTTCAATTTTCCCGGAGGCTGGTGCATGGTAGGGGATGTGATACACCCAGTCAATGCCATGCTCCTTGGCCCAGGTATTAATGAGATTGTTTCAGAAATGAGTCCCATTGTCGGATTCAGTTCTTTCAGGGGTGCTGTGTCGCCATAGAACTTGCTTTTCAAGGCCCAAGATAGTGTCCCAGGCAGTGCCATGGGTCACGCGGTATGTTTCCAACCATCCAGTAGTTGCTTCCACCATCGTAAGCACATGCTGCTTCCCGTGGCGGGTTTGTGGTAGTATGGTATAATCAACCTGCCAGGCTTCCCCGTATTGATATTTCAGCCATCGTCCTCTATACCAAAAAGGCTTTAGCCACTTAGCTTGTTTGATTATGGCACATGCTTGACATTCCTGGATAACCTGTGCAATGGCATCAATGGTCAAGTCCACCCCTCAATCATGAGCCCATTTGTATGTTGCATACCTTCCTAAATGTCCTGATGTGTCATGGGCCCATTGAGCTATAAACAGCTCACCCTTATGTTCCCAATCCAGATCCACCTGAGCCACTTCAATTCTAGCAGCCTGGTCCACCTGCTCATTGTTTTGATGTTCTTCATTGGCACGACTCTTGGGTATGTGAGCATCTATGTGATGTACTTTTACAACCAGGTTCTCTACCCGAGCAGCAATGCCTTGCCATAATTCAGCAGCCCAGATGGGCTTACCTCTGCGCTGCCAGTTGCTCTGCTTCCATTGCTGTAGCCACCCCCACAGAGCATTTACCACCATCCATGAGTCAGTATAGAGATAAATTACTGGCCATTTTTCTCGTTCAGCAATATCTAAAGCCAGCTGGATGGCTTTCACCTCTGCAAACTAACTCGATTCACCTTGTCCTTCAGCAGTTTCTGTGACTTGTCTTGTAGGACTCCACACAGCAGCTTTCCACCTTCGATCTTTTCCCACAATATGACAGGATCCATCTGTAAACAGGGCATATTGCTTCTCAGTCTCTGATAATTTATTATACAGAGGGGCCTCTTCAGCACGAGTCACCTCCTCTGGCGACACTCCGAGGTTTTGGCCCTCTGGCCAGTCCATGATCACTTCCAGGATTCCTGGGAGGTCGAGGTTTCCCATCCGAGCTCATTGCGTTATCAGTACAACCCACTTACTCCATGTAGCATCAGTTGCATGATGCTTAGATGCTTCAGTACCAACTGCTTCTGAAGCAGCTCAAAGTCCTTCATATGCTGCTAATATTTCTTTTTCAGTTGGAATGTAATGGGCTTCAGATCCCCTATATCCCTGGCTCCAAAACCCTGGAGGTCGACCTCGAGTCTCTCCAGGCGCTTTCTGCCAGAGGCTCCAGGTGGGGCCGTTATCCCCGGCTGAGGTGTAAAGCACCTTTTTCACATCTTGTCCTGTCCGGACTGGCCCAAGCGCTACTGCACAAACTGTCTCCTGCTTAATTTGTTCAAAGGCTTACTGCTGCTCAGGGCCCCATTCAAAGTCATACTTCTTCCAGGTCACTCGATAGAGAGGGCTTACGATCAGACTATAACCTGGAATATGCATCCTCCAGAAACCCACAACACCTAAGAAGGCTTGTGTTTCCATTTTGTTAGTTGGTGGAGACAGACATTTTATTGATCACATCCATTGGGATATGACGATGCCCATCTTGCCATTTTATTCCTAAAAACCGAATTTCCTGTGCAGGCCCTTTGACCTTACTTTGTTTTATAGCTAAACCAGCTTTCAGGAGAATCTGGATGATTCTTCTCCCCTTCTCAAACACTTCCTCCACTGTGTTGCCCCATACAATGATGGCATCAATATATTGCAAGTGTTCGGGAGCTTCACCTTGTTCCAGTGCAGTCTGTATCAATCCATGACAAATGGTAGGACTGTGTTTCCACCCCTGGGGCAGTCGATTCCAGGTGTACTGGATACCCCTCCATGTGGAAGCAAACTGTGGCCTGCACTCTGCTGCCAGAGAGATCGAGAAAAACGCGTTGGTGGTATCTATTGTTGCATACCATTTGGCAGCCTTTGACTCCAGTTCATACTGAAGTTCTGGCATGTCTGGTACGGCAGCACTCAGCGGCGGTGTGACTTCATTCAGGCCTCGATAGTCCACTGTTAGCCGCTATTTTCCGTTAGATTTTTGCACGGGCCATATGGGACTATTAAAGGGTGAATGAGTCTTACTGATCACACCTTGACTTCCCAGTTGACGGATCAACTTATAGATGGGAACCAGGGAGTCTCGATTGGTGCGATATTGTCGCCGGTGGACTGTCATGGTAGCGATTGGCACCTGCTGTTCTTTAACTTGCAGTAACCCCACCGCAGATGGATCCTCTGAGAGACCAGGCAAGCTAGACAGCTGTTTAATCTCCTCTGTACTCAAAGCAGCTATACCAAAAGCCCACCGATACCCTTTTGGGTCTCTGAAGTACCCTCTCCTGAGACAGTCTATGCCAAGGATGCATGGAGCCTCTGGACCAGTCACAGTGCTTTTGCCACTCATTCCCAGTCAGGCTTACTTCAGCTTCCAACACAGACAGTTCTTGGGATTCCCCTGTCACTCCAGAAATACAGATGGATTCTGCCCCCTTGTAATCTGGTGGAATTAGAGTACACTGTGCACCGGTGTCCACTAGAGCTTTATACTCCCTTGGGGCTGATGTGCCAGGCCATCGAATCCACACAGTCCAATAAACCCAATTGTCCCTTTCCTCCACCTGACCGAAGGCAGGGCCCCTCTACTCCTGGTCTGAGTCTTCATTACTTGGTTTTTGTAAGTGCAAAACAGAAATCCCTTCATCAGGGTCAAAAGTACCGTCACCCCTTCTACTCTGCCCAACAGACACTGGAGCAGTAATTTTCCTGGATGGATGCTTTTTGGCTGTTGTTTTTCCTCGTAGTTCCTGCACTCGAGCTTCTAGTCTCCAGGTAGGTTGACCATCGCACTTCCTCATGTCCTCCCCCTGGTCACGCAGGAAGAACCACAGGGTTGCACGTGGTGTGCGCCACCGGTACCCGTTCCCTTGAACAGGAAAAGGCTGACTCTTAACAGCTGAGGCCTTGGTTGGAGTGGATGAGGAAAAGCTACCCTTCTCAGCTTGCTCGAACATGTTTTGGGTCAGTCTGTGTCTGTCCACACAAGCACACATGCAGGGAGCAAGGCTATCTTCATATTCTCGGAGTTGCCTGGCCAGTTAATCTATAGTTGGTGCCTCAGTGTCTGTGCAGCTCGTTATTGCCAGGGTGTGGGTGTATAACGTCACTGCATTTCGTACAAACTTTCACCACAGGGACTGTGTGCACCGGATTTCATCCGTGTCTTTGGATGCCTGGTCATTATAGATCACCTCCAACACGGCTAATTCCCTCAGATACTGGATGCCCCCCTCAATGTTGGTCCATTTCCTTTGAGAATTTGCACGTTCTTCCTTGAAGGGATACCTGTCCTTCACACTTGACAGGAGTCGCTGCCAAAGACTGAGGACTCCTGCCTTTTTTCCAATCCCTTTGTCAATGGCCTTATCCTTAGCAAGGGATCCCAGCTGCCGGACTTCCTTACCCTCTAATTCCTGACTACTGGCCCTAATATCCCAGCATCGAAGCAACCAGCTGAGAATCAGCTCACCTGGTTGACGGCTAAAGTCTTTTTGCGTATCTCACAGCTCACTTAGGAATAGGGAGCGGGTGGTTTCTGTCTCACTGATTATCTCAGTCTCTTCCTCCTCCTGTTCTCATGACTGCTCTGCCACAGAACAGGCTGCCTCTTCTGATTCTTTCTCTTGCTCCCTCTTAGGAGAAGCTTCTTCATCCCTTACTGAACGAGCTGACTTCTGCTTCCACTGTTTCTTTTTAGTTATAGGGGTGACTGATACAGTGCCTGGTTTAGCCACAGTGTCTGTGGGTTTGTTTTCCCTCTCTTATCCCTGAGGATGCTGCATGATATCGAGCAGTGTTTGGTAGGTACTGGCCAGGGCCCAGCACAGTGCAGTAAGTTGGGCCTCTCTGGAATAGCCACGGCATTTTTTTTTCAAACATTCTATCAGTTCATCAGGATCCTGTAGTTGTTAGGGCGTGAAGTTCCAGACCATTGGAGGTGAGAAGTTCTCTAGATACCTGCCCATATTCTCCCACATGCCGTGCCACCCATGCCCATACTCTCACGAAGCCTGGGTCATATTCCTAAATTGCTTGTTAACCTTAGAAAAAACTGAAGCAATATGTCTAAGAAATACCTATAGAAGTATTTTAACCAAGGATGTTCAAGATACTGAGAAGTTATTGTATTGAGGGAGACAACATCACAGAAGAAAGCAGCAAGGGTGCCGTTCTATATTTCCTTCACAAGAAACTTCTCAGAGGAAGAAGCATAATTGTTAATTGTCTCCATGAGATGGTACCCGAAGTACAGTAATGGCTTCAGAACAGAGACCAAATACCAGATTAAGCTCAAGGTCAGTGTTTTAATAATGAATCTCCCAGGCAAAACATCACTAATCACTACAGAGCACAGCAAACTGAAAAAGCCAACACCAATCTTTAACAGGTACAGCAAAAAAAAAAAGAGAGCATGGTGCAGCTCAAATAAACTAATGTCGAGAACAGATGAATCAGTATTGTGACCTGTAACTTTTAACAGATAGAAATCCCTTCTAATAAGTTCTGTTGAATCTGTTATTATCTCAAACCCTCTGCGCCCCACGTTGGGCACCAAAAAGGACTGTCATGGTTTAGTCCCAGCTGGCAACTAAGCACCACACAGCCGCTCCCTCACTGCCCCCCTGCCTCAGCGGGATGGGGGAGAGAATAGGAAAAGTAAAAGTGAGAAAGCTTGTGGGTTGAGATAAGAACAGTTTAATAAGTGAAATGAAATTAAATAAAATAATAATATTAATCATAATAATAATAATAAAAAATTGTAATGAAAAGGAAAATAACAACAACAACAACAAACAAGAAAGGCAAGTGAGGCAAATGAAAACAATTGCTCACCACCCTCCAACCGATGCCCAGCCCAAGCAGCGGTGCCCCGGCCAGCTTTCCCCCTAGTTTATGTACTGAGCATGACATCATATGGTATGGAATGTCCCTTTGGTCAGTTGGGGACAGCTGTCCCGGCTGTGTCCCCTCCCAACTTCTTGTGCACCCCCAGCCTACTCGCTGGTGGGGTGGTGTGAGAAGCAGAAAAGGCCTTGACTCTGTGTAAGCACTGCTCAGCAGTAACTAAAACATCCCTGCTTTATCAACACTGTTTCCAGCACAAATCCAAAACACAGCCCCATACTAGCTACTCTGAAGAAAATTAACTCTATCCCAGCCAAAACCAGCACAAAGAAGAAATTTTAAAAATACGCAGGAGAAGGGAAAGAAGGTCTCCTTTTTTTTTTTTCCATTTATAATGATGAATACATTCCAAGTATGTAGACTGATGGGAAATTTGGGTAGGAACATGAGGGATTTTTTTCATAATATATTATTATGAAACAACACAGGGACTGCTAAACTGCACTGAAAGGTAAGGCATATCTTGAAATCCTCAGATCCCTTCCAGATTTTGTTCAAAAATCCATAGCTTTAAAAACTGATATCAATTCCATGATGAGGTCTTCAGTTTTTAACCTGCAAAACACAGTCAACAGATTTTTGTTCAGTGATTTCCATAGCAAGATGAATCTTGGCATCCACCAACAGCTACTGAGCTATGTGAAGATGAACAGTGTAGCTGTACTTTGAAATCCAGGACAATGTAGCAATTGATTTAAGTTAATACTCAAAGAGTGAATTCAAGACTCAACACTGGTTTGCAACTATATCACCATTTAAGTACGTATATAACGGCACCCTTCACTTGTCAATGAGTGCATTCTTTTGAATTTATTATTTCTGCCCAAATAATCAATTTTGTATTTTTTCTTATATATCATGTACACATATTAAAATGAACACTTAGTTAAAACTTTTCTTAAAATGAGGATTTTAATAATTATGTTTCAGACTTTACATGCAATTTATTTTATGTCAATTTCTTCATGCATTCACAGTCCACACCCAGCAATATTGCTTTTCCCTTACACTGTCAGGAGTAGAGAAAGTGCCCAGCTACCCATTACTATTAGCTGAGGTATTTCTCTGAAGCAGTACATTATAAGGAAGAGCATACTGCAAAGTCAGTCTTTAGAACAGTCCACACAAACCTGCAGACTGCCTGTGATTACTCCAGTCCTGCTTTCACTAGTGCAGAAGGCATTTCAGCCTTCTTTTGTTAGAGTTATAGAGATCCATAACAAAATGTATCCACATTCTATCTAGATCTGGAGCCTGTTTAATGCTTACGCTTTATAAAATATTTCTGCATCTCTAAGACATTTTAAAACATGGAATTTAATGGGGAAGAAAAGAAAAGATTAAGAGTACTTTAATTTAAAATTGTTGTTTCAAATAAGAATAAAAATTCCAGGCATCATACTGAATTCCTTATTAAAAGTAAATTGATCTTTAAGAATAACGGATCTGAGTGACACAAAATTAATGGTTTTAGAAAAAAACTTAAATGGAATCTATGAGTTGTGATAAAACAATGCGAACGTCATGAATACCATCATTTTTGGTCTTACTAGCTACTCTCATCCCAAGTGATAACTGAGTCCCTGATTAATAAATTAAACATAAAATGCTGAGGGCCACCCACCATGTTTTCTCTGCTGATTAACTGTGCTAAGCAAGATGCTCCCAGGGAGAGACATTTCATGTTAGTGCACAAATCACTAAGTTAAATGGTCAGTAACAGATCAAATTCAAACTGTCTTTGTAATACCATGTCAAGATTAACACTGTAGCTGGGCGGAAGGAAGACAACTATTTCTGACACCAGAGGACTGAAATTTGCAGGAATTTCACACCACTAAAGCAGCAGGGAACTATCAATCAGACCAAAAGCACTTACACAGTCAACCAGGTACAGCAAATACATCCAGACTAGGTCCTGTCTGCCCTGTAGACTGTCTGCACCAGCTTGGGAGATACGAAGACTTACAAGGAGGATTTATTTCCTCACCTTTGCTGGCATGACCTGGAGGCCATCTTCACTCCCACACACCAGAGAGCACAAAACCGTGAGGTTACACAGCCCCTACGTTAGGGTAGAACTGAGCTCATATCTTACTTTAGCCCCATGCTGGCACAGTGAAGGTATCGTTCCCCACCACCTCTGTGAGGTGGCTTTCTCCACTTTCTTATAAACTTTGAGGACTTCAACCAGCTCAGCCATTTCTGTAGCTGACTTATATTCCAGGTACTCTCATGACATCACAGATGGAAGGCTAAACTGGTGCTTGTTCCTGTAAGCCCATAACAATTTATTTTTTGTTGCCTTGTGAAATTGTGTTGCCTTGTTTTTCCCACATCTTTACAAGAAGTTAAGAGGCAATAAAGATCTAGAATATCCCCTCAATAAAGCATATACTCCCATTAGTGCTGACATGGATTATAAATCTGATTAGCAACATTTTCAAATGGCAGAAATTATATTAAAGTCACAATAAACTGTGTAATGCCACATATGTGAATAAAGTCTAAATTAGGAAAATGTACTTCAGCAGGAAGAGAAATTGTACATTGAACTTTTCCAGCAGTCTTTGTCATGTCATAAGGTAAATAGTGCTGAATCTTTCAGTACCACAGAAAAATTTCTTCTGGCTTCAACTGGTCTTTTTCTCCAATTGCTAACTACAGTAACAGAGTCATTGAAAAGAAAAAAATTAAATTGCCCTCAATTGCCCCCAGAATAAAAACTCAAAATGTAAACATATTCATAAGTTTACACACGGTGATTCAGGTTATGATGTCAACAACTATAATTAAAGGCCTTTGCTATTGTAAATACATAGCCATCCATTTTTTGCATTTTTATATTAATTTTTATAATTTTTTTTTTTTTTAAATTTTTGCTACTGTTTTATTGATCAAAAAGTGAAGCACATGTAGTTAAGTAACTTTATGGTCAGATAATGAGTCATGGTTTATATATACCGTAACTGCCAGTCCAAAGTACTGATAAGCACTTAACTGGGACTTGAGTAAGCAACACTTAACTCAAGTCTAGAAAAAAACAGAATGCTGGTTCATTCATGAAGGTGCTAGTTATCAAGACTATGTGTCTCCATAGAAGTATGCTACATTACTGGAAGCATGCACAGTCACTAATTATTTGAATGCTACATTAAGTTAACTGTAGCACAGACATCACATCAACAGGAAGAAAATATAACACCCAAAGAATTAACACAGAATGAAACTTATGTCAGCAAGTATTAATTTAATTTTGTAAACTTCTCAGACGAGCATCAAATAAACGAAGTTTTGTTTATCCAAAACAGATTTCAAAAGTCACTGGAGTAGATTTCATTGAATCTCTTTCTTGGCAATAGACTACTAATATTTGAAGTAGATTCTGACATATAAAATCATCTCTGTGCTTTAACACATTGTAAATTCATGTTTGTAACATCCATGTTTGTGATATCCCGTAAAGACCTCTGTGTTTGATTATTGGTGCATGGGTATTTTTTTATGCTTTACTATTGATACTTGGAAATGGGATGTTGATAGCCCCTAACAGGGTAACCAAGAAAGTTCAGAGGATAATCACATCTGTTGAGGGAAAAGACTGGACAAAATAGTCCCCATTAACCTAGAAAAGAGATGACTGAGGAAAGTTAAGACAGGTATATAAAACCATGAATGGCAGGTAGAAGGTGAATAATGAATGACTTGTTTACTATTTCCATGGACTATCCAACTTTTGTTCTTGAAAATAATGAAACTTAGCTGAATTTGAATCACAAGATGCATAATCTTAGATCGTACTCATTGTAATAATTTTACAACAACAGAATCTGTGGAACTTAAACCCTAAACAGTAGAGTTTACCATGTTTTATGTGTGCTGCAGCTGCCATAGCACCGAGCACAACTGAAAGTCAAAAAGGACAAGCTTACACTCTAAATCTAATAAACTGTGTTACCAAAAGGTTAGTGAGAGGTTTCAAAAACTCAAAATGTGACAATTTTATACCAGAGTTTACACTTATTGTGTGGTTGATTTATGTACTAAATTGGCATATTAACTAGATAAGAAATTTGCTGAGCATTAACTTTTCTCTACTGCCCTTCCCCAGGTTAATTAGGGAACAATTTTTGCAAATCAAAAGTTTGGAAACAGACCTTAGAGCATTATCCCAAACCTCAATTCTGTTGCTAAGACGGAAAAGAATCCTTTTCTTTACTATGAATCGATCTTTTGTTAGGGTAATAGGCCTAGATTAAGAAAAAAAATTAAATGTTGTGAAGATATTATTTATCAAGGCCAACCATTTTGATGCAACCAAACTCTCACTTTTGTTCATCTATCCGCCTTAGTGTGTATATAAACTACATAATCTTCTCATCAAGTTCTGTAAATAAAGATATAAAGTTCATTATTTCTGAACATTAAGGAAGAATGTATGTTTCACTAACTAGAAAACAGACTCTAGTTGCAAGGCCACATATATTGGCATACCTCCATTCTTTCACTTCTACATTGGCCTGCATTCATTATTATTTAGTTACATCAGCCTTGTTGAAAAATGTGCCAATGCACCAAAGAAAAGTAAATTGCATACTTTCTGTCAAAACTTGTTTGCTTTCAGAAAAAATGGTGGCAAAATGGAGCTCCTTGATGTAGCAAATACTTACAAGCATTCTCCAAGTCACAGACAGTCTTCCTTCACAAAATGGGACAGACTATTAAAGAACACATCTGAGCTAACTAAAAAAATGGCAAGCCATGTTCTGTTCATTAAAGCATATTTGATTTAAATGGGCAACTTTCACCTGCAATGTGTTCTGACAGTTTACTCATTTTCAAAGGCAATGGAGGAGTATCTCAGTCCCAGTAAAGAAGTAGCTGAAACTTAAAGCCATCATATTTTTAGATGACTGGTTTTACCATCAGTATGCCTTCCATGGGGGGAAAAAAAAAAGCATGCATATTTGAGTATTTTAATCCTAAAGGACCCCATTTTTTCAGCAAAATTCACTGAAAAACAAGACATTGTTGCCAGTTGTAGGGTCAGAACAAGGAATTGGGAGGACATCTGTCAATACAATTGAAGATAGCATCTGTTCTGCATAGATATTTTCCAAGGAATATTTTCCATATCCCTTAAATGGTCCCTTGTCAATATCAGGGAAGTTTGAATCACCCATCAGAGGTTCAGCTCTAGACAAGACAAGACTCCATGCTCAGCAAATCTTTGGCACCCTTGTTGCAACTGTTCAGTGTACAGTTCTGTGGAGAACATTTGTTTCACTCTGTGCCGTAATTCCTTTTCATGTCTGTGAAATACCAGTCCTGAAGGTCTATGCAAAAATGAAAACATGATCGTACTTGTCCAGATGACCTCTCTCAACAGCAGCAACACCAAGTCCTGGCAGATCAGAACTTCAGATCTCAGGACTATCTTCCACTAGGTGATCCTGAGATGTGCACACTACAAATCCTGCGCTCTTCAGAGGTCAGTCCCTAACAGTCCCCGAGAAGGTTATGAAAACACCTAGTGATGAAAGAGACATGAAACAGGGCAAGCGTCAAAAGCCGCCAAGGGGGCAGAGATTCATCAGAGCTTCCCCCTAGAGGGGAGTGTATATCCCCCTTTCCAGCATATATCAGAACATTGCTTGATATTTGAGGGCACTTTATCCAAACAAAAAACACTCCATAAAAAATACAAATTTCAATGGATCATCATGATTGTGTGGAAAAATTCTGTATCCAGGTTCTCCCATGATTTCCCTTCAAGCAGTGCAAATCCTGGAAACAGAATGTGTGTATGGTTGGCAGGGGGGGTGTTGTTATGTTTCACTACTTCTTAACTCCTGGCACTGATCTGATGTTTTCCTGATATATGTTGCTGCTGCAGAGTATAAAGCATGCCAGCAGTCCTCACTTAGTACCACACAGGAGCTAACACAGAGCTAGTATAATGAATTTTCTTATACATGATGGAGAACCTCAGTTGCTCTGCTAACATGCAGGTCTTGTCTCCTTAGTCATTACAAAGACAGTGAAAAGACATCACCAATTTTTTCCAAAATCCTTCAGGAATTATATTGAATGAGGCTGAGAATCTGGTGCATGAATTCAGCCACGCAATCCATTACTTAATCATATGGAGAAGTTATCATAGTTCTGCTACTGTTTTAGAATAAAGCCCTATACTTACAGCTGTGTCCTGCCAGACATAACATCTGTAACCTATAGACTTCTAACCTGAATGATGCCATAATTACTTTTTAGATGGCAGTGGGGTCTTTACAGTCCATAAAATGCAATTACTGGTGCTACAGCCTAACTAGTTATATATTATTGGGCATACATAGCCATCTGCTCTTAAAATGTGATAAGTACTTATGCTGTAAAGAATTTTATAGAGTAGTTCAGTAAAGTTCTAAGCAGAAGCACAATAATGACTGTGTATTGAGATAGCCTAAATCGACTGTTTGGAGAAAAGCCAGCTGCCAGCAGCCTGTCCTTCAGTGGAATCTATTAGAGTTAGCTTCTTTATTGCATTTCTGTTTTACTGCCACAGTAGAGAATACAAACTAATTCAGAGATCCATACCTTCATTCAATTATCTGCGCAATCAAGCTTCACTAGAGATTCTCCTGTGCTTTAAACTAATGCATTAGACTGTTATGATTAGCTGCTTAAAAATTTGTGTGGCATGTTCATAAAACCAGCCCATCATTGGCATCTGCTTATCAAAAAAAAAAAAAAAAAAACTTAAAAGTTCAGTAGTTCTGTATTACTATTTCTCCCAACGCATACTTTCTCATTATAATTACAAGGTCTTTGGATCATTTGAAGTTGAAAAATGAAGCCACTAACAAAAGATTGTTTAGACTCTGCTTAAGCTCTCTTATTTACTTAGCAGAAGATGTTTCAGCACCTATTAATCTCAAGAGCAGTTCAGTACTTTTAATTCAGTAGTTTATATGATCCCTGGATATAACTGACATGTCAGCTTGTTAGGTTTTGCAGTGTTTTCAAGAGTGTCATTGCATATTAATGTAAGATCAGTATCATCTTCATATACCTATTATTATTTCAGTAGGAGGTATTTCAGCATACACTGTACTTGTTTAAAGAACTCCAGAAGATCCTACTAGGAAAGAGAAGCAGATGGCTAGTCACCAGTTGGTAAGGAGGATTATAGGAATCTACCTACCTCTAAATATAAAAATAACTGTTCTTAGCACTTCATTATTTATTTAGATTTTAGTACATGCAAAGAGATAACCTCGTATATCCCATCCAGACATTAGACACTTCTGGTGTTTATAGCTAAATAAAGCATTGTGGTAGGAGTATAAAACCTCTTTCTGGAAAGTTTACACACTTACAAACATACAAACTATACATTATTAACTTTTTCTTAATGAATTTATTTCTGTGCATTTGTGTAAGTAGATTTCAGCCCATTCAAATAGTCATAGTTAGTCTAAAAAGTCACTCCCTCAATAATCTCTGTGAAAACTATTTCAGCACTTAAATTATGGGCAAGCCATTAACTGTGAATATTCACTCTTCATTGGTTTTGAGTGAACATTAAAATTTCATTATAAGATTTTCCTTATTAGAGAGATGCAAAACAAATGTGGCACAGCTTTTCTTCCCACAACAGATATGCAGTGGCTGCTGCTATTGACTGAAGAGTGGAAGTTCAGACTGCTTTGCAAATCTTTTAGTAAATACAAAATACTAAAGACTTAGTTCCAATTATTTAGGAGTTAATAAGAGAATTTTATCTCCACTTTCTATGGCACACTTCGAACTAGTAGTCCTACCATTACATTAATATTGCTGGAGATATCACTGGATTACTAATAGCAAGTGAACATCTAAAGTCTTATAACACTGTCGGGATAAAGTGTTTAAAAACTGAAACTCATTTTCTTACTAAAACCACAGGCAGATGACCAAAGGAAAAAAAAAATGCTGATACTTGACCTCTGCCTTGCAGCAAAAGAGAATTTGTAGCTTGTGCAGGGTTACTCCCAACAGAACTAATTTTCTCTAAAATGCATTTTTCCCAGTGAGTGGACACTAGCTAAAAATTGCAGGTTTAAAACTGCCAAAGAAACAAACAAGCAAACAAAAGTCCCAAGGACAAAGAGTTAGTCTAGTTCAATTACTGCAAGGCTTTTAAAATACCATTTGAAATCCACTTTGAAAATACATGACTTTACTGACTTTGGCATCTCAGGTAACAGCCTAATTCTTTCCAGAACGACAACACAACAAGGGGAAATGGATGGACTTTTGTCAAAACTTTGTGTTGTAATATTGTTTAATTATAATTTATTACAATGTAATTATAATAATATAAGCTATGTCTATTGGACTTGCAAGTCGAAAATAAAGTAGCAATAATGCCTTCCCAAACTCTGCCCCATAGCTTGTCCTAACCATAGGGAATCCTAATATCCTGCTCCATCTAGTGGCTGAAATTCTGAAAATCATCAAGGAGACAAAGTATTCGGACAATAAATACGCCATACCAGCAAGATCTGCTTTGCAAGGTACATTTATACATATTAACACCTATGAACACATATACACAAACAGAAGGTGCAAGTTATCAGTCATTAGAAACTGTGCATGAGGTAATAACATTCTGCATTATTAACTTCTCCCTAAAATATTTATTACCTTCTCATACAATGTATCTGCTGTCCTTGATGCACTCTATTCTGAGCAAGTCAGGCCCTCTGAATAAATATGCATTCCACTGCTGCAGTCATAATCTACTCAACAAAATGCAAATGAAAGCAGATAAAAATTTCCCTACAAAAAAAAAGGTACTTGTATTTCACTAATTATTCTATTCCAAAATCTTGGAAACTGTTTCTTAAAATGTCATTGATAACAAAAAGTGCATTTTGAGAGGAGGTTGAAGTTTAAATTTCAAAGTGTACAGACCTGTACAAAATGTATCCATTAACTTCATAAACAAAATGTAAAAAAGCCAAGCTCCAAGCACATATCCACATCTATTTGAACTTTATAAGTAGTCACTTTGCAGAAAATAAAAAATATTTTTCAGCACAACCCAGGGTATCACAACCTGAGCTTATACAGAGTAGACAACCAACATCTTTTACAGAAGTATCTCTGGCAGTACCATTTTAGGGCTTACTTATTAAATTTCATGCTATGCAACAAAATTAAGCACCAGCTCTGTTGGATAAACTGCACTGTATTACTTAGCTGAAGTGGGATTAGAGAATTAACTGTCATTGCTGGGTTTTGCATTGTGGTTTTAGAGTCTTATCTCCACGAGTCTTGTATATTCAGCATGAACATGAAACTAGTCAAGTTTCTAAAATGTGTAAAATATTAAACATAATATAGTCATTTTATCTCAAAAAATATGTTAAAATAAATCTAAACAGGTAACACTAACACTAGAATGAGGTCAAGCAAGATGACAAGCAATAATTAATTTTATATCCCTTAAAGTACTGTTTATAATATTACTCTCTGCAGTTCGGCAAGAAGCTACCACTAGTTAATAAAACATACAGTAATCTCTGTCAGTTACACACCAGTAACTCCAAAAAGCTAAAGTATATGAACAGATTTCACATGCAAAAGACAGTCACTTTTAACAGAAATCCTAGTTACATTTAACAGAAATCCTAGTAGCTACCCATAGCCAAACTTCAGACAAGCTTATTCTTTAAAATCATGGGTAAAATAAAACCTAAGTCTGTATTTACCAACTGTATTTTTATCATCCTCAGCGGAATAGAAATACAGATTTTATATGAGTACATTCAGTAACATTGAAGTGTCTCAATAGTAGTAAGTACCTACGCCAAATAAGCTTTAATTCTTGTATTTGTATAACATCACTGCATTGCCATGGACAACTCAGTGAGAATAACTGTTCAGTTCACAGGGGATGGTCAAAAAAGAAAACACTTTAAAATATGTATACACACACACACACATCTGGGGGTTTGGGTTGATGGCAAGTTGAATAGGAATCAACAGTGTGCCCTGGCAGTCAAAAGGGCCAACCGTGTCCTGGGGTGCACACTATTAGAGTGTGTCCAGAGGAGGGAAACCAAGAGGGTGAAACGTCTCGAGGGCAAGACTTAGGAGGAGCAGCTGAGGTCGGGGGGGGGGGGTGGGGGGGGTGGGGGGGGGGTGGGGGGGGCGAGGGCGGGCAACATGAGGTGAGGCGAGGTGAGGAGGCTGAGGGGTGGCCTCATCTCGCAGTCTACAACTTCCTCAAGCGGGGCAGCAGAGGAGTAGGTGCTGATCTCCTCTCTCTCTGGTGACCAATGATAGGACACATGGAAATGGTATTAAGCTATGTCAGGGGAAGTTCAGATTGGACATTAGGAGAAGGTTCTTCACTGGGAGGGTGGTTGGTCACTGGAACAGGCTCCCCAGGGAAGTGGTCACAGCACCAAGCCTGTCAGAGTTCAAGGAGTGTCTGCACAACACTCTTAGTCATATGGTTTAGTTTTAGGTAGTCCTGTGAGGAGCAGGGAGTTGCACTCAATGATCCTTATGGGTCCCTTCCAACGCAAGATTATTCTATGACTCTATATATGCAACCTAATGTTGAAAATGTTTTATATAAATCAGTGACAAAACTAATATTGAGTCCAGCCCCACCAGAAAACTCCCTGACAGTAACTGCTTGAGAAGCACAGTAAAAGTAACAACAGACATAAAAACATTTTCTTGTGAAGAGAGATGAAATATCACAACTAGATTGAAGAAAAAGGTATTCAGACACATATATGAAATAATGAATTAAAAAAGAGAGAGGGTGAGCTGAAGCATTCAGCTGGATCTGTCATAACATGACAGGAAAGCAACGTTCTCTAAAACTGAAAAGTGATGACTTGAGAATTCATTGCCACAACATAGCAGAGGAACCATCTTAGTGAGATTCGAAATAAACTAGGTACTGATATAGTTAACAAGAACAACTCTAATACATTAGAGAAGATAAAAAACAGTCTATAAACTCCCGTGTTGTAGAGACAAAGGTTAGGAATGTCAAGGTTTCAGAAGCAGCTCCAACCTCGCTATTTTCATAATTACACATTACACAGATCCTAATGCCATTTCTTTGAAAGCAGAGCCATGGTGATGCTAGGGCTAGTTGCAAAGGCCAAAGGATTAGAGAGCCAAGCTGACAAGATGAGCAGTAGGCAGATGCAGCAGTTGGAAGGTGGCTGGGCAATGGGAAGGAGTATTGTGGTGTGCCCTGAATACTCAAACATCTCCACTGTCACTTTGATAACACTATCAAAGATAAGATACAAGAGCAAATACAAAACAAGCTTCACCAAGTATCTCACTCTCTTTTTTTCAGTTCATCTTTTTTTGATTGTAAGAAAAGATGGTAACGCCAACTCTTCCATGGAATTTGTGAATCCAAAGAAAATTTGGAAAGCCACATTCTTGATGTATGGGAATGTAGACATAGACACAGTGGAGCCATTTCATTTTAAACAACTCAGAAGTATTCAGTTTTGATCATCTTTAAGTCCACTTATATAAAATATGTCCTTTTTCTGGTGAGACACACTCCCATAAGCTACTTTAACACAGGATGTCACGGATGCAAAAGCTTTCTAGAAGTTAAGGGAAGAGTGGCCAAGTTCATGGAAATCCTATCTGCTAATAAACACAGAGTGCAGATAGAGAAACCACTCACAAAATCCCTGACTCAGAAAATTACCAGAGCCTGGAACAGTCCACAGGAAGCATTACTGCTTGCTGTATTGTCTTTTTCCATTTCTATTGCTCTTCTCTAGATGTCCACTCTTGGACCATAACAGAATACAGCGGAAGGAACACAGCTGGACCCAGCATGGCTATCCTACAGAACATTTGCCTTACAGAACATTTTAGTTTTCTGTCAGATGAGGACAGAATAAGGAAACAAATGATATGACATGGTCACAGCAGTGAAATAAATGTCTTTGAAAAAAGTTGCAAGCCCTACATTGCAATACCCACCATTGTTTCTTGATAAATTCTTTACTCTTTTCTTCAAATAGCATAGTATGATACTTTAAGATACAATGGGATGAACTATGATCAAGTGGGGTCCAAGTACAACAGCACTCTGGTCGGTTCCTAGATATCCCATTCCAAACTTTCAGCTCCATTTTGTGATTTTCCTCCTTTCTTTTCCTCTGAATGTTTTCTACTTAATGCAAGTTCACAAGACTCTCTCTCTGGTGACTGATTAAATTTCTGCCTTTTTATCTATGGAAGCAGAACAGTGCATTGACTCACTTTATACTTCCAGTGCATTGACTCACTTTATACATCCAGTTCTGACCTTCAGCATAAATGTGCCTTCATTCATCAATATTTTGCTTAGTAGCCCAACCAATTGTGACATTCCAGCAGAAAAAACAAGCTCCCATTTCCTTCTTTCTAGATTTTGTTTTACTACTAGCCCAGGCATATCAAGTTCAGCTTCAACCCCAAATAGCAAGATATTTTTGCATAAACTAAGTGTTCTCAGGTCAGCTATAAAGCAGAAGCAGACCGAACTGAACAGGCCTTCTCTAATTTGAAGCAGTGCTGTTCTTCAGTTTGTTAGATGTTATAGTAAAAGAAAAGCTATTACTTTTACTATACTTCACTCCCAGCCAGGACAGAAGTGTTTAAAAATATCTTTATATCTTTTACATATTTACACATCAAGCTCAGCATATAACTTCCACAATAAAGTAGTCTTTTATTATATTTTGTTTGTCAAAAACCATCAGTTGATTGGGTCCTTTATGAAGATTAAGTCAATTACAATAATGTCAGGGACTACATTTTGCCATACCATTTTCAAAATTGATATGGGAAATCTGAAATAAGGAAGCTGTTTCATTGTGAATTCTGCTACGAGTACACATACTGTAATATTATGGGGTAGAAATACTACCTCTTATACTAATAGAAAGAGAAGGGTCTAAGACTTTAAAGTTGTAATATGGGGGGAAAAAAAAAAGAAAAAGCATGGGTAATTTCTAGAGCTTTTGTAATCTCCAGCACCAGTAGATAGAAATCTTAATTGTATTAAAGATACTTGCTTTATGTGGAGACTTTCCAGAATAAAGTCACTAATAAATCTAAAAGACTTTCTCCACAATCCCATCTTTTCTGGCATTAGATGCATCAATTGATTTGGGATAGTATGAAGTTTTCGTGATCATTCATCTCAAACTTATTTGTACAGCTGTTGCCAATAAATAATAAAAGATGAATGTAAAGAAAAAAACTATAACACATAGAGTGCATTTATGTGCAGCATGCATACCCCAAAGAGTTATCATATATGCTGCAGAGTCCCAATATGCAACAAACCCAACACTACTCAAATTAGGGAGATTACATGTAATCACCATCCTTGTCCTCATGCGACCCCAAGCACACTGTGAAGGACAGAACTAGACTAGCTTTTAAACAATGTTTCTTCCTTGATCAAGTGGATTAACAAGAATGGATTTCAAGTCCAATAACAGAAAATACTTTTGAGTATTGACTCCTTCAATTTTTAAACTGGAAGGAACTTTCATTTTGTTGCCTTCTCTGTTGACAGTTTACGTGGTATCAGAAAAAAGGTTAAGTCCAGGCAATGACATCACATATGCAAAACAAGTTCAGGCTAAAAACCCACAAGCATTTCAGAAGACATTAAAATACACTTAACTTGTAATATTAAAATCCTTAACAGCAGGCACTTACTAAGAAATAACCTGCTCAGTGGTTAATGGTCCAAGATGTAGTTGAGGACCATTAACTCCTCCCAACTGGTCATTAACTGGCAAAAGAACAAGAATCCGGCTGTGATTGAGAATCATTCATTTAGTTCTTTGGATATCAAGTCACCTTCTCCACACCCAAACATTAAAACACAAGGAATTTAGCTTTTCTGTTTCTTCAATTGAAGTTTAAAGAAAGGAGAATCACCATCCACAAAGAATCATCATCATTATGCTGTCAACATTTGCAGCTCACCAAAATAAACTTCCTGACTCATATATCCAGGGCACATATGCCTGCTCCAAAATATCCAACCAGGAGCTATCAAAGAGGATTAAAGGGGAGAAAAAAAAAATTTCTAATGGTTAGGTTCAGATCATTTAGTAAAGAAAAATGGATAGACTGCATACAGACTACCTCTCACTGAATTGTAAGATGTGTTTTCTCTATGAGATTAGGGAAAAAAACCACAAAATTTTACCATGGCCTTATATCATCTTGGAGAGGTCACTTACAGTATCATAGGATCATAGGCTTGAAAGGAGTTCTGGAGGTCATCTAGTCCAACTTCCTCTTTCAAACCCTAGTTCAAAAACTAGACTGATTTGCTCAGGGCCTTTTCCAGTCAAGTTTTTAAAACCATCAGGGGTTCACAGCCTCTCTTGACTACCTGTTCAGAGTCATTGCCTCCCCTCATTATGAAACTTTTTTTATTCCTTAGAATGTGCATTTCAGTTGCTCCCTTATAGAACAACAGAAAACCCACTTTCACCCACTTTTATTCCTGTTTCAATAGAAGGTTTTTTAAACATAAATGAACAGTCACCAGTTAAATAAGATTAAACAATGTTAAATGATAGATCATAGAATTACAGAATCAGTTAGGTTGGAAAAGATTTTTAAGCTCAACAAGTCCAACAAGATATCAAGTCCAACCATGAACAATGTTTACATCTTGACTCAGTCAGATACAGCACTAGATACAGCACTAATGCTCACCAGACTTCCCACCCTCCATGGCAGGGTGGGTATCATTCCACTAATGTGTAATGAGCTCGCACTAACTCCATCAAATACCATCAGAAAGTCATCCCTTCATCCTCCTCCTCACTCACTCCTCTGCCCCAACAACTTTGTTTGTCCCTGCCACAGCCACTTCTTTTTGCCAGCACAATGTTTTGGTCAGGAAATCAAGTCAGAGAAGTGACCAGGTTAAAACTATTAATTTGAGAGACAGATAAACTTTTGGGGAATGTGATGATTGCAGCCTGAAGTAACTGCAAAACTGCAGGCCTGACCTATACATCCTTCAATACTGGACTGAACCTCCTTGCACACAAAAGGTGCTTGAACCTGATTCGTGGTCTCTCAGTACTATTGCAGTATAATAATAATACTGTATCCTGTTTTAAAAGTAGCATTTAGTTTTACTTTATACATAACAATGACCACTATCCTTCTAAATATTCTCATTACTTCCAGGCATTAACTGAGATTTTCGTCATTCTCTGCACCGTAAAGTGAAAGTTTCAGTTTGATTTTGAACAGGGACAGACCAAAAGTTAGGATAAGCACTGAAGTTTTTGGTGTCTGGGAAAAGAGAGTCTTATATACTGTCTCCAAACCAATTTGTTTTGTTTACAGTTCTTATTAAATTACTTCAGAAAATAGTAACCTTGTAGTTTGCACATACATTCTCCTTTTCCGCCTTCTGCGATACAACTGTTTACTTCAGTGTCCAAATCAAGTTTATGGTAATTTACACTGCCAATGTCTTAGAGCCAAAATAACTGCGGAGAAGAAAGATGTTTCATTTGCAAAATGCATCAGCAGGATTGCCAATGAAATTCTGACTCCAGACAGTTTATGTTAGTGATGATGTAGGAAGTGGAATGAACACAGCTTGAATTTCAGATGAATCACTGGGCATGCTGTGTGGGCTGTTAGAAAAATCTTGCTTTGACTTATTAACTGAGCACATCTGATCTGGAAGCTTCAACAGAAAATAAATATGGAGCATCAAAATGTCATTTTCACAGAAATACTTTTCCAACCATGCTTTACATGGTTGTTTTACAGACACGTTGTTGTTTCTTCTTTTTATTGTATGTATTGTATTTTCTCCTAAAAGTAAAGTTGTTTCCCCATTTATGGAATGTGAAGAAAAAAAATGAAAGAAGGAAAGTCTGCAGCAGATAGAGCATATTCAGCCTTCCCTGTTCAGCATACTCCCTTATGTATGGAACCATTCAGTATTTGCTCCTCAGAGAGATTGGAAGTACAAGGATTGTAGACACATAAGATGCTCTGTGTGTGCTGAGCCATGCAATCACATTAGCATGGTGCCGAACCTGAGCTACAATGTCTTTTCTTTCAGCAGAACTTACTAAGTTTAACATCACATTAATGAAAGTCATATGTCTTTTGGTCAAATCAGAACAGGAGCAGAACTAGCTTCCAGCTGCTTGCAACACACCATGACAATGCGTTCATTAAAGCCTTTGTTAGAACAACTAGCTGGAAGGAGGAGATGCATATTCCAGCTCCAATTAGCAGAGAAATATAATTAGTTCAAATGCAGTTAATGAGACTTACACAAGGCACATCTTCAAGCATACAGAGAAGCTTGCAAACAGAAACTGAGGTGCCTCTAGACTTTGTGCATTTCCTGACATAGACAGCAACCAATCAATGATTTAAAGAATCTAAAATTTGGACTTCAGTCCCAAACACAACTTTCTTCCTGCAGGTCCTACCTCCGGCTCAGTGTTATCAGCCTTGCGCAGACATTGCACTCCTTTCAGACTGAATGCGTGTGGCTGCCCACATGTGCTGAATGGCTTTCTGAAATGGCCAAAGTTTTTTCTGAATTACACCAACAATTAAAGCCATTATGGCAATACAAAAACCGGTCTCATGTTTTTATTGTTTTTCCTAAACTAAAGAGGAAGTGAATATTTTCATCAATGAGCCTTCTTATAGATGTGATATGCACAACTGACATGAAAGCATGAAAATTAAAACAAATCCATCACTGTGACCTAAGACAAAGACATATCCATCGCTGCCTCCAGTGACATTGAAAGCCCAAATAGCATTTCCACAAGTGGAACATGAGATGACTGGATGAGTTGCACTGAAGAATGAAGGAACGAATCCCTGGTCAAAAACCACACATCTCTTCTCTAACTTTGTCTTGTGGCATGAAAGTACAGTGTTATCTACTGTAAAATGCAGATACTATGAACTGGTCTGCATTCAAAGGTATAAAATTATCCCTCATGGGATGGGTTAATTCACTCATGAATGAAGACATTAATGGACTTGGTTAGAAAAACATACTACAATGAAGACCATATCCTAGCTCATTTTTCTAACCCAGTTCTGCGATCATGTTGTTTCACAGTAAAGCTCAACACTAAGCAAAAATACTTCCATAGTATCCAGAGGTTGTTCTAGCCATTCACTAACTTGATTACATTTGCAGTATCCTGAAGAAAAAAATCAGGAGATTGTAAAAGATATAGGAGGGAGGAACTAAGTAAGGGGCAAAATAAAGGATGGAGTGGCTCATCTCACTGTTTTGAGCATGGCAGGAACAGCTACAGATTTCTACTTTCTTGCCACCTTAAGGCCTATTATTGCAACGTTAACGATCATTTTAATGGGATACAACTCTGAAAACAAAAAGGTATAGTAAAATATAAAAGGTGTTTGTAGCCTGTCACCAGCAGATTTATTTTAACTTTTAGCATGTATTTCCAGTGCTCAAAGTCATGTTTTTTAAGAGCTACTATTCAAGAAAAGATTAGTTTTCTATCTAATTTTCTACTTAATTTCAATATTATGTAAAAAAATACAGTATAGCACAGGACTTGTGCTCATTAAATTTCTGTACTGATGGACCCTTGAAAACTTCAACCTCCCAGTTTCCACTGCTAATGCAGCAAACTGTGCTGGTTTTGGCTGGGATAGAGTTAATTTTCTTCATAGTAACTAATATGGTGTCATGTTTTGGATTTGTGCTGGAAACAGTGTTGATACACAGGGATGTTTCAGTTCCTGCTGAGCAGTGCTTACACAGAGTCAAGGCCTTTTCTGCTCCTCACACCACCCCACCAGCGAGTAGGCTGGGGGTGCACGGGAAGTTGGGAGGGGACACGGCTGGGACAGCTGACCCCAACTGACCAAAGGGACATTCCATACCATATGATGTCATGCTCAGTATATAAACTAGGGGGAAAGCTGGCTGGGGGACCGCTGCTTGGGCTGGGCATCGGTTGGAGGGTGGTGAGCAATTGTTTTCATTTGCATCACTTGCCTTTCTTGTTTGCTGTTGTTGTTATTGTTGTTGCTATTTACCTTTTCATTACAATTTTTTATTATTATTATCATTAATATTATTATTTTATTTTATTTCATTTCACTTATTAAACTGTTCTTATCTCAACCCACAAGCTTTCTCACTTTTACTTTTCCTATTCTCTCCCCCATCCCACTGAGGCAGGGGGGGAGTGAGTGAGCGGCTGTGTGGTGCTTAGTTGCCAGCTGGGACAGTCCTTTTTGGTGCCCAATGTGGGGCTCGAAGTGTTCAAGATAACGACAGGTTTGATTGGAATGTGCTAGATGGAATTTATAGCTGTTATTGCTGTTTAGCTATCAATTGGCAGGCTCCTGTGCTTGCCATGGGGCTTGCTTGCCTTACTGTATATTAGAGTCTAATGCTCATTAGTGGCTGCTTTTTGCTTTCACTGCTTGCTGTACTGCCATACTGCTTATCATCTTACTCTGCTGTGCCTGGGAACGTTCTGATAACAGCAATGGCCATGCGCCTGGGCTGGCAGATGGCCAGGGCATCGCTGCTGTTTCTGTGCTGCTGTACTGACTGGCTGGAACTCCAGTGTGAACTTGAGTCAAAGGGACTGTGACCTGTGGATGAGTCCACGTGTGGATGAGTCCACGTGGGAGCAGGACACCTCGAAGCATCTGTGGCCGTGAATAAGTCCACATCAGAGCAGGTACATCTCGAGGTGTCTGTGGCCGTGGTTATGTCTGTGCCACAGCAGGTGTACCTCTGAAGGGACTGTGGACCAAGGATAAGCCCACGCAGGAGAAGGTACACCTCAAAGCATCTCTGGCTGTGGATACATCCACGCTGCAGCAGGTACACCTGGAAGCATCAGTGGCTGTACATGAGGTCATGCTGGAGCACCTCAAAGCGTGTGGCCACAGATAAGCCCACGACAAAGCAGGTACACCCCTGGAAGGACTGCAGCCATAAGTAAGGCCATGCTGGAGCAGGTTTACTTCTGAAGGGACTGTGGCTGTGGGTAAGGCCATGCTGGAGCCCATGCACCTCAAAGCGACTGTGGCTGTGGATAACTCTCTGCTGCAGCAGCTATACCCCTGAAGAGACTGTGGCGCACAGATAAGGCTCCACTTGGAGCAGGTACTCCCCTAAGGAACTGCAGTCTGTGGGTAAGTCCAAGCCAGAGCAGGGGCAAGGGGAGGAGTTCATTGCGATGTTAAACCCTATGGTCTGGTGCAAAGGGACCAGGGGTGGAGATTGTAATGGAAACACCTTTAAATTGTTGTAACCAATAATTGGAGTTCATGTTATAGGAATTACTACAGCAGGAACCACCTGAACCAGTGGAGGACAAGCCTTTCAAGAAGCAGTGCAAGTGCAGCCGTGACCTGACCTGAGCTGGCTGTGGTGCTCTGTAACTCCATGTAACACACCACCTCTCTTGTCCTGAGTGACCGCCATAACAGATGGAGCCCAACGTCATGGACTAAATGAACTCAATGGACATTTTGTGGACATTTGTGGACATTTTACAGACATTTCACAGCGGTGGTCTGTAGACTAAGGGAATGGTATCTGTGTACTCTATCAAAGGATGGGAAGGGAAGGGGCAGTTAACGAGAATGTATTGGGTAGAGTGCTACCTGAGTATGACATAAATGGTATGGAATAAGGGGTGGAGAATGTGCTGGTTTTGGCTGGGATAGAGTAAATTTTCTTCATAGTAGCTAGTATGGGGCTGTGTTTTGGATTTGTACTAAAACCAGTATTGATACACAGGCATGTTTTAGTTACTGCTGAGCAGTGCTTACACAGAGTCAAGGCCTTTTCTGCTTCTCACACCACCCTATCAGTGAGCAGGCTGGGGGTGCACAAGAAGCTGGGAGGGGACACAGCCGGGAGAGCTGACCCCAACTGACCAAAGGGACATTCCATACCATATGATGCCACGCTCAGTATATAAACTAGGGGGAAAGCTGGCCAGGGGACCGCTGCTTGGGCTGGGCATCGGTCAGAGGGTGGTGAGCAGTTGTTTTCATTTGCATCACTTGCCTTTCTTGTTTGTTGTTGTTGTTGTTATTTTCCTTTTCATTTCAATTTTTTATTATTATTATCGTTAATATTATTATATTTCATTTCATTTCACTTATTAAACTGTTTTTATCTCAACCCACAAGCTTTCTCACTTTTACTTTTCCGACTCTCTTCCCCATCCTGCTGGGGCAGGGGGGGAGTGAGCGAGCGGCTGTGTGGTGCTTAGTTGCCAGCTGGGCTTAAACCACAACACAAACCAAACGTTTTCAATCCCTGCCAAGCATGCAATATCAGTCTGTGACGCCTTCCACAGCTTCTCAAGAGCCATGTGGATCCCATACGCACACGGTACCCAACAGAGGCTCACCTTCATGCTGGGTGTATGGACACAAGTACTGCACAAAGCATCTGTCAAGATTTTTGGCACTGGGTCGTTGCTGAACTGTACACCATTACAATAACATTTTAATTTGTCAAGGAAAAAAAGGCAGAAAACCTTTCTAACATGCTGCGGCTGACATGGCATGTTTCAGATTTGACTCCTTTTTAGTCTGTGAAAAAACAAACATAATCTTGTAAGAAGCTTTATAAGGCCAGGACACTCTGTGAGAATTGGCAGGAAAATTTAAACCCAAGAATCTGAGGCTAATATTATAGAAGGGAAAGGGCATTTTGTACCGGCACATCATTCTTTAAAAAAAGGCTCCGCAACAGGGTTGAATTGAAAGTGTTAAAAAACATCATCAACATCATCCCTTTCCCTCTGCAGAGAGGACAATAAGATTTAATGGTTACTGGTGTATTGCTCTGCATCAGATGCTGACAGTTACAATTTTACTTTCATTTTAATTTTCTCCTACCAATATGTCGATCCCAGCAAATTAATTTGCTGCTTGAAGAAATAAACTCCCATTAGGATTATAATTTTAAGAAAGCTGCAACTGCTTACACTTGTATTATTAGACCATGTAGTCACTCCAGTATAGTTAATACAATAATTTAGAAGTATATGGGGGGAGGGGAAGAAAGAGACCTTAATGCACCATTTTATCTATCTTAATTACTCTTACTCTTCTAACATCCTTTCTGAAAAGAAATTACTCACTCAAGAACAACTAGACATGGCTCCCTGTGACAATAACAAATAACCACTTAAAATGCCGGATAGAAGAATCACAAAAGGCTTTGTTTTTTAATGCAAGCTGAAGTTTAGGATCCACTGATGATGTCTACACTGAAGACTTCTATTCACCTGAAGTTGCCTTAACAAGCGAAAAGTTGAAATGTTGGATGAATTAGTCCATGCCAGCGCTTCTACCTTCAGTATTTAAAATGGAGCTCCAGTACCTCTAAATTTTACTGCAGTTGGACGTATAGGTAGTCCCTTCAAGTATTTCATTAAGTGGCCTTATTTTTCAGATTGCTGAGGACACAAAACCTTCAGCAGAGCTTCCCCTGGACACTCTGAAGAGTCTCCACATGGCTCCTTCTAGCAATGCTCATGTTAAAATATGTAATATGCTGGCCTCCTAATAATGTTCTCTTACCACCTATGAATGATGTTATGCAATATGCTAAAAGGACATTATTGTTCAGGCAACTACTAACAAACCTAATCAGCACATCTTTCTAATGGTTTGGTTCTTTACATCAAAAAGTAATGAATGCTCCCCATTTCTAATTCCATATAGAACATGTGAGCTATTGCTACTTTGTAAATCAAATTTTTAAATGGAAATAAGAAGAAAATATTTTATCTGCCATATATAATGTGAAAAAGTTACAAGATAAAACTAGAAAACATCACCTTCTGCTTTATTCACTTCAATATGAAAGTGAAGGACAGCAAAATATATAATGAATGCACCAAGCCATCCATGCAAACTGCTATGGAGTTCACAGGCGAATGAAATAACATTTGAAGTCTGAATCTATTCAGATACAGTCTTATAAATGAGACATGGTAGCCCCATTCACCGTGTGTGTAAAAAGATTTCACACTTCTTCCACAGAGCACATAGTGACAGCATTCAGCCCTATTGAGCCCAGGTCAGCTGTTTCTGCTGATGATTTAAAAAACACAGTATTTGCAGAGACTGTCCATATACAAACAAACCACACAAACCAACAAATGGAAGAATTAACTAGATCACTGCTGTCAGTCTAGTTTAGTTTGTTAATTCTTCAGAAAGATGCAAACTTATTCACTGTGCCCATACCAACTTTAACGTTGCCAGTTATGTACACAAGGGATATCATGTTGAATTGCACTTATTTCAGTATCAAATGCCATCATAAGACAATGCACAAAACATAAAGTTCCCCCAAACACTGAAATTGAAGAGTAAGTTCCAGAAGGCACATTAATATGCAATTATATATATGCAAGGTACTACACAGAATGTCCATTCAACCTACCGCACCAGTGTTTTCCAGATTTATGCCTGCAGCAATTGCATCTCTTCTTTCTAAGGCTTCTCCAGAAATTGACTTTGTGGTACAATAATCTTCATTAATAAATAGCATATAATAAAATATTCTAGCTGACTAGGAGTCGTGGTTTAGTCCCAGCCAGAAACTAAGCACCACACAGCCGCTCGCTCACTCCCCCCAGGTGGGATGGGGGAGAGAATCAGAAAAGTAGAAGTAAGAAAACTCGTGGGTTGAGATAAAGACAGTTTAATGGGTAGAGCAAAAGCCGCGCAAAGAAGCCAAGCAAAACAAGGCATTTATTCACCACTTCCCGTCGGCAGGCAGGTGTTCAGCTATCTGCTGGGAAGCAGGGCTCCATCACGCGTAACAGTTGCTTGGGAAGACAAATGCCAGTACTCCGAATGTCCCCCCCTTCCTTCTTCCTCCCCCAGCTTTATATGCTGAGCATGACATCATATGGTATGGAATATCCCTTTGGTCAGTTGGGGTCAGCTGTCCCGGCTGTGTCCCCTCCCAACTTCTTGTGCACCCCCAGCCTACTCGCTGGTGGGGTGGTGTGAGGAGCAGAAAAGGCCTTGACTCTGTGTAAGCACTGCTCAGCAGTAACTAAAACATCCCTGCTTTATCAACATTGTTTCCAGCACAAATCCAAAACACAGCCCCGTACTAGCTGGTATGAAGAAAGTTAACTCTATCCCAGCCAAAACCAGCACACTAGGAAAGTCCACTAGCGCAAAGTTAGTTGAATGTAAAAACACTTAACTGAAATGTGTATGGATCTTTTTCTCTGTTTATTCAGTTCTATTATCCCAGGAGTATACCTCTTGATCAGTTCATATTCTATTCCTGAACAACTTTCATCTTCATGACCACTAAGTACTCTGATTAAGTAATAATGTGCTAAAACTTATATGCGTTTCTGACTCTCCATTATTTATGTAGCTTTTGTATGTAGCTAACACAAATGTCTTACTGTCTTACATTCAGGACAGATGTTCTATTGGATCAAATTCTATCCAGTCCACTTTGATTTCCATCACATTTTATTGTCAACAAAACTGTTGCTCTGTAGCTTAAGGGCTTCAACATGCACATCAAATCATCTAATTATGTGAAACACTTTCTGGCCCAGCAGTGATATCTCCATGAATATTTCATGCAGTGATCATAGCAGCTGCTCATTATGATTTTTGAGTTTTACAGAAATTTTATTTAGAAGTCCCCATGTTGTTCCAAGCAGTTTTATGTTTGTTATTTTAATTAAAAGGGGGAGGGAAAAAAAGCAAAGTCCATTTCTCAATTAATGCATGCAGCCTCCAGCAACAGCCGTCTTACCTGCTACAAGCACTACTGCACACAAAAAAACCCAAAACTCAGAAAAAAAAACCAAACCAGAAAAAAAACACCACACAACTGTGCATAGCAAAGAATACAAAGGAATTCAAAGCTCAATCAGGTTAGTAAGTGGAACATTTATTTAACAATGCTGTGCATTCCACACATCTGTATCATCCCAAATGCACCCATTATAGCAATTCATTTAAAACAGCATGATTCTGAACTGACTTACAAAAGATTTAAAATTACTTTCAATCAGTACATCTTTAGCACAGCATGCACACTGTACAAGTTCAAAGGGAAAAAAAGAAAATCAAAATACTTAGCATCTACTACTGATTGGCTGAATTCTTGCCCATCTTACCTGCTTAGTCTTCTGCTACTTGACTGTTGCACTCTGAAGTTTTTTTACACAGCATGTTTGGATACCATTTTTTTTCACCAGTAGACCACTTAACACGAAGTTGTTTGAGTGTAATGCAGAAAACCCCAGAAAACCTGTATTGTTTGCTTTTCACACATAAGCTCAACTTTTTTTTCAGTTTGCATGCCTTGAAATGAAAAAAAAAAACAACAGACTAATACATAATACCAGAAAACTTTCATTGCATTAGTCAATATCCCTCCAGTTAGTTTGAGGACTGCTCACTGGCAACTGTGTAACGTACTTCAAAGCTTGCATGGGAGACCAAGTAACAACATAAGAAGAACTCTTGAGTAGCTTCTTAGACTGACTGGGCTAAGAAATTTAGTCCTTTTCAATGTCTTAATGCCTGATTCTCACTATTAAACAGGAAGAAAATTTTCTTAGACTTGGGTAGTTTTTAAACTTAGCAAAGCTGAGGTTAGTTCTCTTCACATACATAGCCTCAAATTTTTGAAAAACAAAGAAACAGCTAAACAAAACATCTATTTAACTATTCCCTGGACTGTAGCCTCAGTAGTAAAAAAAAATTCCAATATACTTCAGCTTATTAACATAGGAGGCAAGAAAACAAAGAGTGCTTTTTGTAACATACCAATAAAAAAATTCTAACTCCAAAAGGTTCTGAGGTAGGCTTTCTATAACAGCTCAAGTATCGGAGAAAACAGAAATGCCCCAAAAGGTTGTAAAAAGTCCTACTCACAAATGCAGGAAGATCCATAAAGTAGGAAAGATTACTTACACAGGAACTGAATTAATACTATCTAAATGCTTTTGCAATTGTTTTTAATAGCATTGTCTTTCCTATGGGCTTCATGTTTTAAATGAGAGCATATGTTGAATGAAAGTGTGAACATGACAAGAAAACCATTTCATGGTAGAAGCCGCTGCCTCAGTATCTCACAGAGTTGCTTATATCCCTTTCCTTACAAACATTTATGCAACTGCTCAGCTTGAAATCGATGGATAGTTTGAGGGAACTGCCCATATGATTGAAGTTAAATATTTGCACACAGAGTGGTAGGATCAAAACACTAGGCAAAACCTTTTCCACCTATGCCAGTGAAGAAGGTGTGCAAGAGACTGTTCTTCAATAGTACGTGCTAAGTAATGGTAAAAATGGTACCTGTTTGAAGTCAGAGCCCTGTTTGAATTAAAACTAAGTGAATCTGAAATTTGTGTTATCTTGAAGATTTTTAAATATAAAAATAATTGCTTGGATTACTCTTAGAATTGGTTACTGCTGGTTTAAACCAGAAAACTTAATTTTGTTCTCCACTTCTTAGGGAACCATTTTGAAAGAATAAAGTTGCTTTTTACAGAGTTCTTAAACTTTCTCTTTTTCTGGGGAAACAATCAGAGTAAGACAAGAGCAGAGAGGTGTATGTTCACACAAGAAAGTAACCAAAAACTGTATCTAAGTGAAAGGAAAGTAAAGGATTTTACAACTAAGAAGCCTAATCCATGAGCTTGGATCAACTAAGCCTGTTTTCCTGTGGACTTGTCCTATACCCTCAGCACAGCTTCCAGCCTTCACAGCACTGTCTCACTGGGCATCTATGAGCAGCAGTTACTCTTCCAGATCTGCATGTAATCAATCTCCTGGCTGACCTCTAGCTGTAAAAAAAGGCAGATGTTTGACTTATAACTTTCTTTAGTGGATGGCACCCAGCTATCCATTCTGATGAAGTTTGATGAACTCGTCTGGAAGTTTCACATATTTGTGTCTTCTGTGTCTGTCAAATTTGGCACAGATTCACTCATAGCCAAAAAATTCTCCAGGAGAACATGGAGGAAAACTTAAGCAAGAAGGGAACTGATGAAAATAGGTAACATTTGTCTTGTTTTCTTAGGAGGTCAAGCTAAAGAGATTCCTCATTGCGGTGTTGATCCAAATGATGGGGCACTCAAAAAAAAGCAGAGCCACACTCAAGAGAATGTTGTTAAAAATCAAACCCAGCTAGCTGGAAAGGAGACATTGGCATATTATCCGGTAAGCAAAAATCACAAAAATGAGACTAGCATATGCATATGAAAGACACAGCCTTACAAGAGGGTAAATCATTTTTATACCATCAGAAAGCTGAACTTCTTTAAATTGCATATAATGTACCTCTTTTCTTCTAGCTATCCTACCACATATTGTAATGTGCACACAGTACCAGATTTGCTTCCGGCGTTTGTTTCCAGAAGGTCATGCCCCTGTGCAATCAACCACTGTATGTCCTTGTGTTCCCATAGGCACAAATAACTGATTTACAAAGCATTTCAAATGCAGGTCGTACACTTTGACTAGAATGAAATACAATAGCGATGTAATCTTCTTCATCTCCTGTATGAATTTCCTCCCATGTGTCACACTGTCAGCCCTCATTTCTTTTGTCTCATTTCATGTCTCCTGTTACAGCTGTTTTGGTATGTTTATTTGCCAATATCTTGCTGGAACTGCTTCAGTTCACTTATTGCAGGTAATTACTTCAGTGATTTGGAGCCTCCATTATCTGTAGCCTGACAGTTTGCCATTCAAAGGAATGAGAACTGAGAAAAACAAAGTGCAAAGGTGGAGATGTGGATTTGCATTAATCAGCCCGCTTTTCCTAATCTATGAAACCAACCTCTATATCTAGTCAATTAAAACATGACAAGTGAGACGTTTTTAAAAGGTGATAGGTAGGAAAAACACTTTTGAAAAGCATTAATTTTCTCTCTCCAGCCTGCATTTCTGTCCTAGGTCAGTCATTTCTTACAAGTTTTATAGGTTAGCAAATCCTTTCAATTTTGTGACACCAACTTCCTCCAGCTGGATATATAGTAAATGCATCAAATATTAAACAATTGTCTTGCAATTTGTCTAAGCACCCTGATTCCCTTTAAATAAATAGCAAAACCTTCACTGTCTTCAGACCAGATGACCCTACTTTATTATTTTGGGGTTATTTCCAAACAAGTTAAGTATTTCCTCATTTTGCTTCTATAAAGACAATCTCAGAGCAAAATACTGGGGGCAAAACAGCTCTCAAGTTAGCCCAGCCATTATTAGAAATTCCTGAATAATTTGGAGGCAATGGCAATCTCCATACTCAGTGTGAATTTTATTTTCCTGGTTTACATTTCACCTCTGCTCAAGAGCTCCAATTCGTGATAAAAATTCACTTATTCAATATGAATACTTAAAGATTAATAATGATCAGAAAAAACTTTATATGTGCCCCTGGGACTTCCATTTTTTGTATTTACTAAGGTATTCTGTAAACTGGAGACAAGTGGGTGTTTTATAACCAGTTACCAGCACTCACATTATACAGATTTTGAAATGCACACACAGGAGTAGGCAGCCCAAATTCATTAGACTCCTCTGTATAGCAGACTCACTCTTCTGGGTATATTTGCCATGGAAGCAGCACACAAGTAATGTATTCCAGCTTTTCTGCATCATTTATTATTGAGATATAAGATTCATTGGCTCCCTCCGTATTTTCGTAAAGCTTCTCTAATCTAACACTGACCCTTGCTGCCTGAGGATTTCTGTCTTTGGGGAAAAAGAAACACAAGAACCCATACAAAAATAGAGTTGTATAGAGTGCTGCACAGATGTGTTATAAAAAGAAAAGAAATCATAAGCCGGCATATTCATGTATTTACCACAAGAAGGAAGTCACTGCCACTGCAAAAACAGAAATCAAGCAGGCAAAAGACACCAGTCACACTTCCATTAACAGAGTATTTTTGCAAAAGCTGCATATATTCTGCTCTGTATTCTAAAGACCCATAATGTTCCAACCAAAAAAAAAATCTGACTTTTGTTAGCAGAAACAGAGCCATCTGGTGGCAAAAAAAACAAAAAACAAAAAACAAAAAACAAAAAACAACACAAAACCCACAACAGCAACAAAAAACCCCCACAAACAAAAAACTGCAGTCATATGTTAAATCACAACTGTATGTTCTGCTACTGTAACAAAAGATTACAGAAGTATTTCACACTCATTCATTCCCAAACTGAAATACTACTCAACCCACAAGCCTTTTGAAGACTTTCAGACCTGAAAGATGCTTTTTCAGTAATTTTCTTACATTTATTTACACCTCATCTCTTACATTTATTTACACCTGATCTACCTTTAACATGTTTTAGACCAGGAAGCAGTGCAAGACCTACTGCCACCACCTCAGTAATGGTCAGCCACTGAACTTCAAATATGTAAAAACAGCTAGAAAGCTGCAACATTCCTAAGGTTCCCCTGGTTTTGTCCATAATATATCAGTACACATACTTGGGTCTACTCTGTTTACAACCAACCTATTCAGGTCATTTTGTTCAGATACCTCTAATCATGTGCAAAAAGACTCTGCAAGCAAGGTATGTATACAACATACTTTAAAGTAATGATATGTATGGTAGCCACATGCAAAATAAAATTCAGGTTTTCCCCTTTCTCAGTATTCATGAAGCCAGAAAGAATGTTCTCTTGCCATTGCAGTGAATTTCGGTGTTAAGATACTCACTTTGGACAAGTGCTCAAACACAAAGAATTCACTTATTTTAACAGGGGCTCCAGCTTCCACTCTCCAAAGACAGCTTGAGATTATCTTATCATCATCCTTCCTCTGCAGAACAGAGAGAAATGCAGTCTTGATTTTGGGATAAAAGAACACACAACAATGAGGGAAGCTTAGATCAGAAGTTTAGTCTCAACTGTAACAGCTAATTACTGTCACTCCCTTGTAAGACTCCTGGAATCCTACAGATTTACAAAGCAGAAGACCTAATAAAATTTTGGAGACTAGACATGCAGGGCAATATACTTAGGTTTAGAAGCTTACTTCTGGCTCACAGATGAATTAAAACTTATGCTCAACTACAATGTTTAGTTGGACAGCCTCATTTGCACTAGGATTTGTTTCTAAAAATAATCATGCTAGTTACAAGATGCAACTTTCAAAAAGTTTAAAATCATCTTTATTTTGGACAATACTTGAGATTCTTCTTAAACCCCAAATCTGTGATAGTTAATACAACCTCAAAGCTATGAGTCCATGAATTTAGTGGTCCAAGCACTCCCAAGAGTAGTTCACAGAGCATGTACAAATCACGGAAGACTGTCAACTGCTGTTTGAAATGTTTTATCACTGTCAGCATGAAAAGAACTAATATCACCCAGTGAGACAGACAGTATGAGCTGCTAACTGTTGTTTAACATGAGGTACAAGCTGATATTAAAAAAAAAACAACAAACAAAAAAACCAACAAACCCCAAAAAAAGAAACCAAAGGACACTTTGCAGGAACAGACAGTCTTCTCTTGCAAGAATCTGTATCGAAGTTACACATCATATGGTGAATGGGACAAAGGCCACACTGAGGAGCATCTCACATAAACACAGAACTATTTAGATTGGAAGGCACTGCTTGAGACCATCTAGTCCAAACCCCCTGCTCAAGGAAGGTTAGACAGAAAAGATTATTCAGGATCATGTCCAATCAGTTTTTAAACATCTCCAAGCACGGTGACTCCACAACTTCTAGGGCAACCTGTTCCAATGTTTGACCATCTTCACAGTTAAAAAAAAAATTGTGTTCAGAGGCAACTTCATGTATTTCAGTTTGTGCCCACTGCCTCCTGTCCAGTTAGCTGGGCATTAATAAGAAGAGTCTGGCTTGCCCCTCTTCAAGGCCCAGATCCCCCTGAGCCTTCCTCTTTTCCTGGCTGAAGAGAGCTTCCACAGTTCTCTCAGTATGAAAGATACTCCAGTCCTTTAATCATCTTTGTAACCCTGCACCACACTCCCTCCAGTAAGTCTGTAATGCTCTTGTTCTGGAGAGCCCAGAACTGAAACCAGCACTCCATGTGTGTCCTCACCACTGCTGAGTAGAGGGGAAGGATCACATCCCTCAAGCTGCTGGCAGTGCTTTGCCTAACGCAGCCCAGGATGCTATTCATCTTTTTTGAAGAAAGGGTGTATTGCTGACTTGCAGTCAGCTTGTCAACCATGAAGCCAAGGGCCTTCTCTGAAGGGCTGCTTTCCAGCTGGGTGACCCCCTGCATGTTACTGGTGCATGGTGTTATTTGTTTCTGAGTGCGCAGGTCTTAGCACTTCCCCTTGTTGAACTTCATGAGGTTCCCATTTGCCTACTTTGCCAGCTTGTCAAAGTTCCTCTGGATGGCAGCACAACCATCTGGTCTATCATCCACTCCTATGGAGCACAATCTATCCCATCATTCAGGCCATTAGTCAATCCAGGTTGAACTGGATTGGCCCCAGAATTGATCTGTAGGGTACAGCATTAGTGATTTGACTTGATCTGGACTTTGTGCTTTGACCCTCTGGGGCCAGTCATTTGGGTAGTTTTTAATTCACCCTCCCTGTCCAAATACCTAACATCCCTTGTTCAGCTTGTGGTTTATATTTACCTTTATTTAGTAAAACCTTTGACACAACATCTACTGCCATCCACTACCTATTGCTGTATCTATTAATTTAGTATTGCTGTGACACAAGATAAATGGGTAAACTTCCCAAGTTCCAAATATTTGGTCTCTCTTCTAACCATTGTGCTGCTCCTCCTAAACCAGAGATGGTAATTTTTAACAAGTCATAGGCTAGATTATAAATTGCAACAGCCTTTAGCATTAACTGTAATTTTACACCATGGCAATACTTCCTTCCTTCTCCACCCAACTAACCACTCCAGTGTAACTAAGAGTGCTCGTAACTTCCTCAGAAGGGGAAGCTCCTGTTGCTCTGCCCTGAAAGTTCTGTAATCTGCACATTAAGCAGCAGAAACTGTAAACTATGATCTCACAGCCTAAGATAGAACAGGAGAAGCAAGTTTACCAGTCTAGCTGCCATACTGCACGTCTTTATTATGGTTAAGTGATTTGCTATACCCCACACAAACCATGTCAGAGCTGGAAACTGGGCCACATTCCCAAACTTTATGGAAGATCAGTATTTAGTTCTTTCAAGGGAAGTTACTCACCTTGCTATGAGCCCATTTATCAGGAAACAATGTTACCAGGAGACATTCAACTAAACAGAGCAACCATAAATTCAGTTGTTGTATTCTGCCCCTTTCCTCCTCTGCTTCAAAAGGAAGTCTTGTTCCTTCAGAAGGTATAGCCTATTTTGCTTTATTTCCTGAATAGTTCTTTCTAAAGAGTTACAGAGGATCATCCTCTTGAGTTGTATACTTAATCTCTACCTAGTTTAACAGCTGTATTTAAAGAATTAGATGAAACATGACCCATATGCCACAATCCTTTGCTGTAGCACTTGTTTAAAAATCTTGGTGGAGTCAATGAGTGAAGTCCATGTAACCAGATGAAAAGGGCACACACTGCTACATAAGAGTGACATGCATAGCCAGTGTAACAGAAAGGAAGTTTACATTAACAAAGTAAAGCAAGTGCAGAGGATATATGGCTCATTAAAAATTTCCAGTCAATATTGAATGATATTTCAGTAGCAGGCAATATAGTTTAATTATCTGGTGAATAAGTGAATAATTTGTGCAGCACATCTGTTGTGCTATACAGTTTTTAATAGCATGCAGTGTGTAAGTCAAAAGCTAAACTAAAGCAACTAAAGCTATATTTTCCTTTTGATGCTTGCATACCTATTCTTTGCTAGCTTTCAGCATTGTGTTTCTTGGAGTTGAGAAGCCTAGAACTCTGTCACTTAGAAATTACACAGCATACACAGAAGTAGTAAGAAAATAGGTTTTATTTTCAAATTTTACAGGAAAAATGTTAACAATGCCTAAAGAAAGCAGCTGGACAGCAACTTTCTGTATATATTCCAGATAGAAACTCAGGCACTTTAATTAACAAACATTTTGCTGTTACAAACCCAGCTATCCTATAATAACTATTCACATTTTTCTACAGATACTGAAAAGTGAACTTATGTCATTAAGATAACATGTAAAAATATTTTTAACACGTGTCCATACTTGCACATTCCCAGTGTATCTACAGTCAAAATCCCCAGCTAAGGCACTAGCCCAGATTATGTGCACATTAAAGTAAGTCCAATTTAAACATCCACAGTTCCCTTTAATATACCAAGTTACTTGTTTTCTCCCACTACAGTCTCACTTAGGTATTTATTTTATAAGCAGGGAGAAACGGGGCTCAGTCAGCCCAGTTAAGCACATTTTTGCTGTTTTTTTGATCAGAGTATTCCACCTTGTTTCACTTAAGTTATAAATTAGACATTTAAAATTAGACTGCAAATTTAAGTGTCAATTTTGTGGATATACACAACGGAATACTGAAAAGTATGTCTAGCAAGTTAGAGAAAACTACACATTCACAAATATTTTAAGTAGTTCAAGAACTGAATGTGATCTTTGATATTTAGGTAATGGTCTACAAGAACTTTGGTACAAGTGCTGTAGCAGTGCTTATTCTTATTGGCTTCTCATGAAAGACCCCAATTTGCTTATGATTTATGTGTGTATAGCAGATACCATTTCTGAATCCTTTTGTGACAGGGCTGCACTTGCTGGTGGAGGCTTGTACAAACATACTGCCATGACCACAAAGATGATCGTGACGATTTTGCAAGCAGCACCTGAATGCAAAGAATAGAAGAGTCCTTATTGCAGTCACCTTCGATAGCAGACAAGAGTATTTCAGTCATTTATAAAGTTTCACATGGTGAGTTACACTAAAACTTTTAAATGGATGCTGTGAATTTCAATGTATTTTACATGAACTGCAAAGGGCTGGTAAAGGCAGTCTTCCAACTGACTTCAGACCCCTCACCTGCCTGCCAGTTCTTGTTTGCAGCAGCTATTGCCTTTACTTCAGTTTCTGTGTTTCTTCACCCCATTCTAGCCTGAAGTGCAAGTCTTCCTTACTTCTTGTTTCAGTACTGTTCTTTATTGCATCAATATTCTCTTTGCCACAAACTAAAACTTCCCATATACAAACCTGTTAAGTATTCTCTCCTCAGCTACCTCAAAAGGTTGTTCCATTTACTTACTGCTGGTACCTAGTGGTGTTTGTGCAACTTGGGGGGCAAGGAGAGGGGGAAAGAGGAGGGATTTTATCACAAGTATGCCTGAGAGATACTGAAAACTGACATTGTAACTTCTGCTTTTTCAGTTTCAAGATCAGATGTTAGCAGTTCAGTTTATGCACTTTAAGTATCACAGTTGCTAGAAGACCGGACAACAGCAGTTATCACAGATGCAAGCTTAGCCTGCCTTCCCTCCCCCAGACATATATACCCCACACACTTGAAGGGAACAGATTGTTAAAAAAGTTGGAGAATTTTTGACTAGTGTTCAGAGATATTTCCAAGATCTTGATATTAATTTAGGGAAAAGAACTGAAATATGACAAGAGGAAGAAAGGCCCTTAGCCCTTAAGCTGCCAACAGACAAAGCCAGGTAAGACTGAAATGTGTGCCAATCCCTTAAAATTCAGTAAATACAGTGTGATAATGAAGAAAGACTGAAGAGCAAAACTATTTTGTTTTATTGTTATTAAAAAAAATTTTCAGGTAATTTTTAAGAACCACTTAATGTGGTCTTGCTCTTTCCATGATATTTTGCTTTTTATTATTTATGAAGAAAATTAAGGTTTTTTTTAAAAAAACACTGCTGCTAAAAAATAAAATTTTAAGATTCTATTTTAAAATAATTCCCATCTAGCAGTCAAGGCCAGTATATCTATTACCTCGTACTTGTACATAATATGAGGAAGTCACTTACTTATGCCCATCAGCAGATAAGCCATTCTTTCATTGTCATAAACCCAACAGGCTCCTTTAGTTTTACATTCATTAATATCCCACAGAGTACAACTGTTGTCTATAGCAATACCAAATAAAATTGGTCCAGGAATAGTACCTAAAAACCACAGTAACATGTTAGAACGTTTGAGTTACTTGGAATAGTCTTACCTGGTCTTAATGCATATGGTGAAATGCCAAGCTGGTGGGGAAGATAAAATGGGATAGCCACACACCAAACATAACATTTTAATCAAAGTCATAGGGCTCACATTACATAGCAAGTGTGCCTCTTCCATTGCTCTAAATAGGTAGGATGCATAGAGTGTTAGTTAATTCTTTATACAGTTCTCACTTTATCAAGCAAGAAGTTTGCTCAAAGACTTGAGCTTCTTTTAACTTCCTCAATTTTCATTGGAAAAGAAAAATGTGATTAAAATTAGGGGGAAAACAGCTAATCAAGGAAGCAGGATTTTAACTGAATGAAAAGAAGTCCCTTTCCTCAAATCACATACACTAACCTGTTCCAAATTCAGAGAACTAAAATATTATTATGTTAACAGGTTCAAGTATACATTTTTTTCCATCCCTCAGATGTAGCCAAGCTTCTAGTAAAAATTTAATGTAAAATGAGTAGTTTTAAAATTATTCCTGTGTAGAATTTATTAGATTTGTGTGATTTTTGTTACAACAGTGCTTTATGAAACACAAGTGTTTTGCATCCAGGTATAACCAATTTTGTTATACACGCTCTAGGTGCATCATTGCATGTCTACCTAACCTACTCAAGGCCTAAACTGTTCTTGAGCTAACTAGCAGCTATGTCCTCACTATAGCTCTTCTGTTTAGGACCCCTGAGTGATTCCTCAGGTCTACAGCGTAAATATCTTGATGGTAGTAATGCTGTTAGTTGCTGCCTTCTTCAGCCACAGTCAGTCCAGGCAGTGCGAAAGGTTCTCCTATCCTCTGTTCCACAATGAAATCAAGAGTTAAGACTCTGCCATAGATATCTTAACTTTGAGTAAAATCAAACAGGTAAGACCTCATACAACACTTAAGAGTAAACAACCTCATAGGTAGAAGTTAGCTGAGAGGTAGTGTTGATATGCTTTATTGGTAGAATTACTTAGATTAATTGGAGTTCCAATAGATACAGCAAAGCAGAACTTACACTGCTAGATGATCTCAAATGGCAGGGAATGGCTGCAGTACTAAATATTGACATAAAAGGTTACTCAGTAACCGAGCCTTGACTCGGTCTCGAGTTACACATGCCATTTAGAAAGTCTAAGACAAAACCAAAAACGTTTAAAATATGCTTGAGAAAATTCAAATGAGTGGTTCAGAGAATACCTACATTTAGCTTTACGTTTTATCTAAGGTGATTCACCTGTCTTACTGAGATCCTGGAGATGCTTAGGTTTAGAATTTTAGTAGTAGATTTCCCACATAAAAACTCAGTAATTAATTATGTACAAGCGTCTACAATTTCAATAAAGGCTAAAATCAGTCAAAGGAATTGAAAGGGAAGGGAGAAGAGGGAAGACTCCACCTATCCATTTCAAAATATACTAGCATGGCCAATAAGGACACAACTGTATGAGACAGTATCACTTTCTTTTCTTTCAGAACTTGAGATGCTGACTACATGAAGCTGTGTTCTATTACATCACTTTACCTTATCTCAACTTTCAGAATAGGCCTCCTTCTGGGGGGACTGACAGCAGGTGCCTTTTGCTGAAAGGAGGACAGTTACCTGTATTCTGTTTGTGCTGATTAAGAACAAAAAAGGCTAAAATGAGCATGCATGCCCTATATTAAGAGGGATTTGAATCCAGATGGCATCTGCCTTATAACAAGTGTATTCTATAAGCCAATGACAGATTGCTTCAAGCTCCTCTGAAAGCTTCTTAATGCATTATTTTTTAAGTCTAGAAAAACATCAAATAAGTAGATTATTCAGAGGCAAGTGTTTCAACAAGAAAGTCATACCCAGTAATCGTAGAAACACTGACTGTACTCCAAGAGCAAATGAGCGCTGTTTATCTGGCACACACCTGTAAACAAGATTTACAGTTTAAGACTTGGTAAACAAGTTTTAACTGTTCCATTTCTCTGCTTTGTCCCTCAGAGAATATGCTTTGTCTTACTATACTCTTTTAACCTGTTAATTGCAGAGGGTTTTAGAAATCCAGTGTGCAGAACAAGTAACTAAAGAACTTCAAGAGGTGTTTTGACAAAAGATAGAAGCAACTCCTATAGCTCATCAAGGAATTTTAGATTGAACTAGTTTAACAAAACAGTATAAATAAAAAGATAGCTTCCCAGCAGCACCCTGATATACTGTTGCACATTTTTTCCACAGAACATGAATTTCAGTGATTCAAAAGACAGTCAAACCACTGGTTAACAGCCAAATACATGCTGCCACATTTTACATTAATGACTACCACACATAAAACATCAATATCATATGAAAAGTAGTCTACAGTTCTTGACAGACTACGATTTTTCAAGTCAGAACTCTGAACTGAGACAGAAGCAAAGGTTGAGAATGAGACCGATTGTTATTTTCTTCTTTTCTTGGTACAATTTGAAATCCTGGCACTACCGATATACAGGCTAGTTGAGTACTTTCTTCATCCAAGCGCATGGCACATTTACTCCTTGCTTTGACTAAAACAATCAAGAGTGCTCCCATAAGAGGGACTTTGCTACAGGTAGGAAAGTTTTGGGGTTTATTTTTTTTTTTAATAGATTCAAACAGTATCTACTAACCAAATGTAATTACGGAGACAGCAAACAGTTATATGACTTCAAGTACTGCCTGCTTACTACACAAAGTACAAAAACAGGAAATCCCTTGCACATTGTTTTAAGTCCACATTCCAAAGCAAAACAAATTAGAGTATTTTACTGATCTGAATTTTCACAAGAATGCTACCTACTTCTGAGCCCAAAAAACATACCTGAGAATGGCCACAGTAGTTGGAGTAACAGCCATAAATGTAAAAACAACAGCAAAAAAGAAGAAGGTCAGGAATAAAGGTAAAAATTTGCATTGTGTTGGACATTTCCCAGGGACAGCTTCATAGAGAAAGTCTTCTGAACCATTTTCTCTTTTTGGTTTCCCAATACAGGAACAGTTGTGGTATGTCTACAAATGATTTATAAAACAAAATTTAGCTCTAAAAATGACACAAAGTGACACTAATATGGTTGATATTCATCTGGTCTGTATCACACAATACAAGAATAAACCCTGACTTTACAGTATGGGAAACATCCATTCCTGATGATCATATGACACTGTAACCCTCATTATTAAAACTGATTCAGCAGAACTTGACTGATCCAGCTCACCTAAGCAAAAATTATTTTTGGTTTTGCGGTCTAAAAAGACAGTGATAGTCTCCATTTTGTATGGAGCAAGTTTTTAGGTACAAGCATAAAAAAACCCTTAAAACTAAAGAAGATGTTAGAGGAATGACCATATGCAGTACATAATATTATACAAAACACCAACAGTGTAAGCCTTGAAATGCTAACTTTTGCACTCGACTCATTACAAATCAGTGAAGATAACACTAGTTACTGTATAAAATTAAGAAAGGGCAAGCTACAGTGTTCAAAACAAGACTATTTTATAGCGATACATATAGATATAAAAATTTTGGAAATATATAACTTTCAAACAAATCACCTCTTTGAAAACATTAAACACTATGGAGGGTGTCAAGGTTTGGAGTCTTCCCCACACAAGACTAGTTTCATTTGCAAAGTGTAACTTCTGAACAAAGGGTAGCCAAAAGCGTCAGTTCCCTTACAGCAGACAGTATCTTACATGGTTCTCAAAAGTCTAAACTAATCTTAACTGTTACTTAGTTTATTAACCAAAACTGCTGATTATTTCTGTGCAATTCTAAAGTTATATTCCAAAGACCTTTAACTGTGTTGACTACTAAAAACTGTTACATGAATAGGATTCATTCTTTAGATTCACATCTACTTGCACCACTATTTCCTCAAGCCTTATTCTTCAAGCTTAGACTGGTGAACAAATAGAATAGTCCTATGCGCTTCATTTAAATCCACCCAAGTTTGTTTTCAAAGAAAAAAAAATAATATATATCAGTGAAGTGTGAAGATTTTACAGCAAGTAGTCAGCTTCCTACATTTTCAGTACCTCCTCTCGTTTACCATTGTGCTTTTCTGATATATAAAGTCCCCAGAGGCACCCGCTGGTTCAGTTTGCCTACCTTTAGGATCTTCCTACACTCCTCCCACATTCCTGATCAAGAGTTTGTTGTACTAGTAGAGACAAGCACAGAAAATGTCTCATTTCTGGGAAGGCTCAATAATAACCAGCCACTTTCATGGCTTACCATTCCTACATCAAGGGCAACTGACATTCAAGGTTTGGAAACTCACAGAAGCAGGTTGCCATGCATACAATAAACATTACATTATGATTCAAGATCTAGGTAAGAACTGCAGTTTAATGTCAAGGCAGTTGCTGATTTCTACTTTTCTGATTGTCAATTTTATTTGTTCAGCATTAGAAAGTTTAGTAGAAGCAACATGACACTGTGCAAGTGAGAAACATACTGAGTGACCAATAAACCCCTACAATGAAAGAAGGCTCAGAGGACATGGGAAAGCATGATGTGCCCATGAAGCTCACGGAACAATGCAGGCTGTGAGTGACCACAGCTGTTGCAAAGAAAGCTATGCTGAAAAGAAATGGCTATGTCATTTGAGTGGATCAACTGGTGGTACAAATGTTTCTCCCTGAGTTCATTAAGAGAGTGCAAAAGTCTTCCTAAGTCAGCAAGACCAGCATGGGGAGAGCGTGGCTCAGCCCAACACAGAATATAAAAAGCCAGAAAACTAACAGAAGAATTTCAAAGAAAGCAATGGGCTTGAGTTGGCTTCAACCTACATATGCCTTCCCAACAACTGGGGAGGCCCAGCATCGTGATGGTGAGCATGTTATAGTGACCCATAATGGGAATCACACTGGTATTGCGACTGAACTCTGTATTGTAATTGCTATATTTCACTAAGCATAACTAATATTTGTATTGTGTTTTTAGTATATTTTGTATCACTGTGCTAAATCAGAAATACTATGTAATATCAACTGCCATCAAATAAGTAAACCTGATATTAAACATTACCCCCTCCACAAGTGGAATATCTAAAAGCACCTGGTCAGAGAGTATTGGACTCTGATGCATACCAATATTCATCTTACTTAGACATGCATTTCCAATCCACACCAATTTTTCCTGTAGTAACTACCACTTAGATTCAGAAATACTGCAACTTCCTGTCATACCAAAGGAAGAACATTTTTGATATAGAATGCATGTTGCAAGAAACCAGAACAGACCATATCAGCTATCTTCATAGCAGAAAGTACCTTTTTTGTGTTGTTAAAAAGGTGTGATGCACATCCCGCGAAACAGGGAGAAAAGTACTGGACATCATCTCTGCCACAAACTGGGAAGTACATAGAGCGCAAACATCTGCAGTTAGAATTGCATGGTGCTGTTAAGTTATATAGCATGCCTGTTCTGAAAGGTAAAAGTTAATAGGCTTTTAATAAAGTAATTTTAAAACAGCAGATATGTAAATAAGTAATGTAGCGTTTATAGGATAATAAATCTCAAATTATTCAATTCAGGTGATTTATGCACTTAATTGTTTAAAAATAAGCCATGTTCTAGTAGATACAACTCTAGAGGGAATTCCCACTTACTCTGTAGCTAGTTATTTTTGTGCTATTACTGCTTCCATAGATTATACCTCCAATTTCCATTCACAAAACAGATGACGGAATTCTGTGTCCCAACCCAATTCTTATCTTATATCATCTCCTCTGTCCCACACACTTAAGACACTTGAATTTGTTTAATTTACAGTTTTAAGAAAAAACGCAACAAGATTAAAAGCACTGTTTGGCATGGTTTATTCTATTGATTGTATTCTAAGGGGTTTTTTCTGTTTTGTATTCAAGACCAGTTGCAAACCCACTGCATTTTTACCATTTTTAACACTGCTGTGCAGACATCTAGGTTGTTCCAGCACCAAGATGACTGCACATGCTAAAAGCAGAGTGCCATGACATACAAACAAAGTCTTATCACGCCCAAAAGGACTTTAAAGATTTTCTCTGGCTGTTTAGAGAATAACTAATGAAGAACAGAGTTTAATTTAACTCTTGCTTACTATAACTACTCTCAATTTAGGCATTTACTTCCAGTATAGGCCACAGCATGGTCGTATTTGAAGTAGTCCCACTATATTATTAGTATGAAAAATCAGTTTGAGATGTGGGGGGACCTTCTTAAGATATAATTGGAGAGAATGAAAACACCCTTTGATTTTCTAGTAGTAGTGCATGTAATAAGTAAAGAAGCTTCACAGGTTAGAGTTAGGTCAGCTGAAACCAGGATACTGACACTGCCAGTAGTTTAAATATTGCACTGTAAGCTGAGAGTTCCAGATTCACTTGAAGAAACCTGTCTTTTAAGATGGTCACAAATTCTAAGAGGATAAATAATTTAAATAGGAATTAAGCTGGTTACTTACATAGAATTCAAACTGCACATGGAATATTAGGGACATCATAACTACCTATATACTTCATTTAGTTGTAGTACAGTTGAACCCTACTAAGTTACATTAGTTCATCCTTCACACATAGAAGAATCAAAGTTAGTTTGCTCTGGCTTAAAGCACTACAATGCAGCATAAGCAAATTCACTAATCACAGGTTTGTTCATACAGTGCCTTCTTTGCTTATGAGGCATGTCAAGCCTCGAAGTATTTAATCAATTCAGTGGCAACATTTGTCCTGTTTACATGTGCAGACAATGTCTCTCTTGACCTACAAAGAGGGACTGAACCTTTAGTTATACATGGTCAGAGAAATATTAGGATACAGAAGAAATACAGTTTAGTGTACGTAGGCTGTTATGAAACGGAACTTCTTGTTCTAACATCACCCTTCTAAAGAAGCCTAGTAGATAAGGCCATTAAATGATCTTTAAAAGCTCTATAGGTTGGGTATTTTTCCACAGCAAAACAAAACAAGTCCCAGAGACTTGTGGGAATGAACAGAACTACAGAAATAGTCACTGCATTTCTGTCCCTTCAAGTCCTCAAGGAAATACTGGGCAAAAAAATTTGGCAAAAACAATTCTTTGAAGTGTTTACAAATGAAGTAAACCACATTAGTTCTGCTTATAGCCTACTTCAGTAATAAACGGAGTTACTACAAACAATATACTTTGTTCATTAACATATGAACTCAGTGATCCTGTACTCATGTGGTTTTAGTACTAAACTTACAAAAGCTTTCTCCACCCCTCCACCTCCAGGCTATTTTTCAATAGAAAGAACGCTTGCCATAATGATTTCTTAAAAATCTCCACAAATACGAATCTGTATCAATTTCCAAGTCAACCCTCAGAGCACTCTCACAATTTATTCTTTCTGAAGCATTTGTTCAATGACATAAGCAGGAGTCAGACACTTGGCTAGTCTTCCATAGCTTGTAAATTTGTTAAAGCTACTACTACATATTTTAGTTGCTTATTCCTTCATGGAAAGCAGTTTCAGAACTGGCACTATATTAGTGACCTGCATCAGAATAGTCAGTGGCACATGTCCAACAAACTATAGTCCAACATGTAACAGTGAATTACATAAAACTGAACCTTTTTTTTTTTATAATGGATACTGAGTGGAGAGAGTTATTTCAGGATTGGTTAACTCCAAATTGCTGTAGGTAAGAGGTCTTCAACAGCAGTTAAACCACATAACTGCTAAAGTTACACAAAACCATTAAATCCAAGTTAACTGTGTTTAACTTAGGATGAAAAATCAATTCAGCTGTATCTTTTGTCAGCTGCTCGTTATAATAGGACCTGGTATAGAAATATGGGTAGCTTCACATACTATTTTCTATACAACCTCTTCAGTATTCAGTTGCTACATACAGATTCTTTTGCTCAATATGTAACTATAAACTTTCTACAACCGAATATGCATCCTAGTTTTCACAGTTCTGAAGTGTCCACAGTAATCTTACAGCTAGTATTTTTTCAGACACTGAAGCAGTGCCATAAGTGTCAAATGTCAGCACTGGCCTTTGAATATACTGTCAATTGATACAGTAAGTTATAAAGATGGAATCAGAATGAGTGGTAACTTAGGCTTCAAGGATTGATTTCTTTTCCAGTCACCAATGTATGAAATTTGGCTTACTCATTTTGTACGCCTTCTGGAAAAGGAAGTACAAATGAATGGTTAAGGTGTCATGGCATTAAATTTCTACCCTGTTATTGAAGGCAATCAGGCTTCCAGTTCTCTCACTCTACCTCCAAGCCCTCTGAATTTCTGTCCCATTAACCTAAGGTTATCTATTTTACTGTTTTCACAGTTACCGAAATGAGAGACCTAAAAAATATCTGGTTAGTCTTTCATGTCACTCTTAATTTTTGGGAAAATTTTGTAATATTTGTCATATTTATGTCATTGATTCCCTTAAAGGACCTCAGAAAATTAGTAACCTTCATATTATATGATATTTGTGCACTTAATTGCTTCCACGAGCAAGATGCTATTTTCCTGCGTTCTTTTCTTTGTTGTATGTTCATTTTAAGTCAGTCGAACAGCATGATAAATATCAAGTGAATAAACCACATAAGCCTAACTGTTGAATAGATGTTTATCATTTTTCCTAGAAGTATTATCAACTTGCATGTGCATTAGAGGCTACAAAAGCCATTTCCCCCCCAACTTATCTTCTGCATTTTCATGGTGCACTTCATGCTATTATGTCAGTGAAGTGCAAAGAACCTCTTCCCCATCCTATTTAGGCTCAAACACCTTTTTATGCATTGGAGCATAACATACAGATTCTGCTTTTGTTACAAGGTAGTGGTACCTAACCCTTATCTAAAATGAGGGATTTGGGGAAAACAACAAAAAAGTATTGATAAATTATTCACCCAGTTGCACAGCACGCTGCTCACACTTATGATTTTTTCAAATGGAAGTAGTGGTCCCTAGCTACCTGCCTAGTAGAGTTATTTTGCACAGGAGCATCTGACTCTTTAGCAGACCTTCAAACAGCTGGAGCTGCCTCTGGCTCCATCAATTCATGAGAGTGTAACCAACCATTTGAGAGCACACAGTTTTAGCACAGCTAGCTGCCTTCCTCCTGCTTTTAAACACTAGTCATGCTACAGAAATGTGCACTATTTATACTGTTCAATTCTCATAGTTTTAATCTTATTGTTAATTCCTTAAGGAGGCATGATTGGGCATTTTATACAACATAGTGCCTATGCTGGTAATTTTATCACATACATTCAATGCTGAAGTTTTAAAAGTGGACCTAGAAATCCATTCTCTAAAGAAAGCTTATCCTTGCAGATACCTCTATCAGCCATTTTACCAGGAAAAAAGAAATCTTCCTTTGTAAATGGAAGCTAGATGTGCTAGAATCTGATGCTACAATAATGTCTTTGTTTTTCTCGGGAAAAAATTTGCAATCAGTTTACATTGCAGTGCACCTCAGTGCTCTGTCATGAAATGATTGCACATGGCAGACTCCTTCCAGGAACAAACCGCCCAGATTGTCAAGAGTTGGTTAATAAAACAAGATACAAAAGACACACTACTTCTACAGAGATACAGAATTAGCTGTAGTCAATACCATGGCTACTACACCTAGAATCGTTGTAGAAGCTGGGATTTTTTTTTGTCAAGCAGGTCCAGTCTGCTCAGAACACTTTGCAGGCAACGTATCATCACATTTTCTTAATCGTCTATTACATAAAGATTCCAAGAAGATGGTTTTAGAGTTCCATAAAATATTTCCATTTCATACATCAAGGCAAAATAAAACATTTTAAATGTTTTGCATTCTGTGATGTAGCTTAATTACTTTAAATATTAACACCAAACCCAAGAGTGCATTAAAATATATTTACCCATTATATGTTTCAGAGACACCTGCGAAAGGTTCATTCCCACATTTAGCAAATAAAAACACTGTGTTTAACAGTAGGGCCACTGAACAAGTGCCTATCATGAACTTGATTATGCTTTTGCAATCCATTTTGCACTTGGAAACCAAGATGCCACTTATGATTTGGCCTAGTGCTGCTGCTGGAATTAATACAAGCCCTAGAGGAAAACAAGACACCAGCAATTACACAAAAATGCAAGATATAAATAGTGAAACAATTTAGAATGCAATTTTATGTTATGAAAAAAATCACAACAGTTACCTGTATCTTAAGATGCAGTCCATGTGATGTCATTTTCAAACCAGAATCTGTCAGCATGAGTAATTTCTTCTACCCTTACATTATCTTTAGCCTTTCCAGAAGTTCAACTTGACAGCGTAAATTATAGCTGTCCAATACCCAAGTTCAACACAGCAAAACCAGACTACTCTAGGAGTACTATATACTGGGCAGGAATCTCTGAACACAAGTAGGCTGCTTCATGAAAACAGAAAATGCTCTTTCATTGCTTCAGCTTTTTCACATGTCCATGTTTTGTTATACATTTGTATTACGAACTTTTTAACAAGAGAACATAATCACTATTATACATGAGACAGCACAAGATACAATAAGGCATCCACAGAAACATTACCAAAAGTCTAGATCAGTGGGTCAGTTTTGCTGTCATAGACTATATAGCCCATAATGATTTATCCTCTTTGCACTATTGGGACTCCAGATACATAACTGAGCATTCTTATATGGCTAATCTACAATACAAACACAGAACTCAGTGTAACTTGCACTGACCTGAGACAGCTAATTTTAAAGACAGTTCAGGTATAGTGGCAGAACTGCACAGGCCACAGACACCCATAGTCAAAAGTAGTTTAAGTAGTTAACATGGTCACTCATAACAGACCAGCTACTTCAACATTAATTCAGGTACAGCTAGCTTTCAACATTAGTGCAGTAATTTCTTTAAAGCTGTACATTTTATTAACACTATCAATATTTTCAATACAAATTAAAAAGAAATTCAGACAAGGTCTATAGACAAAAAAGGAACATGCATTTTTCCACTTCACTGCTGATTACTGTTTAATAATTGAGGTGGTATTCCAATATATTTCTATGTAAAACTTGCAGATACTTCGTTCTGAAGCGATGATGTCTGAATAGTGATAGTACTATCTAGTATTATCCAGAGGAGCAAGTAATTCAGAAAGTCTATCCCAAACATATTTCTGCTGGAGAAAGAGCACTTCAACCAGCATATGCTTATATTGCAGCACTACACAGTTGAAGTAATTTAGCAAGACACATTCCACAAATATTAAGTCTGCCATATTGCAAGCATCTGTTGGTCTATCTGCCTTGATCAGGTTGCTGTTCTTCAGAAGTAGTTGTGTCAGAATTAATCATGTGACCCTACCTAGTGCAGCTCATCCATCAGTTTTTTCTATTTGTTTCTCCAATACTCAGCTTTTCATAGCCTTCCCCTGTTCTACCTATTACTTCTGCATATCAGATAACAGGAATAAAAGACAGTAAGCCAGCTATAGAAGCAGTTACACAATAGTTTTATAATATATCCTGATTAGTCTTTTTATTGTAAGCTATCTCGCTGTAACGTTATGGTGGAATTGAAGAAGGGAAAGGCCAAGTCAACCCCTTACTTGCAGTAAGCACTGATTTTTTCCAGTTGCCCTTCATCTTGCTTCCTTTAGTAGGGACTAAGGCTTAATGCTCCTTCAGCTGATTTTAAATGAGGAAAATAAAATGCTTTTCACCAAGTATAAGAAATAAATAAATTACAGTTTCAGCAGCACACAAAATTCTCATTCTACTTCGAATACGAGTATCAAGCATTCTGAACTTACAGACAATGAGTAGCTTTGCAGCCTTGATGAATTAAGTACCACGGTATTCATAGAGCAGGCAAGAATAATACAAAAATGTTTCTGCTGCGAAAACTGCATTTCATGTAATTATATCCACGAATACCTCAGACAAACACAAGACACCTATATACGTTTCCACCTATAATGTTAATGAGGTCTTCACAATATATTTAAGGTTTTAAAAAAGCCACATTACCTCCAAGAGTTGCTGAAAAACTTGACGTCTTTCCAAACTGATTTTCTATAAACTTTGGTAGAAATGTGGCAAAGCCAGTGGCAACTAAGGCTTCTGAAGAACTAGCTATTATTAGACTCATAAGCACTGGATTCTTCAACAATATCTATGGGAGGAAATGAACAAAACACTCAGGAAATTATTTCATTGTAATACCATGTAAACTAGAAGTCACTATATTTTAAAGCAGATACTCTCATGTAGAACTTCACTAATACACTTTTCTTGGTTTAACAATCTTAAGCAACAGCAAAATGAATATGCATTAAATTATCAGTAGCACTGGAGACTTCCCTATCACAACATGATAAAGCAGCAATTACCTTTCTAAACACTTATGTACTACCTGAAAACGAATTTCGTTTCTCAGAATATATCAGTTTTAGTAAATTACAGATTTCCTTACCAGGAGAGCCACGGGAAAGTCTTTAAAACTTTTTCCAATGTTCTTAGTCTCAACAAGTGCCTCACTTCCATCATTATGAGTTTCAGAGATTTTTTCAGCCTGTATTTTTGCTGTTCCTACAAATAGGCATATTTATTGACAATGAAGACACTGAATACCTGTGCTCTTAGACTTAAAGTCAGAAAAAGCATCAAAATAAGTATCTTTTCCTTGGGAAAACCAGATCAGACCTTATAAGTCCTCAGTATTTTATTGGTACCGATCCATAAAAAGATCAATAATGTATTGCTGCGGAAAGAAGAATTTGACCAAAGCATCATGCTTCCATTGGAAGACCTTGGTTGTAAGAAGATACTGTCAGGGATATCCTAAGAATTTCAGACTATCCTGAAGCCCATTCAATTTTTTATAAGTCATTCTCACATTCGCCCCAGTTCCCTACTTGATTGTTTCTTTTCTTCCATCATTTCTCTTTCCAGATAAGCATAGTAAGTTCCTTTAGGTGCTCTTCCAAGGGACTCCTACATAATATCTGACTGAACAGAAATTATATTGAAATTAGTCTTTTTAGGAGACTGCTCTGGGATACTTTGATTCATGCTTTATTATTCCACCCAAAACAGTAAGGCAATAGAGTCAAAGACAGCAATGCATGTGTTAAGTCAGTGGAATTTCCTTATGATTCTTGGTGGGTAACATAGCAGCTTTAAATACAGTCCTGGGTGCTCAGCTGCAAGCATCGTCCAAACTTTGGCCATCAGTTTCCATGCTTTACATGTTTCCAGACCTACCATACATCATTACGTACACAAGATACTCCCTCTAGCCCATTCACCTTGTTTTAAAGGCTGCATATTGGAAACAGGTTATTTATCATCAGGTTTTCATCAAAGACAGTTAACTGAGAAGCAGAATCAATGAGGAAACAACCACTAGTCCACCAGTCTATAACCCACAAGTATAAACAAATCCCTCTTCCAAAGTAGCTTATTACTGTTAAATATTTACCTGGTAGATGTTTTGGAAAGCATGAAAAAGGTATTATAAGAAGCCAAACTGCAAGAAAGCATGCAAGAAATGCTATCCACCATGCTCCAAGCCAACGTGGGTCATCTTGATCTATCTTTGTACTGGAAAAATAATTTGGAAAAAGCAGGTTTACCATTCAGGAATTTAAATCAGCAATTTCAGAAGTCAGTGAACTGGAATACATTTTTTGGTTTTAATACCAATTTAACAGAAAGCCTTTGAATATTGTCATTTTCTTGGTTTTTTTACATGTATTAAATTTATTGTTTGCTTGTTTAAAGCACGTTCATCAGCTCCATTACAATATTGTATTCCATAAACATAGCTTTCAACTCATTAGTCAAATTCATTCTGATTTAAAGGCCACTATTTGGCCCTGATTTCAAGGTCCTATAGCATTATTAAGATACTGAAAAAGCTGTTTTTAGAAAGAATCTTCATAATCAATGAGTTATGTGAAAGCCAATACAGAAGTTCAGAATGATATTGCATTGAGCTGAAGTCCCTAAAACACAGGAAATAAGAGTGTAAATGAAGTTGTTGGTTTGGACAGTAGTACAATTTATAACATTATTTTTTTGATTAGTGGACTACTACTCAACTAGTAGATTTTCCAGCAAGCTCTTCCCAGGAAGTAAGTAGTAGTATCCTACCCCTCATATCCCACCTCAGGGAAACTAGCTGCACAAGAAATCAATAGTTGCACAAGAAATCAATAGTTGCAATCTAACCCTAAATGAGCAACTGATCATAAGACAAAGGATTTTTTTTTAATCAGCTTTAAAATAGCTAGTATCTCAAAAAGCTAGAACTAAGTATTTGCACAATGGAGTAACTACTCACTGTGGGAAGTAACTGACTTGCTAGAAGCCCTTGTTACCAAGTTAAAGAAGCTCTTGAAACTGCAGTATCTCCCAAACAAAAATACCCCTCACAACTTCTCCTCCTCACATGGAGAAAAGCTGAAGATTTTAATAAGAATTATTAGGAAAAGAAAACAGAAAGCAAAACACTAAGTTGTATCTTGCCTTTCTGGGATCTGGATATCAATATAAATATTAAGTAGCTGCCCTCCTAAGACATAGCCAATAGCAGGTCCCAGCAGTGACATGGCATAACCAATTCCTAGAAGAGAAAATACATCAAGTTCACCATACATTTTTAAAGCTTTCTTTTAAAAAAATTCCTAAATCAACAGACCAAATGGTTTCCGTAACTCAACTGTTCTTCCACTGTTGCTCTTCAAAATGTGCCAAATATTATCTGTTTTATTTATCAGCAATGTGGAGAAAGACTGTTCTTCCACTGTTATTACTTCGACTATAGCATGTAGAAGACAAAATTTGTACTTGTCCCTCAACAAGAAAATTTGCAGCTCTCATTAAAAGCTGCAACTCAGAGGTTCAGCAAAAGACACTTCACTGACAGCATCTTTATGCATTATCGGATTGCCTTTTGCACATCTTGTGCCTACAATCACAAGCTAGCTTGTGAAAAAGTTTCTGAAGTGAGGTTGTTACAAGCATCAGTTGTTAACAGTACATGCCCACAATCTTTAAGAACCTACATATTTATATTTTTATTTTGAGTCTTTAGTTGTTTTTTAGATCTACCAAGACCAGAAGCCAGGGTTCCATTAAAACTTTTGGCTGAAGTAGTATCTGCCACTTGAGTTCATTGAGAACTCAATCATATCCACTTCCATTTATTGATATGAGCCTTAAAATACAAAGCTATAGCTTTTAACAGCTCCTGACAGTTCTAAAAAGAGAAGACAAACACTGATTTAACTAGAGCAACTCATATAAGCATTTGTAAGGCACTGCAGTCTATGATCTATCCAGACAATGTGTTATAAACAGTTTTAAAAGTTACCTATATAAAGGGAAGACTTGTGTTTTGGGACACTATCATCAATAAAAGTTGTGCCCAAAGTATATAGTGGAGTTCCTCCAACTCCCAGCAGCAGCTGTCCCAGGATAAAGACATAAAGATAGTTGGGAAGTGAAGACTTCATGCTGGCACTGCAAGTGAAGTTAGCAGAGCTTGTTCCTGGAATTTGACACGTGTCTGAAAAACAGAGATAGCAAGACTTCAAAATTCTGTTACCAAGTTCATCATAGTCCAACTAAAGAAAATCCTGTACTGAAAGCTAAACTACATATGAAGTGCTGTTAGTGCCAGTCTCCCCTTTTACTTTTCAGGCCTACTAATATATCCTATAGGACAGTGCCCTAACCTTCTATGATATCATATCCCCCAAAAGAAACACCATCATGGCTTGGTTTTTGTTTCCTTACCAGGAAGGAAAGATGGATTAAATAACCTTATTAAAATGTTTTGGCTTGTTGAAAGCATTATTGACCAGATGCATGCAAAAAACTGTCAAATGGTCATTCAACAGGTTAGTGAATACTCCTAGGTAACAGACACTTCATTTTGTTCTTGTACCTTATAAAGATTCTGAGGAGTACTAACAATTTCCATTCTTAAGTGACAGAGCAGCCTGAACAACCTGCGGGAAGTTGGACTGCTGGAGAGGAAAGTACAGTTGTCAGAGTCACAAGCAAAGATAATCCTCCCTTCTCATACACTGTTTTGAGAAGTGTTTCCCTAAAAAAACAACCTTAAAAAACCACACCACTATCTCTCAGAGCACACACTGCCATATCTCCAGAATGAGAAGTTAATGTAAAGCCTCTGTACTTGTCCACACACACACAAAGAGGGTAGCAGAGGTAGAACAGGCTAAGGCTGCAGCTGCTCCTGTAATGTTTGGCACTATGACGAGGGAAAAGAAAAGAGGAAGTGGAAACAGGGAGTGTGTTTTCTCTTCTCCTTCCTCCTGCTATCATTGCACTTTTAGTAGCAGACAGTCCCAAGTGACAAGATCAAAAAGAGGAGCATGGTTCTCTCCAGGTTTTTCCACAGAAGAGTGTACAACCTTAAGGAAGAGGATAAACCCATCAGTTTGGTGGAACCAAGCCATACTGAGCAAATGTATGAAAACACCTTCAGATCAGATGAGTAGACTGATTAAAATCTCAATACTTTGCTACAGAATTATTACATTGTTTTTCTCTGTGTCCTTTTACATTTGAGAACACCTTTTACTTAAGCAAACAAAGGGCAAGCTTGTCCACACTTTGGGCTCACGGGACATAAAACACAAGGAAGTGCTTGCCACATGGCAGATATTTGAAGAACACTGTCTACACTGATGTTATCATAAATGCATCCATGGGTTTTATCATGCCTTTTTCCAGAAGGAACAGCACCATAGTAGTCGTGGAGTCATGTAGCACACAACAGGTGATCCAGTGCTGTTGCACAGAAACTGGCCAACGCAGAGTGATGGGAAAACAACACTTCAAAAGGAGAGGTCATTAAAATTTTCCTTCCTTTTCACTTAGGAACAACCCTCATTTTAACACTATACTGAAGCCACATGGGGAACATTTTATTATGAATCACTACCCTGAAACTTAAAGTTTTTAAAGTATAGTTTCCATTTATTGACAGTCTACTTTCTTTAGCAATATTCCTCTTTTCTGCAGGAAGTTAAGTCTTAAATCAGGTTAACTTTGTACTATTTACATGCACATCATCTAAAACCAACTATAGAAGGACACTATGTTCATGTATAGCATGTATAACTGCAGGTATATTCTCTGTAAGTTGGCCTCTAATACCTATTGGGCAAGTCTAAAACAGCATTTAGCTAGTTATTTTATTGAGTACAAAAATAATAGTATCTTGTTAAAATATACATCAGAAAACAAGTAATGCAGAGCAAGCAAATGCCATGAACAATGTTAAATGATGAAAAGTGTAGCCTAATTTGAGATCTAGAAATAGCTTCATGAAATAAGTAGATTACATATGGTAATGGCAATCAAACCCTGACAGACTGGTTCTTCGTGACTTCCCATCCTCACCCGCGGTGTCTCAGTTCATGTCAATCTAAAAGCTTATGCCATTGTGTAAATAATTGATTACAGCCTCGCTCCTTCAGTTTTCTAGCTCTTCAATTTATATGCCCTAGGATATCTATCCTGACATTGAGAAGAGAGAAGATTATCACACTAGTTTGTTTTTAGAACCATGTAATCAGATCTAACTACAAAATTAAGGGAACCATCAATATGCACTTTAATACAATTATAACCCTTTTATTTGCATCAGCTTTTTTTTTTTTTAAAGTCAGTCAATAACACATGCACTTGCTGAGTTGAGTCATGGACCATATTTCATATTGCCAAGAAACATTTTAAAAGCAAAGACGATTTACCACAAAACTATGAAATTAGTTTAAACCAGCATAAGTCAAAACTGCCATCAAATAACAGTTTACATTCTCTGCCTCAGCCATTCCTGTCATCCCCTTCTTGTACCAGTCCAAGGTTTAAGCAGATTGGTAAAGTGACACAGGTTAAATCTAACCTGGATTAGATCCACAAACCTGTTTGCTGCTATCATAAGAATGGTTTTGAGAGAAGGCACTGGCTTTTACATGATCAAGAAAGTCTAATTGAGATAAGCCAAGCTCTGGGAGAAGTTTAAGATTGGTGGCTGATCATTTTTAACTACATTTTCTCATTAAACTTGTTTTCCCTTCTAAAAGTCAGTGGATTAGACTTGCATTTTAAAGAGCAGAACTACATTAAAGGCAACACTACCCAACAGAGTCAGTCATTACAAATCTTCTTTCAGGCTTTAGTCTAACAAATCTACCTGAATCCAAGTTATGTAAAGACTAAAATATTCCCAAATATCTAATGTAACATACTAGCCAAGAAGGCGGAACCAACTGTAAGATGCTTTAGCAATTACATTCATTATAAGTAAGACAGGTCAAGACTAGTTTTACTCACATCTTAAACTGTAACCAGTACGTGTGTGGGTTTTTTGTCTTTTGGGGGGCAGGGAATCATTTAAAGAGAGTTGTGAAGAGTGAGAAATAAAGAACAGTTGGGTTTCTATTCTTTTTTAAACTTAAAAATCTGCCCCCCCCCCCCCCCTTAAGTCTTGATGGGAAAGTCACTCAAAGTTTCATGGAACATGCTGAATGAAGACTAAGTTCTTAGTTTCTAAAGGCAGATATTACAGTATTACATAACATCTAAGCAGTATAGAGAAATAGACAAAGCAGTGTAGAGAACAGCAGCACTGTCCATTATTTGACTAATCAGATAGTCTTTTCAGAAAGCAAAACCAACAGAAAAACCACAGACATACTGATGGTGCAAGACAAAACAGTCAAATTAGAGGCTGGCATCACACATATTCTGTCACCATTAGTACCCGAAAGCCACAGTCTTCTTCAGTCTTTAATTGTCCTTGACATATTCTGGGAAGGAAGATCAATTAATGCCCTTCTGAGAAGATTCACTAATTCTTAGACCCTAAATGACTTATCCACCACCTGAGTTTCCAGTAGAACAGAGAACTGAAGAAAGGTGTTCAAGTCATTCTCTCTCTTCTCAAATCACACCACACACATTTCAACTCAAATGGCTAAGACTTACTAACAAAGATATTTCTTTTTTCCAAAGACATCATCCACATCCTGTTATTGAAGAGACTCATGGAATAATTCAGGTTGGTAGAGGCATCAGGGAGTCATGTAGTCCAACCTCCTAATCCAAACAGTGTCAAAATCGAATGCAGACCAAGTTGCTCAGGACTTCACTCTGGAGGGTCTTGAAACCCCCCAGAGATACAGACTACACAGTCTTTCTGGGTAATCTGTTCCAATGTTTGACTGACCACACAAAAAAGTTATCTTCCTTGTCTCAGGTGAAGGTCCACATTTCACATTTGCTGTGACAGACATCTTTTACAAATTTAAACATGTTTCAATAAGATCTGAGACGGAAGTTTAAAAGTGCATTGCTTATAGCATCTGCAGTTTTTACCGTCCTCTGTACTGTCTACGTGTCACCAAATATAGAATGGTTTCGCTACAGACAAACCACTAGATGGAGCTCCAGACTACAAATATCCGAGCCAGCTGAGACACTGACGAGCTTACGTAACCTGACAGGCTTATCAGGCTAAATAGCTGGTTACATCTAGGTTCCAAATTAGAGTCTGAAGCCTTTCTGGAGATTGGACAAGACATGTTTGCTGTGGCTAAAATCTTCTGTAAATAGGTAAACCATTGGCTAGCTACTCTTTCAATTTGAAATGGATTAAGCTATTTCTAAAGAGTGTTATTATGACAAATATTTCCAATAGGATATGTATATACTCAGAATAAAAGGAAATTAGTATCTCAAGGTAAAACAGTAAGTTCCAGGAAGTCTGTAAGCCTTATACTGGAGGCAAGATGTACTTTGTATTCCAAACTAGTTCTATTCATTGATCTGGCAACCAATATTAAGTATTGCACTGAACTATACTTTGAAGTTGTCCTGCAGGCAAAACTTACTGTACTTACATATTACAGATGAACATAGATAACCAAGTAACCAAGTAGGAACTGTTCAAAAGTAAATTAGGTCATAGATTTTAATGCAAAACATCAAATAAAAGAGTTTATTCCCAGTACATTAAAATATCTATAAACTACTCATCCAAACAAATAAGCAACAAGGAAAGGGTTTTGGGGTGTGGTGCTATTAAATTCTGCAGCTAAATATACAGTTAAGATGTTTCATCAACATCAGAACTAGCTAAACCAGACATCCTATAAAATCATTTACTGGGGTTAACTTAAGAGTTAAAGGATGCCATGGCACAGCACCTGCAAGATTTACATTGAGTCTGTCATGGTGCAGACATTCCCTGAACACTGTAGTCATTTATCTTTGATACTGTTTTGCTTAAGTCAGCTTAAGCCCTTAAATTTGCTCACCGCAGTTGCAGCATAGGTACCTGCATTACAGCAATCAAAACAGCATGAGTTCAGCCAGCTTACAGTCCCATGGAGAAGAAAGCACACATTCCATTTAAAATTTTCCCTACAGATTTTAGATTTCAAAAGTCCATGTAGAACATGAGCCCTAATAAGGTATCAACACCTACAGCATCTTCAATGGCAGGTGAAGTGACAGATATTTGATGAAACAGAAACAGACTCTGAGATTTCAACCAAAATTGGTAGGAGGAGAAAGATCAGTTGCAATAGTTGGCATCTCCCTTCACAGTCCCACCCTGTCAGTATCTTGTTTCAACAAAAAACCTACAATCAGGTTGGAATTTCCTTTTCAATAAATTCAGCTTCCCTTCCATATTAGAGAAGTAGGGAGGGTAACACTGAAACAGAAATTGTAGAGTAATGGGACTGTAATAGAACCAGGAGCAAGTAAGCTGTTACCCCTCTACTGAGGGGTAACAAGCAATCATCTGCTTATAGCCTCCAAACACTGAAGAGGTTTTTTTTTCTTTTGGCCTTGTTCAGTTGAAAGTTCAATTAACTTCTGCCTCAGATCCTCATTTATTAGATAAGGAACAATAGCTTACCAAAGGTATTTAACTAATGGTCAATGCCTGGACAGCTCACGGAAGTTGTAGCATGTTCAACACTTAAACTAATTTGAGGATCAACAACCAGAAGATTGAGAACCTTCCATCAGCTATCTTAATAGCTACTGATTTTTTTAGTGAGCACTCTAATATGTTTAGTCACTGAAGGAATAAATCTGATTAAAAACTGCAATAACAATTAAGACAATCCTAAAAGATTAAATGATCTTGCTTTAAAGATACCTGGATGTTTCTTTACTAGTTACAGGTGTGCCACTAAACTGAGATGCAACTAGTTGGCATTAAGCACACTGCTCTTAAAGTCTTGTTTTATGAGAAAAGGTATGCAAGATCTGAGAGTTGGCTACTCCCATTATTTCAGTACTGCTTTGTTCAGAATAGTTCAGTACTACTTGTTCTCTCTTTATTTCAGAGAAACCCACAAGTTTTAATCAACATCTTAGAAGAACTTAGTGAAACTTGTTAATGAATTACACAAGATGCCTTTAATAGTTCAAAACCCAAAAGAACTGCAACATGTAGTCACCTTTCAACAAAGACAACGGTAAGTCTAACAGCTTTTCTTTAACATTTATTCTATATCACTGCATCACTTGCATTCCTACTCACAAAGAAACGCCAGATCATTTTTTCCTCAAAGTGAATTTCAAATGCATTCATCAATGCAAGTCACCAAAGCATTTTATTCAAATGTTGCTTATGAGCAAGAACTGATACTGACACTCAGATCTCTTCTGAAAAAGAAAGCTCACTGCAGAGAGACAGCTCTTGAGCTTACAGATTTCAGAGAATCATTTTATTTTCAGTGTTAGAGATAATACCCTATTTTTAGGACTTTGACAGAGATTAACTATGTTCTTCCAAATTAAGAGTTGCAGTGAGTCGCTACAAAGTTGGGGTTTTTTTTTTTATAGTTTTCAAAACATAAAGATAAGCTTACCTGCAAGTTTAGCTCCATAGTGGTATTTTCCACTACTGAAGTGTGGTAAGGAAAATGTAAGTGAGCCCAATCCTAGCATAAACGCTGAGAAAGCAAGCCATCGTGGTTTGTGCCCTCTTTCTCCAAAGAAGGATACAAACAGTGACAATATACAAAAGGCAATGTCATAGCTTGCAGAGATTAAGCCAGTGAGGGAACTGTTCAACTCATAACGCTTCTCAATTGTTGAAATACTAATGTTAATCAGGCCATTTACCACAATACCTACAAAAAAAAAAAAGAGATAATTAGTCAAAGATACTTCAATTTGATAGAGTTGCAAGGGTAAACTTACACTGATGGGAGTGTTAAAATGAATATATTTACAAAGCTACGTTTCAAGGTATTTTTTGCTTTAAAATCCAGGTATATAGTGGATTGTTACAGTGCCAACTTAAGCCAAAGAAACCACACAGGATCTATTCAATTTTGTTCTATCCTGTGGGCATTAAAGATTCAATACTCAAGTATTAAGCCAGCAAAATACCATGCCTCAAACTCTGTTCATGTATTAATGTTCCAGATTCCATTTGAAGCACAGGCAGATTTCCAACAGAATGCATTAGAGTGTCATAAGGTACTGTACAAATTAAAAGGAAATTAGTCAAGGTTATGACTTGATTAGAATACAAGCTACGACTGAAGCAAGTTCAGGACATAGTTTTCAAACCATGATTATCAAATCAACATCATTTCCTCCCTGCCATCATGAAGGGAAGACACACGAAGGCTTTTGAACAGACATCCTTCCCTATAACATAATAAAGTATTTTTAAATAGCTTTACAACTTTTTCAGAGCAACTGAGGTGATTTACTTTAACTGAGAAAAAAAGCTTTCCCCCTGAATCTTGAAGTTCCCTGAAGCAAGAAGTATCAGACAACCTGGAGAAAAGGCGTTGCAGAAGCTGCCCTACTAACGCACAGGCAGACTCCGAAACACTGATCCAGAAGTAGAATCAAGTAAGCTACAATTGGCAGTGCATGCTTAGACAGTGTCCATTTTTACGGAAGTGTCATTTGCAGATACTAACTTGAATCTCCTATCCTGCCTGTTTGCATGTGAAACACCAAGTAGTTAAACTTACAGGAGTTTACTTTTACAGTCCCAAAATAGGATTCTGTTACAAGTGAGATGAATAGCTGTACTTCATAACAGTGTCAGATAACTTCATGGTAGTCTAATTAAACTGTGCCCATAATAAAAAATATACCCTGGAAAAAAGTTAGGAAGTCTTGGAGTCACAGTTGCAAATAAGATTAAGAGTTCTGTAACCTCACAGATGACTGATGAGCATATGTCACCGAACAGGCCCTACAGTTATCCTTCCTCTTTCTAAAATTTAAACACGATTCTCTACTGTCATTCCAAGAACAGACGGACAGACGGCTCAGGACAGCAATGAATCTAAGTTAGTTTTCAACATGCATTGCGCCATCCAGAAGTGCAAATACACAGGCTGAACTTCAACAGATCTGCCCAGAGTGTTCTACATATTAAAAAAAAATTACTCCAAATCTGTGATCAACCAGCTGGTTTTTTATCAGTGCAATCCACACCATAACTAAACACTTGAGCTTTCTATAAGGAGGCAGCTCTTGGCACAGTCTTGATTTGCTAATAACCTATTATGGCCTCTTTATTAAGAATGACAATTTCACCTGTCAGTCTGACCACCACACTTAAATTCATATAGGTTTAATAGAAGTATTCCAGTTACTCCACTGTCATTATATATACATTTGGCAGCTTTCTTCTTTTCTTCTTAAGAAGCATTGACCTAAGAACAATACTAGCATTAAGGAATGAACAAACAAGTTCCTCCCATTTGCCAGCACTTCAAACACTTACTAAGGCCTTAAAATATTCACATGAAGTAGGTGTGCTATGTGGAAAGTTGATGACACAACTAGAAGACGTTGTCTTTTACCTGTAGTTTAAGTTGCCATCTTTAATTTACATCCTAAAAGCCATAAAACCTTGCAGTTATTTTTATTGGATAATTAGATTTCATCTCTAAAAATGTAGATGTGATGAATGGCAGCATAACTTCTCCAATGCCATCATCTAGGGATTAATCACTAAAGTCTCTTCAGGGAAGGTGGAACCTGGCTGATACTAACTTGACCTGAAAAACAAATGCTACAAGGACATCTCAACACTTAAATACTAGTATAGAAATTATTTTTTAACTATTCTCATCCAAAGCCTTATTGTCCTGCCCTATCTGTTAGATGTTTAGCTACAATGTGTACTGACCCACAAAAGCCAGATTAATCATAACCCAACTTCCTTTGCTCTAACAAAAACAAGAGTATTTTTTCTTCATCCATTTAACAAAAAAAGGATACTTTACAGTTGTTCTAAGTACAGTGGCTTTAAAGCAGTGGTTGGCAGACACCCAATTAAAAAAGAAAAAACCCAAAATAATTAAAAAGTCCTTCCAGTAACAAAACTAATCAGGGTATAAAATACTAGTGCTATCCGAAGTTCAGACAGATTAGACTGGAACAGTCTTAAACAGTGGTTCTGTTGTTTTGTTTAATAAAATTATTACAGACATGAGGAATAAACAGTCCTTCTTGTACTCAAAATACTGAGATTACTTCCACCTCGTTTGCTACTACAGCTATGAACTGCAGCATATCAGGTTATTGCATTACAAGATACAATCACACATTTATGCAACCTTAAGTGCCATACCGAAAGTAGGTATCAGTCAGGTAACCATGTTCTACACAAAGAAGTGTTTTCTATTCTGGAAATAAAGGTTTCACATGTACTTGAAACAGAAACAGCCAGAAATTAAGAATTAAGTTTCACTTGGAATCTTCTGAGAAGCTGAAATACAGCAAATCAGATGCTAATGATAACAATAACCTCTTTTCTGGGACAGCTAGAAAATAACCTAATAAATTCAGTTAGACACATATATACAAAAATCTACACATATGTACCCAGTCACTGCAGATAACTGCCTACTATGTTCATTCCTTGTGTAAAAAGTCTAGTGTAACACTGAAAGTGTGTTAAGGATTACTTCATTATTCTTCAGTACATCAGGAAATAAACTTTCCTAGATGTACATTAGCATTAGCAAGTTTTATAGGTATATTTTACCTTCCTCAGTGATGGTTTCTGTAATTTGGAGGATAAATGAAATAATTAGACCCCAAGCTAGAGTACAGCAGTAGCTCACATAACTTCAAAACTCCAGTTGTGTTTTGTGTGCTTTTATCTAAACTCTGAAGCTGCAAGACCTGAATATTTTTGCAGTTTCACATGCAGCACTGAATTTCTTGTCTGATAATTATTCTTGCTTTTTCTGCTTCTCAAAGAGTTTCCACCTGAGAGTCTTCAGTGCCCGATTTTCTTTCTACAGTCTAGCCAAAGGAAAAGTACTTGTTCATTAAGAATGCCACAAGGTCTGTAATAGCCATGGTTTCAAAACAAGCATCAGAAGTTTCCTTATATTAAGGTCCTAAATCTGAACAAGATTAGATAGCTACCTCTCTGAGGTCTGGTATACATCTACAGTTAGATAACAGGACCAAGACCTGGATAAGTGGCATAATCAAAACCTATAGCATCCTATGGGGACAGAGATTCTAATGACACAAGACCTTTTTATGATTGGAAACCTATTCACACTGCTAATAAGAGATAAAATTAAAATTATACTGAATTCATTATTCAGCTGAGCATTATTCAGATCAGCACAGCAAACTGGGTTTTAAGAAATATTGTTATAGCAAATTTAGAAGTGCTGGAAATAGTCAAGACACTTTGTCTAGTGTAAGATAATCTGAAACTTTTCAGTGTCACATTCAGGGCATTTTGCTTGCCTATCCGTATTCTTAAGCTACAAAAAAATATACATGCATGATCTAATAGTCTTCTACTACTCAGCTAGCATTGCAATCTGCTATGTAAGAAGTTCTTCCACACCTCCCTCCTTTTTACTATGTTACAGAAAATAAATTTGAGCTAACAGCAGGACAACTGCAACAGTAATCACCTCCTGGTCCTACCAGCTGTAGCATGGCCTTTCAAATATGAGCAAGGAACAACAGGCTCTGCCCAAAACTCTCTAGATACTTCTTTTCTAACACAACATGTGTATGCCAAGAAAAGATCAGATTCTAAACAGGCTGAAATCATAAAGAGTTCATGGAAACACATACTGAGAGGCACTGGTTCTTCTAAGGGTTTTCCAAGCAACACAAGTAGCAGCAAGATCCTTCTAGGTTTTAAGCAGAACCTCCTGCTTACTTCTCCTCAGACCATCACAGTTACCTCAGTGTGGTTCTAGGCAGGAATACAGCTATCCATATCCTGCACATCTTCATCACAGGCTGCCTGGTCTTCTAGCACTCAATCTCTTCTTCTACATCTCCCCCCACCCCTCTACAGCAGTCTTACTCTTTGTGAGCAACAAGGATGAGCTTTAAAGCCTCATAATTTTTCAGGAAACGCAGTTTTCTTCTCTAGCTGGTCCAATAAATTTTAAGGGTTCTGAACATTAACCAAATAGCTCCATTTAATGGACAAGCATCTAAGCTTTACAACCCTCACATTTGTACATTTGGTACACTAATGCTTCCCTTCCTCCTCAACCATTATTACTACTTTCTAAGCCTAAGGCTTGCCAAGGCCCTAACAAGGCTTACAAGGTTACAGAAAACCGAAAATATGGACAATCGTATCTGAAGCTGAACAACAGAAATTAAGGATCCATCAAACAAAACCAGATTTTTTTTAAAGCCATCTTAATTACCCAAAGTCCCACCCAACCATGCCAATGTACTTTTTTAATTGGCAGGCAACAAAGTACATGATAGAGCACTACAGTTTTGTCTATTGGTTTATCTCATGTGTTTTAATCCCTGGCTCGTCTGTCTCAACCTGTGAAGCGCACATGGAGCACTACTTCCTTGTGAGCAATGAGGACACAGTATAAACAAGAGCATGAAGTACTGAGCTGATGGGACCATGGACTCAGTAGTGATCAAGAAGGTAGGGAGGAAAAGAAGAAAAGGAGGAACAGAGTGAAGTACAGAGACTAGCACTGTATGAGCAACTTCCCTATCCAGGGCACTAGGGTACTTTCTTCCCTTAGTGAAGCAGACAGCTAGAGGAACCCTGCCTCCCCTCATCCGCCACCCAAATCGCCACCCCTCTTTCCCTGCCTTCCGCAGCCCAGGCTCCCGCCTGCCCCCCCCGCTCCTCCGCGGCTCCAGGTTGGACAGCGAGATGTGCCCCGGACAGCAGAAGGCCTGCAGGGGCCGGGTCCCATAAGGAAGGCGGAGAAGAGGGCTGCAGGCCCGCGGCTCAGGGCAAGGTGGCAGGGACGGGTTACCTTGGAAGACAGCCAGGAGGCTGTAGGCAGCCAGGTAGCCCTCAGGGTTGTTGCAAAGCTGCAGAACTTTAGGGGTGCAGCGGCCCCACCCGCAGGGCCCCTCCTCAGCCTCAGCCGCCGCAGGGACGCCGGCATCTGCCCCGGCGGGCCTCGCCCTGCGCTGGTGGCCGAGGTCGGGGCTATGTGGCTCAAACACCGGGTTCTCGATACCGCCACCCTTCATGGCGCAATAAAACCGCTGCCCAGCTCCGGCTGCAAGTGACGCCCGGCCGCAACGCTCCTCTAAATAGGACGACGGCGGGCCGGCCCCGAGAAGGGCAGGTGGCGGCGCTTTCCCCCTCCTCCCGAGAAAGGCGGCCCGGCCCCGCCCCGCCCCGCCCGGGCCGCTGTGGTCTGTGTCCCGCGGTTCCCGCCGCCCAACGACACTCCTGCGTTGGTGGTATCGCACCTGAGCCCGCGTCGGGGAAGGGGCTGAAGGGGCTGCAGTGGCCGCTGCCCCACCGCCCTCCCCCCGCACCTGCCCCTCGGCCGCTCGGTGAAACGGCCTCCAGCCCCACCGGGCCGTGGCCCGCGTCTCTCTCTGCCAGCCGGGCTACTCCACATCGGCGCCGCGCTCCGCCTGAAGGAAGATCCCACGCACCGGGAGCCACGTAACGTTAATAGCAGCGATTAGCATTAACGTCGGGCGGATCAGCCCGGGGTGCGGCGAGAGCTGGCTTGTGTTTTGTTTCAAGTTCATGCGTTCAGATCAAGTTCTGCTTTAAACTTCCAGTTAGCGACTGGTGGAAGCGTGCCGCGGACCCTGCCGCCCGCGCGGCAGAATCACGGAGGGCACGCGTGAGGAGGTAACGTGGTGGAGGTCAGGGGATGCGAGTGGCACATGCTTAGCAGCGGCAGCAAAAACGACACACCGATTTTATCTAGCAACGTTAGGTCTGAAAAAAATAAAAAAAGAAAAACTCAAGTACCTGAAAAAAGTCGTCATGAATGTTTCTTCTGAGAAACAAAAAAAATTCAAAATGTTCTTCATAAGTGTTGCAAAATGTTAAAGGGATGTTTTTCCAGATACGGTACTTTCCCACTCAAGGCAAGGGAGTTGGCACATGACCCGTGTGGGTGTGGAAACCCATCTCCAACAAAAAAACCCCTGGACATTTGCAAACGTCATCCTTTGGAAATATTCCCCTACTGTACCACAGAAGGTTTACAACTACAGGAGCTTCCAGTCATTGAACAAGTTACTCAGTTGCAGACATCAACCAGGAGAGTTTGTCAAGTGTACAAGGAAGTACCAAGTTCGTTTGCATATAGTGGGAATTGTTTTACTCATCTGCACAAGAACAACTGGGAAGAAGTCCAGGGATCAATTAACCGTCACCACTGGTGTTGATGTCTGGGCAGTACAGATTTGTCCTGAAGAGTCCTTCCACTTGCAAGAGTTCAAAACATTTTAGAGACAAGTGAAATAAGACTAAAACTGGAGACATCAACAGTGGCTTTGGTTTCACAGTGAACGCCAGGACATCCTGAATTCCCAACCATCCTCTCTTCCCCTGGTGTCACAGCTCTTCAGAGAGAAGCGCACGTTTTCAAGTATTCATTAGCAGCACAGAGGCTACATGGTGATGACCTTCTGCAACAAAAACCCCAATAAAATGCAAACAAATACAGGCAAAAGAAGACTTTACTAACCTGCTATTCCTGAAACAGGTTAGTGTGCCTGTTGGTTTAGGCACATCCTTAGACCTCTCAAGAGGCTATTAACCGGGATATATCTTGATAACGAGTTAGGAAAAAACATTCCAGACTACAGGGGTTTTTTCTTCCCCCTAATTAAAATAAAGTAGGGTATGTAATTTGAAATAATATCCTGATCTTCACTGAAGTGTCTATATGCTAGAGTAGTAAGAACAATCCACAAAGTTGTTAGATTATAATACTGCTGATGAGACATAAAAACCTCCCTTGATCTGCCAGGTCAGCTAAGTTTGTTGTTATCTTCATTTAGTTGTCACCCTCAGAACTGATGGTTTTGGTTTTGTCATTACAGGAAGGTGACAGAAGGGAAGGGGAAAAAGAGAAGTGAATGGAGCTCACTATGAAAAATAGTGTGTTCAGCCAAAGCCGAAGAAAATTGGGGATGGTAGCATTGTGGTGTCCAGTCTAGGCCTAGTCTGGGAACTAAATAGGGAATTGAATAATCCAGGGAATTAAATAGGAGTGAACTCTTGAGAGTTCATACCATGCTTGTAGAATACAGATTTTAGGAGAAAGCCACAGGAATAGGGAGAGAGAGAAGGAATAAAATACGATGTATTTTTGCACTGGTTATGTTGCCTGAGTGATACTGTTGTTCCTCAACAAGCAATTTACAGAGAAATATAGTAGATCCAACCGGCTTTTATAAACTGCTTTAATATGAGACATTACTTAAAGTTGTTAAAGAAGTTTAAATTCCTGACACTCAGGACTGGTTACACAACCTATCTGAAAATCACAAAATACAACTGGTTTCTAGGAAAGTATCTAGAGTGCCCAGATAAACATGGTAATAGACTGTGAGGTGAATAATCTGTTGGGCTAGATGGAGGTTGCTCATGCAGAAGGCAAATGTGACCTACAATTAATAAGTCTATTGCTATTAGTGCTAACGGAGACCTGCTAAAGTTGTTCTACAAGCTGCTATCTGCCCTACTGTGTACCACTTGGATCCTCAACTTCCCAGAAATCACTTTTAAAGGAGAAAATGTGCAGAAAGATTCCTAAAGACATTTATTTTCCAACAGGCTTGTTCAGTCTAGCAAAGTGAAGTGCTCCGTGAAATAATAAGCAACTGTAAGAAGGACAAAAAGCAAGCAAAAAATTTAGAACAAATGAGAAAACTGACCACAATTAATTTTCTCTTAGAAGTTAGAAGGCTTTTAATCTTCAGTAGAGGAGAGTTTTGGAACAAACTTCTGATGGATTTATTGAATTCGAACACTTTAGATGGAGCGTGATCAACTTATGTCTAGGATAAAGACACGAGAAATTATTAACTTGGGAGGTCTTTTTCTGATCGAAGGTTTCTGTGAAGTGGGAACAGGAAACTGTATTCTAGGAAAAAACTGATTGTTAACTCAGAAGAATATCATAAAATTCATACTGGAATACCTTGCAGAGAGACAAACAAGTATTTTAAAGAAGAAATTGCAAAATTTGTGGAAGGATTATAAAACGTATACTTCCTCTAACGTCACGGTATTGTATTTGATCAACTACAGCTTCTGCAGTCTCACAAGTTGTAGGAGTTCTCCTCTTGCATGGTACCATGGTGTGTCACGTTTTTGATCAGACATAAGCCCACCATCGGAATGCTAGATAAGACCTGTGGATTTGTTTAAGAAATAGAGTTGCATCTTAAAAAGTCTGAGAACTGCCATTCTCTGAATTGTGAAAGTGGTTGAGTTTTTGCTATCAGATTAGGCACATAAGGCAAAAAAAAGCATATTTAAAATTTTTTTTTCAAGCACCTCAAAGCCATCCCCTCTCATTTAAAGGCCAAGTGGTGCACAGATCCACTCTACCTTGTAAAAAGATTATCTCCCAGAAACGTGGCAAAACATTTTGTCAGTACAATACTCTCTTTGACTCTACCAGCTATAAAATAAGATGCAAAGTAGATTACCTGAGATCCTTACAACACATTTTCCAGGAAGCTTTTCTATGTTTGTTGAATGTTTCAGATGTCATATTCTTCCACAACTTTATATCTGATACTTTGGCACTCTGAATAAAATCTTTCTCCTCTGTGGATTATTTTATCTCTACTCTGGTGGCTTCTCCACATCATTTTCTGTTATTTGGCTAAGGTCAAAATTCACTCAAATGAAGTTGTGAAAAAACAGTGCTACCTTTTTTAATGAAGAATCTTTCTTTGTGTCTGCTTTTTTCCCAGTGAAGAAAAGCCTTGGGTCTTGAATTTTTATCTACTTCATGACATTTAAAGATGTAATTAACACCTCTATCAAGTGTATTTCCCAGTTTTGAAGCAGCATGTGGATTGCGGTATGTTAGCACCCAGAGAGAGTCATAATAGAGTAGAAATTAGCCTTCCTGCTTGGCTTGCAGAACCAGGAATTTAATACATTAGTTATCTTTTCTCTTGACTACCTTGTTACATACTTCTAGTAAAATCTTAATTCCATTTAAGTCCTGATGGTGTGTTTGTTTTGGAAACAATGTAAAATCAGTGTTTTGATTGTGTGTAATTTTCTAGTTATTTTTGCAAAAATGATCTGGTTTTGTTTCTTTTTGAACACATTTATTCTTTTGAAAGCAAACCTGCCGCTGTGTACTCCTCTGCTGTAGGATCTGAACTATCTCAAGGTACCTCTAAATTACATTGTGCCTCAGGGCAGTCATGTGCTTCTGCCAGCACAGCATTAGCCACTCTGCTTGTTTAGAGTCTTGTTAATTAAGGTAATGTAGCTCTTAATCTGCCCTGTGTCTAATTCTGCCACCAGTATAGGCCAGAACAAGCAACATCAACTTTTTCCCTGTTTTGAATATACGGCAAAAGAGGCATTTTCTTGAATTACTATCTTTATTATGACCTTAATAATTGATCTTCTGTTCTTACTTTTGTGCTATTTTCATCCTTCAGAAGTCCAACCAACTTATCCTGCAGTGCAATACATTTAAGTGTATGCAGGTTTGTTTACTTGGTTAGTGATAGTAAAGGGCTTAAAACTGATATCCTACAATTAATTCCTATAGTTATTCCCATCGTTTGTTAAACTGTGTAATCAATATGCCTCAGTGTGAAAACTCAATGAATCTCCTGTTTTTATCTCAATGCTGTAATCTTTTACTTCCAACCAAACCTAGCCTGTTTTCTGTAAACTTCATGTTCTTTGACCTGTAAACATATTCAGAGCTAATGTGACAAATCCTTTACCACAGTAATTGATTTTTCACATAGTAAGTTCCACGGATTGTTTTCTACCCTTGGAATCTAATGAGCAGGTGAATAGAGAAGAAATAATTATTTAACTTCTTTTCAGAAACACAGTTTCAGTGTTTTCTAGAACTCAGCAGTCTCTTTTGTTCTCTTTCTGTCTAGTTCCCAGTTTGAACAAAAACAAATGAAATTTGATCTGCCTCATAGTTTGTTTCATCAGCAAATACATGACCTCTAGTGGCAAGCAGTTAGTAAGGATTTATGACGTAAAGTAAATTCTGCATATACAGAACAAGAACAGGTAGATCCGCAAAATTTCTCTCTTAGATGCTATGCTTACCATGATGGCAACTCCCTTTTTTTTAGCAGTGAATTTAATCTGTTTATAACATTCAAATGGCAGGTGAAAATGCACACCCCCTCTGTGTTCATTCTGCTTCGCTGGCTTCATCCTCAGATCCTGTCTACTCAGCACAGGTGAGGCCCCACCTGGAGTAGCGTGTCCAGTTCTCCCCAGAACAAGAGAGAAATGGACATACTGGAGAGTCCAGCAAAGGGCCACTACAATGATGAAGGGACTGGAGCATCTGTCATGTGAGGAAAGGCTGAGAGTGCTGGGACTGTTCAGCCTGGAGAAGAGTAGGCTTGGGGTGGGGGGTGGGGGTGGTGCTGGGCAGATCTCATCAATGCCTATGAATACCTGAATGGACGATGCAAAGAAGACGGAGCCAGGCTCTTTTCATTGGTGCCTGGTGACAGGACCAGAGGCAATGGGCACAAACTGAAACACAGGAGGTGACGTCAGAACATCAGGAAACCCTTTTTCACTGTGAGGGTGACCGAGCACTGGGACAGGTTGCCCAGAGAGGTTGTGGAGTCTCCATCCTCGGACATGATCAAAAGCAGCCTGGGTATGGTCTTAGGCACCTGGCTGTAGATGGTGCATGAGATGACTGCCAGAGGTCCCTGCCAACCTTGACCACTCTGGGATTCTGCGACCTGTCACAAAGCAGATTTCAGCAGCAAAAAAAAGTGTCTTTTTTGGGGTGGGATGGTATAATTCTCTTGTGTCACAGTTTTAGTTACTATTGACTTTGCTTCTTTACTAACAGAGAACACTGCTATGATTACGCATTTAGAAAGAGATTATATCAAATCTCTCCATTTGGGCTTTAAAAAAAATCCCTGAAAGAAGTGTGTACAGAAAGAAACTTATTAGTATGTTAGAGACGCCACTGCAAAAGAAGTCCAATCAATATTAAAGCTGTACAGTCTGTGAAGTTTCAAAATAGGTGACAAAATCATATGATTGTTAGATTTGGGCAGTTTATTGCAATACTTGGTGTCTCCTGTCTTAAAAACTGACAGAAGAGATACCTGAATTTTCTCAGGAATCTCAGATTTTTCTGAGAAAATAGTATTTTCGGTTTGGAAAATCTGTTGTGTTTTAAGGGATGGCTCAATTGATATGACAGTCTTTGCAATTCAAGAGATCAAGATTATATGGGTTTTGTAGCAGTTTCGCAAATTATAGCCACACGATGCATGAACAAAGATCCTTATCAGCTAGGTATTTCTGTCTAGATTTCAGGTATATATTCAGATAAACATATAAATCCTAAATTTGTTGCTTTGATTTTCAGAAGTGTCTTAATGTCAAATATTTCAAACTGTTCTAGCCTTTTACAGGAAATTTTTACCATTAGGTGTAATAAAGCTGAAATTACACAACTCTGCTCCATGTTTTTATTGGTGCAGCATAAATTTGCCTAGGGTTTTTCAAGGATTTTCCCTCTTTCTAAATCTATAAAGCTGCTGTTTGTTTAGGAAAATTAAGTCTGATTTCATTCACTAACTATTGTCCTCCGGGCCAAAAATAATGTTTCTATGAATTATTCTTGGACAGCTTCTTTTTTAATTGATGTGCTTAGTCATGATAATTATACATGTGAAATATAAAAGCTGGAAAGTATTAATATGTATTACGAAATAGAGAATTTGTGCATGAAAATTGTTAAGTTGATGAAGTCCCTGGAATATCTTTATGAAAAAATAATGTATTAACAAATTAAGCTTTAAAAAATGGCCTTGCACAGACAAAACTCTAAAAATGAAGCTTTCCAGTTGATAATTGCCTTTTATATTTCTCTTAACCTAGAAAACCAACAAAATACTGACATTAACTTTAAAAAGCAAATATAAAAATTAAAACCTGTAATTGCAAAAAATAGAAATCCAAAACTCAAAGTCAGTTGCACTGAAGTTTAAAATATTTTTAGCTACAAATTTAAGCAATTTTCCCGCTCAGCAGTCCACTGTATATCAGGTTGATCAAGCAGATGTAAGTCACGGGATATATAAAAATAGATGTAAGGAAAAAAACCCAAACCCTTTGTATGTTAGCTCTTACCAAATGTGGTAGCCAAATTATGAAGTTAAACCACAACAGGATTTTTTCTGCAAAGATTCTCTAGTGATTAAGTGATTTATTTGACTGGAAAAGAAATATTGATCTTTATTAAATGGTTTCTTTTCAAGGAGAAGCTATACAGAAAATAATCATTTTAGATGTCCATAGCACAATAAGTTAAATCACATTTCAGTTTATGCATAGAATCGTAAAATAGGAGTTGTTCAGGAGAAATCTTAATAATATATTTCCATTTCTTAATTTCAGATTGAGGGATTGTATCTATCAGTTTTTAAAAGTTGGTTCATATACAGTGTAGTTTTGTACTAGATATTTGTTGAGACTTTTGTAATCAGTAATGTAATGGAACAAGAAGATTTCTGTTTTGGAGCATGCAACTGAAATATCCTGATCATCATTATCTATTTTACTGAAGATGACCTGGTAGGGAAGCTGAAGCTCCAAGAAAAGAGAAGTCAGCAAAATTAATTACATCATGTTCATATATTTATATCATACACAAAGTTACTAAAATAGATGATGTTAAAGAAGCCTTGCAGAAAGAAAGGGCTGCATTCAGTATAAGATTGGGGGAAAAAAAAAAAAAAGAACTTATACTAAATCTATTTAACAGCCAAACCACAGTGACAGAAGAGCAATAGCCATTAGTAAATCACTAAATACAACAGGAGAGGGTATAGCATACCCATCAGAAATGGCAGGAGACATATCACCAACAGCAATGCATGGCAAGATTTTGACAGATCTAGGGGCACTTCATGCTGTCACCAGTTTATGGGATCCAAGTTAGCCTAGCTTGCTTGAATTCCCAATGGTTTGTTAAGCTCAATCTTGTTCTGGGCAAAACAAACACACTGCCTTAGCAGTCTAATCAAGGAATTATTGTTAGTCCAATTACCATGGGTTTAATATTTGTAGTTCAAGTTGTATACAGTTAAAATGACATGCACAAACTTCTAGTGTCCACCCCTTTCTTTGGTGTAATATTCACACTTCCACAGACCCTCTGGGTCTCAAGATTGATGGCTTCAGTTTGGATAGTGTGGGAGAGTGTAGCAAGGTGTTAGAATCCCGAGTGCCCAGGCAGGCAAAGTGAAGTCCTTTCAAAGCCAGACAAGTCCTGAGGCCTGTCTCATTAGTGGGACACAAAGCGTGTGGCTTGTTACAAGTAATGGCAGTCATATTTACTGGGCTGGAAGGCTGCTATGTTCTTTTCACTTACGCAACTCAGAAAAGGATATTGCAAAGGGAGGCCCAGAAGGACAAGACAGCCTATGAACCTATCTAATACTAGTCAGCACCTCTCAACAGGTGAGGATCGGTTGAGGAATGAGTTAGGAGTCTGTTTCTGGCATACTCATGTTTCCCCATAAGAAGTCTGAATTCTCCAGGTTGAGACATCAGCACTGACACATTGAGGTTGTGAAAACTCAGGAGGCCTGAGGGAACAAAAACATGTCCAGACTAGCAGAAAGTCTTGAAGGAATCAGTGGCACTAGATGGGACTGTTAAGCAGTAACAGTTGTTTGAGAGACCAGGTAGCATAACTCTTAACCTAAGGTCAGGGAGAAGAAAGGGCCAGTGGCTGCATAAGGGGCGGGGAGCCAGGAGCGAAGGGCAACGACACGGCCAGCAGGGCAGGGGCCCTATCAGACCTGGCAGCCTCCCTCTGCACCCTCAGGCCTGTGGGCAGGGGTGTGGGTGAAGACCCCACACGAGGCTGGTCAGGGCCTGTTAGTGCCCTGCCGGCCCTCAGACCTGAGATGCCTTCGGGTGTGTCAGCAAAAGAAAAGTCAAACTCTCAGGAGTAACTGTGGGTGTCTTAAAACTCTGAGAGAACATCCCTGGTGCTTTCTGTTTGGCGTCAGAAACACAGGATGGACTTTTGTAACCTATCTGAGGGACTGTCGTAAGAAAAAGAGTAGGGAGGATAATAGAGGCTGTTGCAGGGCAAGAAAGTGAGCAGTAGCCGAGGCGTGGAGACGATATAGATACATCACCGTTAGACTTGTGGACATGTTGGAAGTACATTCATGATTGATCTTGTCAGGGTGCAGCAGCATTCGCTGCTGTGCAAGGGCTGGGGAGCCACGTGCTGAGGGCAGCAGCAAAGCAGGGAGGGACCTGAGTTTGGTGCAGCTCCCAGGGCAAGCAGAGGCAGCCCCCCACGAGGCTTCTCCCAGCTCCTGCTCATGCAGCTCCGCTCCCAGCGGTGTGATCCAGGGCAGCACGTCTGCACCATGTCAGAGCTGGCATGAGCAACAGCACACAAGGAGGAGAGATGGATGGGTGGAAAGAGTTTGGTGCACCGGAGACCCTGACTGATCTGATTAAGAAATAACTCATGTTATGAGTATTTGTTCAAATTTTCTTGAACTACATCATATTAAATAGCACCAGATGTGCATCTCTCCCACCTGTTATTTCTTTAGTTACTATTATATGCTTTTCTTCTTTTGTTTCACACCATTGTCTAGATGGAAATGACAAACAGCTGGGGGGGGACACAATTTTTTAACTGTGTCTGTTGCAATGTCCTATTATTTTACCTTCAACTGTAAGCCAATAACAATCTCAATGGAACCTTAGATAGTCTTTCAGTCGTTCCAAGCATGCAGCACACACCCATGCAGATGCAGAAGGTTTAAGTAGTTGTTAAAATTCATTCTGCCTTTAAAAATATTTCAGAGTGCCAGATTACTACCAAGAAGAAAGTGACAAACTGATTCAACTTAGAGCATATTCTCTTTGGAAGAGTGGTAGTCATCCAAGAGAAACTTTGAGGAGGAATTAAACAGAATGGAAAGCATTCTAAATAAATTAAGACTGGCAAGTAATCCAAGAGGTGGATGTCACAACCTGGGTGGAAGGGAAAGAAAACAAGCTGAGCTGTTTTAAATATAGTGGCTCAAACTACTTCATAGGGACAGCACATCAGGAATTTTCTGGCAAATCTGGTGCCATCTTAACTTGTCCTTGCTGTGATTAACATACATGTGATTAACAACAGGTTATGCTAACACATGCCTCAGCTGACATTTGGAACTGGAGTGACACCAAACATTTTTCACTAAACAATTATCTAACTCTTCATAAGCAAAGAATTTTAAATCAAATCCTGCTCAGAGGTGTGTTCTCTTGAGGAACTATGCATATAGCTTAATGCACCAGTTTCTGGGAAGAGCGTTTAAAAGCATATGAAAACTGGAGTATAACTGTGATGTAACCGTGCATTTGAAATACATGTTTAAATGTGTAAATCCCAAAAGAGAAGTTTAAATTTTCCAGAAGAAGGGAAAAGGAAGTTTTCAGGAAGGTTTTTAGGGTAGAATTACAAATGCTGATTCTGAATTCAAGTATGCCAGAAGTAGATATCCCACTGACTCGAGTTATTTTAAAAGCCTGACGTAAGAATATACTCAGAATGAAAACCTGACACTATTGAAGCTGAAGGTTATCCTGACATTTACGTCACTGAGCAAGGATTTTTTTCCTTTGACTATACCCATTTCATACACTTTATCCAGTCTAATAATCACCTTGACATCAATGGGACACCTGTGTGAGCAGGAACACTACAATGTGTATTCACCATCAAGAATGTATGAACTCTCAATGACTGCAAGATTCTTCCATAAATATAGGTGAAACTGCTTTAGGAAATACTTTTCAGAGGATGTAAAGGGACAATATCCATTGATATTAATAAAATACCTGTGTGCCTCTAGTAGCGGATGATGTGAGTGAGGAATAAATTCATTATGTGGAAACAGGAAAGTAAGATAGTCCTAAAAATTTGGTAATTTTCATAATTTGTTAGTTTAAGCCAGGTAAAATACATTAAAATTTAATATAAAAAATAAAATATAAGTATAAACTATTGCAAAATGTAAAATAATACACAAATATTAAAATTAATATAGAATTATTTAACTTAAAACAGTTTCATTATCTAAATGTTTTCATGGGATGAAACAAAAAAAGGTGCTGGATATTTTTATGAAACTGGCATTTATTTTTCAGGGGCAGCATTACTGTACTTTTTAAATTCAGTTCATAAATAGTCTGCCCAGTTTGTAAGTTATATGGCAATATGTAAATTGTAATCTTACATCACATTTAATTGATTTAGCCATAAACATTAAGATAAATCCATAGCACTAAACCCAGCAATGCAGTGAATGTTTGAAATGTTCATGTAAAAGTAAGAACTAAATACAGTAGTAGTTATGAAAAATAAACTTCTACCCAATCAGTCACCCTATGGGTTTACTACTAACAACTAGTCTGAATAAAATTTGAAGGCAATGTTCACCCATGCATCACCCTGCATGTCAATGTTATTCCACAGAGACTCAGGCTGTCTTTCAGAATCAGATTAAGCATTCAAAAATTCTAGCTTTGACCTTCAGAAATAATCTGATCAGTCAAATCTGTAGGACACACGTCTGCTGCAAATAGCGAACGTGTATGTGGAGAGGATGAGGAAGGAGAAGGGAAGAGAAAAAAAGCAGTTTTAAAGAAAGGGGTTATTCATGTCCCAACCCATACTTGTACTACTGTTAATTTTCTCAATTCATCCTTTATGTTGAGATGGTTGTGAAAACAGGTCCAGCCACCTTTCCCTGTTAAATATTTTAATTTTTTTATAAATATATATTACTGACATAATTCACATAATATTTTCCTGTGTAATATTTCAAACTCACTTTAATTCACTTTTATTTAATTTCTTCTTTCAGAAAGGAAGAATTATAAAAGCAGCTTTATTTCAAATCCACATAACTGAATGAGAACTTTTCCAAAAATTTCTGTAATAGTAAGTTTGGACTCTATGTTTTAAGTATTAAATTCAATTCAAATGTTGAAGCAATAAGCTTTTATCTTTAATTAATTAAATACACGGCTATCACTTCACTTTAAAAATCATTTGGAAGAGTGAGAAAGCAGTCTGCTATTTTTCCATAATCCCATTTTTGTTCAAAAAATAAAATCTAAATTAGATTCATGTTAATATTAAGAGTATAACATTTTAGGAAATATAAATTAGTTGCATGTCTCAAGCTGCCAATTTTCTATCTTTCTAAAATAGATAATAGCTGGAGAATTTTCTAAGTTTTCTAAGTTTCAAGTAATACCACTGTTGTATGTCTGGCTATTTGAGATAGAAAAGCTGGTATAAAAATGTGACTCACATAAAGTAAAAGAACTAAAGAAACACACTGATTCTGAGAGACAACAGTGGCTGCTTGAGGTGTCAAGTGCATGAAGTTAACTGGAACTTCAGTTGGCCTTCCTGATGCTTGGAAGTTCAAGAACAGGGCTCTAAATTGGACTGCTAAGATGAGAAAAAGAAAAAAAAAACAAAACAACCTTTTGCAGGGGTTTATTATACTTTCCACAGTCTGTGTAATAGGATGAATCCAGATTATGAAATAGTTGGTTTATTTCGCTACTATTTTGTTTAGCTTTATATTCACAGACACTGGTACACTCTGGAAATGCCTAACTTGCTGCTTCTGCTTTCATCTTCATCTGCTTGCAAGCTAGCACTTGATTAGCCAATTTAGTTGATTTAGAACACAAAATATTTCTTAATAATATATTTAGGAAAATGTTCATATATTTCATAAAACAAATAATTTAGAATCTATGTTTTTCTTTTTCCCATCTTGTTTATTTAACAGTATTTGTTTTCAATAGCAAAATTGAAAGTGCAAGTTTGTCTTAGAAGAACTTACAAAAAGGAGAAAGGAGTTCAATGAATAAAATATCTTTCAGTTATTTGAACTTAATTTCTAGCTTTTAAAGGCCTGAGAACATATTCACCTTATGGCTAAAGGTGAATAAAGCTCTCAGTTCACAGAATCACAGAATCAGTACGGTTGGAAAAGACCTGTAAGATCATCGAGTCCAAGCTGGGGGGGGGAAAAAAAAAAAAAAAAAAAAAAAAAAAAAAAAAAAAAAACACACAACATCAAAAAACCCACCCAAAAAAAAAAAAAAAACAACAAAAAAAAACCAAAAAAACAAAAAACAACAAAAAAAAAAAAACCAAAAAACCACAAAACCCACGCCACACAACAACAATAACAAGCCACAACCCACCCAACACCACACAGCACCATGTCCATCAAGCTACATCCCACAATGCCACATCCACATGCTCCTTGAATACCTCCAGGGAGGATGACTCTACCACCTCCCTGGGCAGCCTATTCCAGTGTTTCACCACTCTCTCAGTGAAGAACTTTTTCCTAATGTCTAGCCTGAACCTCCCCTGTCGCAACTTGAGGCCATTTCCTCTAGTCCTGTCACTAGTCACTTGGGAGAAGAGACCAACACCCACCTCTCTGCAACCCCCTTTCAGGTAGTTGTAGAGAGCGATAAGGTCTCCCCTCAGCCTCCTCTTCTCCAGGCTAAACAACCCCAGCTCGCTCAGCCGCTCCTCATAAGACTTGTGTTCCAGACCCCTCACCAGCTTCGTCGCCCTTCTCTGGACACGCTCCAGCACCTCAATGTCCTTCTTGTAGTGAGGGGCCCAAAACTGAACACAGTATTCGAGGTGCGGCCTCACCAGAGCCGAGTACAGAGGCATGATCACCTCCCTGCTCCTGCTGGCCACACCATTTCTGATGCAAGCCAGGATGCCGTTGGCCTTCTTGGCCACCTGGGCACACTGCTGGCTCATATTCAGCCGGGTGTCGATCAACACCCCCAGGTCCTTTTCTGCAGGGGAACTTTCCAGCCACTCATCCCCAAGCCTGTAGTTTTGCCTGGGGTTGTTGTGGCCGAAGTGTAGAACCCGGCACTTGGCCTTATTGAACTTCATCCGGTTGGCCTCAGCCCATCGATCCAGCCTGTCCAGATCCCTCTGCAGAGCCTTCCTACCCTCAAGCAGATCAACACTCCCTCCCAACTTGGTGTCGTCTGCAAACTTGCTGAGGGAGCACTCTATCCCCTCATCCAGATCATCAATGAAGATATTAAACAAGACCGGTCCCAAAACCGAGCCCTGGGGGACTCCGCTTGTGACCGGCCGCCAGCTGGATTTCACCCCATTCACCACAACCCTCTGGGCTCGGCCATCCAGCCAGTTTTTTACCCAGCGAAGAGTGTACCTGTCTAAACCACAGGCCGCCAGCTTCTCTAGGAGAATACTGTGGGGAACAGTGTCAAAGGCTTTGCTGAAGTCCAGGTAGACAACATCAACAGCCTTCCCCTCATCCACTAGGCGGGTCACCTGGTCATAGAAGGAGATCAGGTTGGTCAAGCAGGACCTGCCTTTCATGAACCCGTGCTGGCTTGGCCTGATCCCTTGGGTAACCTGCACGTGTCCCGTGAGCGCCCTCAAGATGAGCCTCTCCATAACCTTCCCTGGCACCGAGGTCAGGCTGACAGGCCTGTAGTTCCCCGGATCCTCCTTCCGACCCTTCTTGTAGATGGGCGTCACGTTGGCAAGCCTCCAGTCATCTGGGACCTCCCCCGTTGACCAGGACTGTTGATAAATGATGGAGAGCGTCTTGGCAAGCTCTTCCGCCAGCTCCCTCAGCACCCTTGGGTGGATGCCATCAGGCCCCATAGACTTATGAGTGTCCAGGTGGCATAGCAGGTCGTTAACTGCTTCCTCCTGGATCATGGGGAACCTATTTTGCCCTCCATCCCTGTCATCCAGCTCAGGGGGACGGATACCCTGAGGATACCCGGTGTGGCTGTTAAAGACTGAGGCAAAGAAGGCATTAAGTACCTCAGCCTTTTCCTCATCCTTCGTGACAATGTTCCCCGCCGCATCCAGTAGAGGATGGAGATTCTCCTTGGCTCTCTTTTTGTTGTTAATGTATTTATAGAAGCTTTTTTTGTTGTCCCTCACGACCGTGGCCAGGTTGAGCTCTAGCTGGGCTTTCGCCTTCCTAATTCCCTCCCTGCATGACCTAACGAGGTCCTTGTACTCTTCTTCACTTGCCTGCCCCTTTTTCCAGAGGTGGTAAGTTCTCTTTTTTTCCCCAAGCCTCAGCATAAGCTCCTTGTTGAGCCAGGCCGGCCGTCTTCCCCGCCGGCTCTTCTTATGGCACACGGGCACTGCCTGCTCCTGCGCCTTCAAGATTTCCTTCTTGAAGAATGTCCAGCCTTCCTGGGCCCCTTTGCCCTTCAGGACCGTCTCCCAAGGGACCCTCCCGACCAGTGTCCTGAACAGGGCAAAGTCTGCCCTCCGGAAGTCCATGGTAACGGTGTTGCTCACCCGCCTCCTTACTTGGCTAAATATTGAAAACTCCATCATATCATGGTCGCTAAGCCCAAGACGGCCTCCGACCTTCACTTCACCCACCAGACCCTCTCTGTTCGTAAACAGCAGGTCAAGCAGGGCACCTTCCCTTGTAGGCTCGCTTACCAGCTGCGTCAGGAAGTTATCTTCGACACACTCGAGGAACCTCCGGGACTGTTTCCTCTTAGCTGTGTTGTACTTCCAGCAGACATCCGGTAAGTTGAAGTCCCCCACAAGAGCAAGGGCTTGCGACTGCGAGACTTCTGCCAGTCGCTTGAAGAACACTTCATCAGCTTCTACGCCCTGGTCGGGTGGTCTATAACAGACCCCCAGCAGGATATCCGGCTTGTTGGCCTTCCCCCTCATCCTTGCCCATAAGCATTCAACCCCGTCGTGACAATCATCTAGCTCTATACAATCAAAGCACTCCTTGACGTACAGAGCCACCCCACCGCCTCTCCTTCCTTGCTTGTCCCTCCTGAAGAGCTTATAGCCCTCCATTGCAGCACTCCAGCCATGCGAGTCGTCCCACCATGTTTCTGTGATGGCGACCACGTCATAGCTGCCCTGCTGCACGATGGCTTCCAGTTATTGCAGTGGTCATTACCCTGTGATTTCAACATAAATTGAAAGCATAGGCAACAGGTCTAGTCTGTGCTGTGAGTCAGTAGGGCTTAGATCAGTATCTGTGTTTCAGCCAGCTGCAAAGCAATTGCCCTGTTAAACTTGCAGTGGTGTGTTAAGAACTTGCCTGTGCCCCAGAAATCTGAGTGATGTGATCAACAGGAGAAACTGGCCTTTTCCGTGCATGTATCTAGAGAAGACAATTTCACCACAACTTCATAAAACTTGTGACAACGACAAGGGATAGGAAGCAAGGGTAGGTTGTCTAGCACCTGCCAGTGACAGAGCAGTTTGGGAGGTTCAGTTCTAAGGCATAGGCCAAAGAGAAGCCTGAGCATGTTGCTGTATCAAGTCACTGAGGGAGTACAAAGAGTGTGATTTTTTGCTTATTTGTTCAGTCAGGAGTTTTGTATAGGAACTTAGTTTTAAAACCCTCAAAAAATTGCTGTAATGGTATTAGAACATACCTTTAATCCTCAATAAAGAACAGGTATGTAACAAGCAATGGATGTGAGCAGATTTTTGTATCTGTGGTCATAGAAGTGAAGAGACAACTGCGTATTGTATTCTCATCCACATAACTAATTTTGTTTGAACATAAAGGGATGAAATTTATTCTTTCTCAGCTTTGACATTTATGTTTTCAGAATAAGTAAAAATTGTTGAGAATTTAGTGAATTGCCAAAATGCCAAAAATTTAAAGCGATCTGCACAATGGGTAGAAGTTCCAACAATGTTCATGGCTCCAGTTTCAGCACGTGTTGCAGCTCCCCTCTGGAACACCAGGGTCTGCTGGACAGTGTGATAGTCTGTATTATGGTAATTCCTTTATTACGATGTTTCATACTTGGTGCATACAATAAAATCAGTCATATATTTTGCTGTCCTAATGGTATCTTACCTTAATGCTAAAGGTTGGGGGTTGGGTGTTTTGTTTTTTTTTTTTTTTTTTTTTTTGGGGGGGGGGGTTATATTTCAACTGACTGTAAGAATGCCACTTTTAAAGATATTATTTCTGGAATTATGTTGCACTGTGAAATCAATAGTATGACTGAAACCTCTTGCATAACAGAATACCTGTAAAATTCCTATATTCATATCATTCAACAGAAACTAGAAGGTGCCTATTCCTCAGCTGCATTTTGGGAGAACACAGAGGAACTCATTAGCAGGAAACAGAAAGGAATTCATTGGCAGGAAAGAATTTTTTCTTCCAACTTTGACTTCCTAGCATTGTCTCTTTCTGTCATTTCATTCTTAGGGCTAACTGTGCCTTTATGACAGACCTCATGCTGGAACAAAAAAGAGGCATCCAGTTCCAGTGATAGTTCTAGATTTCCCGATTTGCATTTGGAAACATAGAGAAGAAGCTATGAGACTCCAAGTCACCCCTGCTGCAGTTTATTTTACAATCATTTATACGTCCTAAACTAGCCCATTTGTTTGCCCAGGCATGGGCCATTACCAGAAATAATTTATTGCACTGACTGTATGAGCACTGCATGAATATTTCAAAAGCTGTGTTTGTGCTAGGAGGTATGGAAAAGCAGAGGCCAGTTCTTTAGCTGTCATTGCATGCCCCTCTAAGAGAAGGTTAGACCAGTGATAAATCAGCCAGGGACAGCTGGAGAGGTAGGCTGTCAGGCAAGTTCCTTACACCACTTCCATTCCTCTCTAGCTTCTCCTACCTCCCTATTCTTCTTCCAGGGTTTGGCAGAATCTTTATCTCTGAAAATACAATAAGCATACAAAGCTTTCTGTATTAGCTAATACAATTGTAGACACAGGAAAAGAAGAGTTAATCAGCAAACTGCCCATGACTACTTTATCAATGCAAAGCCTTCACAAGGCAGGCTGGCTGCAGTTCTTTCTTCCAAGAGAGCCGCTGAGATGTCAGCAATGGCAACTATTGCAGGAGCACCAAATACTCCCATCATCACAGACATGCCATCATGTCCCCCACCTTCCTAGTGGCCTAAATCTTCAAGGCTTTCCATCTCCACTCTGCAGTTTCCCGGCTCTGTACTCAGGATTTTTGCTGCAGAAAAGTTTTGAGATGGATCTTCTTAATGCTTGCTAATGCTAACAGAAACATTGATTGTATTGGTTTTATTGGATTCTCTTTTTAGATGTGTACAAGCAGTAAAGTCAGTAAAACATTGTAGAAAATATACAAGCTGTTGTTACTTGAATAAAAATTACTTTTTTACACCAATACTAAAAATCAGTCATTACACATTCTATGAAATCTTCAACAGTGGTTTTAAAATGCTATTCAAGCCATTCATGCCACTGTCTTTGAATTTCCCAAATTACTAATAGTGCTGCATTTAACAATTTCTTCCTTTATGCCAGACTTGGCTCAGCCAAATTTTTTAACCACAAGTAATTTTCTCCTGTTTCAACATTCCATGACTGTTCTCAGAAATGTCTTGGAATTTCAGTTGGCTTGAAACTGGAGGTAAGGCTGAGTAGTTTTATTCCAACTTAGTGCAATTTCACAAGAGTTACTTGGGTAGCAGCCAGAAGTGGAGAATGTAAACACAAAAAGATCAATACCACTGCTTGGAACACTGTTTTAGAAATAAGTTATTATGTTGGTGTCCAGTTAAAACAATTATCTGAAGATTTAAAGGCAGTAAACCGTAGTAAAGCTAGGGTAGATAGAGTCTCTCAATGGCACTACCTTCATTTGTATCCTCTGACACTTTGGCCGATGTTATTGACAATAAGCTGACTCAAATTCAAGACAAAGGAAACTTAGTATAGGTGTATAATTTACATATTTAATGTATTACTGTAGAACGAAATGGTGTTACTGCACTGAATGCTAGTCATTTGTTAGTGGGTTTAAGTTACTAATACTCTGAGTTCAAAAAAGACAGGCAGACTTTATCTGTATTACCAAAAATTCACCATCATTAGCAAAGATAAGGTTCTAAAGAAACACATGTGGAAATCTCAGTTTGGCTAAGTTTCTGAAGTAATTTGTCCTTGAATCCAGCTTTCCCGTCATGCTTTAGGCATTACCTTTACTTAACAGAATCTAACAGAAATACCATCTTTGGGGAAGGTTGCTGTTCAATTTGGAAGCTTTCAGGACAGGTGTTATAGTGAGAGGGGCAATAATTTTCTCCTCAGTCCCTAGGCAATGGATTTATTAAAATACATGCCTTTCTGCCACTGCATGCAAATGAAACTTCTAGAATGTTTTGTTTAGGAGTTTGATATAAACTGTAAGCCATAACAAATATGTTACCTTTATTATTGCTGTTGCTTCATTTGACATTTTTTTTCATTTGAAATTTCACACTTATTATTGTCATTGTTTCAACTGACAGATGCTACTTTGCTACTATTGTTTATTTTGCCAGGGTACAACATAAGTGATTAATTAACTGGCTGTTTCTAATAAGCGTGTTTTTTAAAAACCAGAAACAACCACTGTGCAGCAGGTAATAATGCCATAATTAAAAGTAAACAAAAAGGCATGAGAACTTTGGGCATGACCCCTAATCTGTTTATTAAAACAAAGCACAGCAGCTTAACAAAAGTATTTTCTCTTCTGCTACTGCTTTCTGCTGCTGCTTGGATTTGGAAACTAATTTCTCAGTGGAAACCCTTCCAGGGAGAGAATGGGGCAGTGTGGGATGGATGCAATGGCCATGGGAAAAAAAGATCTGGCAAGGCTCTGCCAGCAGCAGAGGGTAACTTGTCCACAGCATCTGGGCTCACCTGCAGCCTCTTTCTCCTCCCTCCTCCTACAATTCTTCTTCTATGCCAGGGCCCAGCGAGGGCCAGTGGTCCCCATGGGACAGGAGTTGAGGGCAATACCAGGCAGGGCCTGGCAGTCAGGGCCCATCCCACCACCCCAGTCAGGAGTAGGGGCCACCAGGGGCAGCCCCAGCCCTGGGCATTGGGCACATCCCTGGTGATGGGGATGGCTGCGGTGGGGCCTGGCTTGGCAGGAACCATGGATGGGCAGGGCAGGGCTGTGGGGAGCTGGAGAAGGTCCCTTCTGTGGCATCACTTGTGCAGGGGCTGATGGCCCCAGGGGGCTGAGATGGGGTCCTGGGCCATGGGCAGGTGAGGGGAGCCCCAAGGTGGCCAGGCAGGGACAGCAGGGGTGGCAGTGCCCTCAGGACACTGGCAGCTGATATAAAGAGTAATAATACATAGCTCTTTTCAATAAATGTAATTTATGGTTACTTAAGGCTTTTTGAAGACCATTACTATGGGAAAGTAAAAATTCAAGTGCCGTGTCTGCTCCATCTTTGTTGTGTCTGTCTTGGATCTTTACTGATTTGTGGAAGCACGAGCTCCTCCACTGAACTGAATTGGAGTTAAGTTCAGGTTTGTATGTGGCCCTCTCTATTTTCTGTTTTCAGGAATTAGTGGTTGCACAAGACCTAGAATGTTAAAATAGCAGTAAGACCAGATGGCTGATTTCAGATGGCCTAGTAGCAAGGGAAACCTTATTTTTTATGTTGGCATTTGCATGGGTGGAAACTCATTTTGAGTGTAATGGAGTTTCCATTCACAGACAGAACTTCTATACTCAGTGATTTCAGTAGCAACTGAGGAAAAAGATGAAAACGGAGAAACTAAATAGTAAGTGTTATAAAAGTTTCCCAAATTTCACAATCTGAAGTCTTCCACCCAGCTGTTAGTTTTTCTTGCAAATCTTTTAGCAAAATAAGATGATAATGTTTTGTTAAGCAATGATTCACTGAGGAAGCTTTATTGGCATCATAAACTTCTCCTTGTTGCTAGCAGGATTAGAACTGAAGCCATTTGGTTTACTGTAGGAGAAGCTAAAGATAAAAAGAAACTGTAAAAGATGTTTTGCTAAACTGATTGCACTTAAAATGGGATTTCACTCCAGAACTAAGAAACTATATTCCTGCACTTCATTTTGTCTCTCTAACGCCCCCTCCTTTATGTCCGCATAGAGTGGGCAAAGCAAATTCCCCATGTATTCTTTAAAATCCTCTCTGCTCCCATTCCAGGTTACACTGTCATTCTCACTTTCACGTAAAACTGTGAGGAAAGGGTTGTTAATTCATCTCCTATCCTTTCTCACGTTCATGGGTCCATTGACAGCAGTCCTTAGGAAATATTGTTGACAAGGTCATTTTCTGGCCTGTCAGTTAGACTGTCACCTTTATCTCAATAGCTGTACTTGATTCTTCTTCTCTTCCCCACCAAACTGGAGGTCTGCTTTAGGTTTTTTCCTTTCTGTTTGTTTGTTCTGATTTATCTAATACCCCAGTCCTTCTTCTTTGTGTCTTTATACTTCAAGCAATCTATAAATTTAATTAAAAATATATGGCACTATTCTTCTAAGAAAAAGGGGTTGCTTAGTGTATTCTCAAATTTTTTGCATGTTGATTTGAACAAATGGCTACATTAGTGATGAAGTCACATTCTTGGCCTTGGCTGTTCCTCTGGGAACCCAGATGCTGCAAAATGGAAAGAACATACATTTAAGTTTTTTATATAATTTGTATTCTTTAAGTAGATAAATTGGACATATTGCTTCTAACTTAAGAAAAGCAGGACATGAGTGAATTTTGTAAATAGTATGTGAATATTGTAAGACAATCCCTGTGCATTTTTCTCAGTCCTTACATGACTGAGTGTATATAGAATTTGGTAATATGCTAAAAACAAAATTCTGGAGTAGTCTGGTTAAAGAGATACAGAGGATTCTGCTTCTGTCCCATACGTCTGTATTTGGGATCTCAGAAGTTAGCAAATATCATAGTTTAAATATTGGTGAGCCAATGTAAAATTGTACCAAGGAAAATGCTATGTAAATACTACGTTTATATTTAAGAGAAACAATAGAAAAAAATAAAACGATGGAAGCAATAAAAAGAAAACAATAAAAAACAATGAAAATTTAATTGTGAGGAATAATAATTGTTGGATGAGTAAAGGAATGTCTGTTGTTACCATGGCTTTCATAATTTTAGAACTGAAGTGAGAAATACAGAACCCCATATATTTACATACACACTCAGATTAATTCTGCTCTTCCTTTTATATGAACTAACTCCTGCAAATAGAAGCAGAAAGAGAGGAGTGTCCCACAGATACCACTGATTTGCCATTTGCTATCTAATAGTCTGAACCAGGGTAATTTTTAAAAGAATATAAAGGTGAACATTTCAGAATATACGCCTTGCAATGTTGTTGTAAAGGAAGCTAACCTAATCTTGAGGACTCACAAAGAAATAAACATTTTTAGTTTTACATTTAAATAACAATTTTTCAAACTTTAAGATAGTATTAGAGAAAGCAGTGAATCATCAAGTACAAAATGATGGGCATGCTACTGAACAGCCTGCTGAGGATGCTCTAGTGTAGGAAATCAATTCTTAGAGAGAGTAACTCAGTAACTGTGAACACTGGGAATCACTCATTCCTTCAGAACTTGATTGCATTATAAAGAGACAGCCATTAATGCTTGGAATAATTCTAAGCCATGTGTTTAGACAACGTGAATACTCTAATATTAGCAAAGTCTGTGTACGTTGCAGTTTGACCTTCCACAAAGCTAGGGAACTGACCTTCTGCCTTGTAAAGGTCAGTATATGACAGCAGTGGTATCACAAGCAGAGAAACTACCTCTTTTTCTAGACACCTTTCCCAGCTGCCTATCTACTTCAATTCTTCCACTTTATTCATAGGAGGAAAATGTGATGAACCGAGGCTAGTGATCTCTAGTCTCACATTTACTCTAGTTGACTGGGTGCCTTGATCTGTGTAAGGAATTAAAGCCTCATATCACACTCGTGTATCTATTGGCTATTTAGTACTGATCATGAGATTTTAGTCCCTTAGATAATCCTGAGAGAATATGCTCTTTTTCTGAGAACACTGGTATTAGTAGGTAGTTACACCTTCAGGATTTTACAGGGCTCCATCTTTGTCATTTAACAAATCCATGCACACATGGATTTGTTAAAGGCCTAATAAGGACACTTCGACAGACATTTTGGTACTCTAGGGTGATAATGTTGTTCAGCTCTACACCTCTAGATATCAGCTATTTCTCCTCAGCATTGTCTAGCAAAGACTAGTGCTTGGAGACCTCAGTCCAGACAAGTAGTGGTAAGCTGGTTGAATCATCAGTAGAAACAACACCTTCTTTACTGAGGAGGAATACCCACAAGTTGTTTTTTCATGTTTGTATACGGGTCTTGTTGCATACAAAACTTATTTGCACTTAGCTGCTACAGATAGGAATACATGGTGAAAACGATGCCTTTCTCTTTACTTAAAAAAAAAAAAATATTACTACAGCTGTCAGTGTCATTATTTTCTAAGGTATAAATTACAGACCTGTATGATACATGCAACATTTTGAAATATGTTGTTAAGAAGAATTTGCTTCTCTTTTTATTATATGATTATTCATATGAAGTTGTTTGGATCTGTGGTTAAAACAGAGTTGGTAACACACCAGGGTTTTTGCTGTTTCTGAACAGTGCTTGCACACTGACAAGGATTTATCTTTTTCCCACTTTGCACTCCCCCCCTGCCACCAGTGAGCAGGCTGGGAGTGGGCAAGTGGTTGGGAGGTGACACAGCCAGGAGAGCTGACGCCAGCTAGCCAAAGGGATATTCCATACCCTATTATGTCAGGCTCAGAAATAAAAGCTGGAGGTAGAAGGAGGGGGGCGGTTTTGGCTTCTAAGGTGTCCGTTGCTCAGAGAGTGGCTGAGCATCACTGTTTGTGGGAGGTGGTGAGTCATTGCCTTTCCATCTCTTTTTTTTTCCTTTCCTTCACCTATTAAATTGTCTTTATCTTGATCCATGAGTTTTCTTGCTTTTTTCCTTCCTATTCTCTCCTCAGTCCCACTGGGCAAAAGGAGGAGTGAGCGAGTAGCTCTGCGGGAGCTTGGGTTCTGGATGAGATTAACCTACCATATCAAGAAAAAATACAAAAGTTTTCCATAAAGCCCATGACTCCAGTTGGGTCTTAGATGAAATTTATGGTGAGCACATTGATCCAGATAGCACATGGTTGTTTTGAATCTTACTGCTTTAGGCGGAAGCTCACTACACTGTTCTTGCAAAGCCATAACTAATACAAGTTACCAAGGTAACTGCCTGCACACTGAGAAAGAGAACTTGCTGTTAGTCATCTCTTGTGACAAGTTTCATCAGCTCTTTGCAGAGATTTTTACAGCCACTTTAAACTATCTCCGTGAAGATACTTTCTTATTATCCAGATAAGAAGTTTATTTTGATTACAGTGACTCTGTAGCAAAACCAGCAGAGTGAATAGAAAAAACCTCCTGTTTTTTTAACAAGAGAGACAATCTTTTGAGCAAAATGGTACATTTCTGTCTGAGATAATTCATGAAGTTGTGCATTTTTCCCAGACAAAACATTTGCAATAAGGTGGAGTAATTACTTGATGCTGTTTAAAGAACAAAGATAAATCTGTCAAGAAGCAAAATATCTTCAAGACTTTTTTTTTTCTTTGTGAATTAAAAGGAACAAGTCACATTACATTTCTGGAACTCATTTTAGCAGCTGATCCTTCTTCTTTGCTTTAGCTGGGGTGAAAGTAACTTTTAAACCTAGACTTATATATATGTATACTACTTAGGCAAATCTTTTTTTCAGATTTTACTGAAGAAAAAAGAAAAATCCCTAATGGAAATTTGCTTTTTAGGCCAAAATTTATTTAGAGATATCTTAGCAAAAATGAGTATTTATTACAACAAAATATTATTTAATAACAGATTCATATTTCTGTTAGAAGAATTTTGGTAGAAAAACTTAGCTAGTCCTTAATTCATTACTGACTTTAATGGGAAATTGTTTCTCTTCAGAATTGTTTGTTTTTCCATTTGATATTATTAATGTGGAGTCTGTCTGTATTGTTCAAAATGGAAAAATGAAAACTTGACATAAAATGGTAAACGGCAAAAGCTTTTAACTTAACTGTTTCTTTTGGTACTGAAATGATCAATTATAGTGCATAATCCATGTCAATTTCATGTGTCTTATTGTTTATCTTATGCTATAGACTATAGTGTATATGAGTTCATAATACTTACTGTGCTGGTTTTGGCTGGGATAGAGTTAATTTTCTTCATAGTAGCTAGTATGGGGCCATATTTTGGATTTGTGCTGGAAACGGTGTTGATACACAGGGATGTTTTAGTTACTGCTGAGCAGTGCTTACACAGAGTCAAGGCCTTTTCTGCTCCTCACACCACCCCACCAGTGAGTAGGCTGGGGGTGCACGGGAAGTTGGGAGGGGACACAGCTGGGACAGCTGACCCCAACTGACCAAAGGGACATTCCATACCATATGATGTCATGCTCAGTTTATAAACTAGGGGGAAAGCTGGCCGGGGGACCGCTGCTTGGGCTGGGCATCGGTCGGAGGGTGGTGAGCAATTGTTTTCATTTGCATCACTTGCCTTTCTTGTTTGTTGTTGTTGTTATTTTACTTTTCATTACAATTTTTATTATTATAATTATTATTTTTATTTTATTTTATTTCACTTACTAAATTGTTCTTATCTCAACCCACGAGCTTTCTTGCTTTTCTTTTCTGATTCTCTCCCCCATCCCGCTGGGGCAGGGGGAGAGTGAGCGAGCAGCTGTGTGGTGCTTAGTCGCCAGCTGGGCTTAAACCACGACACTTACAAAAACATTATTTTAGCATTTGATAATAATCCCATTCTTCATAAACTACCAAAAATTTGTGTCAGCCACCCGCTTACCTTCCAGCTGCATGTTCTTTTTACATAAGTTACTGTGTGGACCAAGAAATGAAAGGGATCAGTGATTAATTTTACCTACCGTGTTTATTGAGTATAACTGTGTTTGCAAAGTTAGAATGACAAAAAAGAACACAGTTGTAGAATTTCTAGGATGATTTCCTATTGAAATACTATCACAGATTATCACTACCAGGAGAATTAAGTGACTTACTCTTCTACATAAAGTCTCATTGTCTGCAGTAGCAGAACAAATGTGATCCTCTCTTCTGCTGACGCGTACCTTTTGTCTCACAGGAGACAATGCCATTGTTTTGCCATTGTCCAAAATTCATTGTTTCTTGAATTATGTCAGGAAGCCACTGCATTATACCAGCATTTTTATTTTGGTTTGGGTTTGTTTAATATAATGCCTTTAGATGTCTGTAACTTAATGCTTAATTTTTAAGTATACCACACTTAGGAGGAGATTTCAGTATTATCTAAAAACCTCTAAGACATTCTCAGGGTGTCCTCAGGTTGTTATCTTTCATGGAGGATATTTGCTATTTTAAATCTTATTTTTCCGCTATACAACCTCTGCTAAACATCAGCTTTACTAAAACAAGACTGACACAAGCTCTGTCCATTAGTTCCCTTTGGTAAAATTTAAAGGTGCATCCCACACTTATAGGACAGAATAATTTTGTCAGAGGTTGTTTTCTGCTTCTCCTCTGTGAGAATTCCTTCTAGATTATGAACAAAAGCCAAGCAGAGAAGTTTATATTGCAATTTCATATGTAAGCATAAATGAATGCTACCCATAAAATCAATGGCATGTGGTAGATAATTCTGTCAGCCATGATGTTATCATATTCAAATATTGTAAGAACTTATTTGTTCCTGGTTTGTGGTGTTGAAACACTTATCATTGTTTTTTTCTAAAAAGAAAAAAAAAAAAAGAGAGAAAAATTGTAGAAGAAAATATTCCTATGAGACAGAGTCAGCCCTGAAACCGCTAATCATTTTTAGGGTTATGAACACTTTTGGCAGTATTTCAGTGATGTATGTTATTTCTTGAACTGTTTCATCTGTGTTTCCTAAGACAATACACAGATCTCTTTTCATTAAAAATATGAGTGGGAACCATAAAAGAAAACAGTGTTTCAGGTAGATAATCCCATTTTCAAATTACTTTTCTTGTCAGATTTCCTTCTTTTTATCCTGTGTTAGAAGATAAAAAAGAGATTCAAGCTTTAACTGTTTCTGTATACAATGAAACATTGTATATTGTGTATATTGTGAAAATTCTTCAGCAATAGTTGAATATGACATGAAACATTTCTTTACAAAGGCATGCTTTTCACTGGTTTTCTTTGAAAGATCTATCATCAAACATAAATTGTTTTGATCACTCAAAGAGGTGACTATACAGAAAACCTTGGTGTGATGATTCATACTGCAAGGATAAGTAGTTGTTTCCAAAGGCCATCTGCTATTCTCTACCTAGCAATAATGTTTATATATGGAAATGAAATTCTATTCATTCAGCTTCTGATTAAGCATTTCAGAATGGGACAAAAATTAACTACAAAGTACACAAACTTTCAGCTCTTCCTACAAGCATCTTGGAATTACAAAAGCAAATGAAGAAAAGCTCAGACATATATTTTTATATTGTTTTAATTATTTCCTAAAACAGGTATCAAAGAAATAATGTTCCATTTCCATTGGTTTTTACACCACAATGACCTATATGCTATAGATAGTATTTCTTAAAGCACATACATACAATAAAAGCATAGAACATATGTATGCTTATACTCACACATGCATGTACACACTGGGAAACAAGAATGTTTTGTCAGGTTTACAGATAGTGAGCAAATTGCAGCTGGCTGGACTGGAAGTTCTGTGTAATATGAAAGAAATTTTTTGTTTATTTACATGCTGCTGTAAGGTATTTCATCCTTAGAAATTTCTGAACATATCAAACAACCTTTGTAGTTTGTGACATAGTGACAAATAATGAATGAGGAAGCTAACTGGGTGAGGAAACTGCACAAAAAATATTCTGCCACCGCTAAACCCTAGCTTCTTTCCACCCACAATACAATGATATAGCATTCTTGACTATAGCATATAGTCAAGAATGGCACTAAGACAGATAACAAGGCCAAAAAAAGAAAACAAAGTAATACAAATGCAATTTACCCTACTAAAAAAACAGCAAAAGAGTTTAACTTAGTCCATGTCTTTGAATGAAAAGCCAAATTCAAGAACAGTCTCTGTAGCTAAGGCTGGATATGTCACATGTTTTTATTGAAAAAAGGAACTTCATCCCTACAAAATACAGCTGAAAGTGATTATGGACTACTGAGTCATGGTGTGCGAGATGAGTGTTCAATTTTGTAACCCTGAACCCTGTCATAGCAAATACAAGGAAATAACAGAACAGGTCTCTTGCAAACATACTGGTAGTACACCAGAAAATTCCTGCACAATCTACCCCTTTAACAGTATCCCGTTTTCAGTTCATAGGGAACAAATTCAGAGATTCTCAGAATTATTAGTGACACCTTGCAGTGCAAAGAAGACTCAATTTGGGGAAGCTAAAGAGATCTTAGAGAGTACCTCCTTGCTCTTGCTAACAAGAAGGTTTAGTTATGAGTAGAAATAACTGTCAGGAAGGAAGTTTTGTAAATTTGTATATGGAGACTCCTCTAAATTGTGGGTTCCTTTTTCAGCACCTGAAAAACTGGGGAAAAATTGGTCATTTTCAAAGAAAATGTAGTATTTCAGGTTTCATAAACTTTCTGAAAATACTCTGTGCTCTCTTCTATTTGCAGAGAATATGATCATTATAATTACATGTGACAGAGCTAGAATCTAGTCCTTCTAGCATACAGGAGAACTGCACAAGAATGCAAAATAATCTTGATATATTGGAGAACTGATTGAAAAAAATAGGATGAAATTTCAAACAGAGCTACAAAACTTGTAACTTCAAATTTACAAGCCTGTGTGCAGGCTGAAATTGGAAGCTGCACAAATACAGAATGTGAGCCAACCACTTGGGCAACAGTTTCCTGGAACAGCATGCTTCACAGTGGCTTGCAAAGCTGACCATGTGAGTAGTGCCATATAGTTGAAAAAAGAAAGAATACAGGTTCAGTAGAAATAAGCAGAAGCTTTGAGAACACGAAACGGTCTTTTGCTTCTATACTGTAGTAGTAAGGTATTTTGACATTGATAGGGCATTTTGGCACCATGCTTCAGGGAACTCGTGGGTCAGTAAGGATGAGACCTACAGAGATGTTCAAAGGCCTAGACAGCATGATCTACAGGGGAAGCTTTAACAGCTGCAGCAAAAGAAAAATGAAGAAGAATATAAATCCCCAAATCTGTAAACGTTTTTGCTAACAGGAAAGGGAAAAACTTTTCTACGTGTCCAAGCTGAATAGCACATTTGCTGCAGGGAAGATTTGGGTTAAACAATGGGATCAATGGGTCAACAATAAGGATTGTAAGGAACTGGAACAGATTTCCTGGTGTTGCTGCAGTGTTTCCATCACTGGAGGTCCTTAGGACCAAGTTAAACAAACTTTAGTTAGAAATGCTGAAAGTATAGTTTAACATGACTTAGGGCACAGAGTTATATCAGGTGACATCTCAAGGTACTATAAGTCCAGGGCTTTATATGGTTCTGTGACATATTGATTAATTTCAAATGAAAAATGCTGTTTGAAATGAAAAATTGAAGGGTTTTACCAAGACACTTTCAGAACAAATAATCCTCACATTTTCATAATCATCCGTATTTTTTTCACCCCACCACTTGCTACACTGAACCTTATTTCACGATTATTTTCAGCCATTTCAGACGTGGGATTTTTCTTTTCAGCATAGACAAAGGAAGGCAGAACTATTCAGTATAGCTGCATCTTTGAGCTGACAAATATATTCTGTCTTTCATTCTCCATGATGACCGTGGTACCACTAAGCAGATACTCCAGCAATTAAGCTTTTGTTATTCAGTTTCCGTCTGCACTATTAGGATATTGAGACTAAGGGCTAAATTTGGAGTAGGAATTTCATATGCTAGGAACAAAAGAAACACTGGGTATTCAGACCTGTTTCAGCAACCTAAGGCTCTGTCAGAATCGGCTTTAAATTTCTTTAAAGTAAGTTGGGATAGTACAGTATGTTTTCAGGTGCAGGGACCTGATTAGAAAATTGGTTATTGACATTCTCAGGCATATAATCAGCTGTTTAGGAGGCATTTACAATACACAGTTCAGCGCACACAAAGGCCTGAAATACTCTCCCAATTAGCTGTTGTGTGTTGCATGCAATTTCAGATCATAGGTTCATGCTGTGCCACTTGTCTGTCTTTGCAGAGACTGTAAACCAAGAGGAGTAGTGTTCCTCACAGAGACAGAGTGGTCCGCAGAATTACAGACAAGAGAGGTCTTGTGCCTTATGGAGCTCAGACACACTGAGCTTGGCAGTGGGGAGGACTCTTGACTGTAGGGAATATGAAAGTGTTATCCCCCTTGCCCCTGCTGTGTACCCTGGACTGAAGAAAGGCTTTTCCACTGATTTTCTTTGGGAAGGTGCTGGTATTAGACACCCCTGGAAGAGCTTATAAAGGAAACAGCATAATGCAGAGCTTGTCTTTTCTACTACTATTTAGTAGTAGAATAGTAGTACTACTACTATTATAGCTGAAAACAGCTAGGGGATGATTAGATACTGAAACTGGAACAGACAAGATTAAAAAGATGGAAATGCATAACCAAAGAGGGTCACAAGCCTGCTCCCAAAAGGTCCAGCTTTCCCATACGGATATTTGGGTGTGAGAATCTTCCTTGCAACTATTCCATAGGTAATCCTCAATATGATATTCTCGCATAGATTTACTATGGAAAGAAATAGTCTAGCCTAGGATAAGGATCTTCAAGGATCTTGTAGGCTCCCAGACACTCCTTAAAGGAAGTATACGTTCTTTTGCTATCTATTTATTATTTTACTAGTTACCTCATTACAAGAACATCACTAAAATGATGGACAATTAAAAGCATCAGGATGGAATTTTAACAGTGTGATGACACAGTGGGACTCTAACTCCACTTTCAGATGCTTGTGAATCACAGGTGGAAGCTAGATTTCATTACAGTCTAAAAACGTTTCTGATCAGTTCATGGTGGCAGTTAGGGAGCCCTGCAAACTGCAGTGATGAAACTACGTCATAGCTGGGATAGCCAAACTGACATGAAACACTCTAAGGAAAAATATTCTCAACCTCATTCTGGTATGAAGTTGGAAGTATGTCAAAGAGCACTAGAAATGCCAGTTAGTATCAAAGACAGGTACTTCCACTGAAAATCTAACATGTCTCTTTGCCAAGCTTTGTGCTGCCACAGTGGTGCCTACGCCAAACAGAACCTTTCCATAATTTTTCTTTTAGCTTACATGTGTCAAGGAAGCAAGCTGTAGCTCAACCTAGTTTCATAAATTTAACTGTTTGCTCTATATTTCCTACTATAATTTGATCATAGTAGATACTACAGATTGTTCTTTTTCTGAAGATTGCTTAAATTATTGTCTTAATGTAACGTTTTTCAATTGTATCAGTATCTCATCAGAGCTGAGGTAGACTTCGAACTGTAACAAAATAGCATGCATGGAGAGGTAAAGAAAAGGCAAGAGAAGAAAAAGGGAATATTTGGTGTTCCAAATATTTGCATATTTGGAATATGCAGGATGTGACCAAGAACGTGACTTGATTGTTTTTGTATTTACTTTACTTAACCACAAGATGGCATCAGTTAGTTTTTACTGGCTCGAGATTTTCAACTAAAGACTTACTTTTGTGGTCCACAGACTTGGGGAATATTTTAAAAGGGGCAAGTTGTGTGTGTTTTTATAATAAAAAGCAAAAGTTCTCAAAATAAATTTTATATTTAACAATGTAATATGAAGAAAATTATTAGTTAAGAAAACCACTTGGAGAGCTCTGTATGTAAACTAGTTCCAAAAATGTGAGCACAAGAACCTTGATGTTAAAAGTTACCAGGTTTATACTGCTTCAGTTATCAGTACTGCCCTAAGGGGTCTGTTACCAGATATGGCTAAACATTCAAATGAAACTCAGGACCAGAAGGTATTGTTATAATATATCATCCTGCTCCACAGCAAATTCACCAAAATTTTCATAAAGTAGCTTCAACTAAGGAGTTTGAATACAGCTCCAGATTCCCTGAAGCTGCATAGATACTTGAACTCTGAATTTTATATTTAAAAAAAAAAAAATAAAAAATTTGTAGCTTATCTTCACTGTAGTTGTCCTTAAAAGTTTAAATTTCTTTCAATGGGCCTTTCTTGGGCTAGAGGTACATACCTATAACCTGTTGAACTCTCACAGACCAGGAACAATAGATATAGAGGAAGGCTGTCACAAAGGTCATTTCTTTGAGGGGTGTATTAGGAAAGCAGAAATCGTGATGTAAGCATGAAAGAAAGAAATAGCAAGAAACTGTTAGAAGAAGGAGAAGGAAGGAAATGCCAACAAAGAAAGGAGAAGTGAAAGGAGTCTCTGAGCAACAGAAACTATTTCAGTTGGTTTAAATAACTGTATTGATAGTTCAGGTTTTACCCAAACCTGAAGACTTGGGATTACCCCCATGTAACATTCAAATTGTATTGTCCAAACTGTTGCAAAATGTTAGAAAGGACTGACCATTCATAACAGGCTTGGTCTTTACTCAGGCTACAAAGATATAACAGAGATGAAGAAACTAATCCGTTACACTGAAGTAATATGCAGAATCATATTCCCATTATAAAAGACAATAATAAGGGAACTCCTCTAAAAATAACTTTACAAACTTTAAAGAACAGGGTATTTTGGGAAGGGAAGAGTTGTTGTTAATAAATGAGGCATCCGAAAGCAGATGTCTGGACATGATACACTGCATTAGCTGTTTTTGGAACAGGCTACCTCTTGTCCTTTAATATCCTTTACAACTACTAGAGATATTATAATTATACAATATCTGGGTGCTCTGCTACTCTTCTCCTTAGCTGTGTGGGACAGTGATTCTAGTCTCTTCATCCTGTCAACTGCATTAATGAAAAATGAGAATCTCTCACTTGAAGTCAGTATTGTTGTAGTGATACAGAAGTGAAAGGAGACTTGCACTGTTAACACCCAGTATCTGAGGGCTCCTCAGTAACTTACATCTTCTTAGACAAAAACAGGAATTACCAAGAATTGACCCACACCCCTTTTAGATGCTTCCATTGCTTCCATTTTAATGAAGATGATATTATTATTATTATTATTATTATTATTATTACTATTATTGTTGTTGTTGTTGTTGTTGTTATTATTATTATTATTATTGGAATAAGAGAGCTTTGTTTAATCTGAGGTTAAAGCTTTGGACAGTACTGTTTGCTGCAAGCTGTCTCCAGTTTTAGAAGCCAGTAGTTCTGAAATCCAGCACTACCCCTTGTATTGGATATTAGAGATAAAGCACAGGAGAGGCTTCAAATAATAGGTCTATCTGCTGCACAGTATCTCAGAAGAAGCCCTCAAAATTGGTATCCTGGATAAGAGGATGAAATGGCTTATGCTGCAAAAAGAGAATATTTGTGGCTGATTCTTTGAATATCTACTGAGGAACAAATGGCTCAGCATGAGACGTAGGAGAAAAGAATAAAAGCCAGGAGATTGACGGAAGATTCAGGAGGCTTCTGATGCCTGTGACTAGCATAACTGTGTCATTTCCATTTGAACTGATGCACATATCTTCTATATTTAGACAGCTTTATATACTAAATGACAACACAGAATTACATTTATTTGCTAACTATTAGTGTACTTACAAGTATCTCTGCATGAGTAAGCAAATGTATGTCTCAAAATTGCTTATATCTTAGGAGAGATATAACTACAGCATTTCACCACTGGAATTTACATTTCTTTCAGCAAGTAACAAGGGATTCTAAGTGGCAACAGAGACAGAACAAGAGAGGGAAATCAGTGTCTGACATTTATACCTAATTTTTGAATGGAAAAACACCTCTTCATCTGTTGGTCTATTCTGAAGTTAATCACTGTTAAAGATTCTGTAAATGTTTTTTCTGTTTAAAAATATTTTCTCTTGATCTTGGATGGTAACACCTTGTATAAATAGCACTAGATTTAAAACAAGTAGGAAAATTTTTATTACAAATCAACACCATTTTTAACTAGTGGGTCAAAGCAAATGATGCAGTTACTTAGATCATGCAATCTCCCATATTACTGAATCTGTAATAAATACTGTGTTACCTGGTTTGTTTAACATGACATGAATCTAACTCTTAGTTGAAGTCCCAATGGAAACAGAAAAGCTAATTGTAATTCTTTTAATCAAATAGTTGGCAGAATGCAATGCTTTTGTTCTATTTATATAAGTGAGATCAAAAGATTGTTATTTTCCTGGCAAAATACTCTGTATTATCGAAAGCAATATAAAAATGAAAAACAAGTGCAAAACATAATCACTCTATTTGAACAGAGAATTCAGTTCCTGTATGTTAGGTTTTGTTCTTTTCTTTGTAAAGGTGGTAGAAATATTCCCCTTGCTGTTGGTAAAACCAGCACTGGGTCCACTGTGATACTGAATGACAACAAGTAAAGAGAGGAGCAGCTAGCAGTTTTGATATGCAGAGGCTGCTGCTCTGAATTACAGAGTCATTCATGAAGTTCAGGGTGAAAATAGGACCGACACAACTTTTACTATTAAAGCCCATGCAATATTTTCATAGAATCACAGAATCACACAGAATCACTGAGGTTGGAAAAGACCTGTAAGATCATCAAGTCCAACCATCAACCAACAAACACCACCATGCCCATTAAACCATGTCCCACAATGCCTCGTCCACATGTTCCTTAAATACCTCCAGGGATGGTGACTCCACCACTTCCCCGGGGCAGTTTATTCCAGTGTGTCACCATTCTCTCAGTAAAGAAATTTTTCCTAATATCCAGTCTGAATCTCCCCTGGCACAACTTGAGGCCATTTCCTCTTGTCCTGTCATTAGTCACCTGGGAGAAGAGACCAACACCGACCTCTCTGCAACCCCCTTTCAGGTAGTTGTGGAGAGCGATGAGGTCTCCCCTCAGCCTCCTCTTCTCCAGACTGAACAACCCCAGTTCCCTCAGCCGCTCCTCATCAGACTTGTGCTCCAGACCCCTCACCAGCTTCGTCGCCCTTCTCTGGGCATGCTCCAGCACCTCAATGTCCTTCTTGTAGTGAGGGGCCCAAAACTGAACACAGTATTTGAGGTGCGGCCTCACCAGTGCCAAGTACACTCCCCTGGTCCTGCTGGCCACACTATTTCTGATACAAGCCAGGATGCTGTTGGCCTTCTTGGCCACCTGGGCACACTGCTGGCGCATCTTCAGCCGGCTGTCAACCAGCACCCCCAGGTCCTTTTCTGCTGGGCAGCTTTCCAGCCACTCTTCCCCAAGCCTGTAGCATTGTCTGGGGTTGTTGTGGCCAAAGTGCAGAACCCGGCACTTGGCCTTGTTGCATCTCCTAGAATTGGCCTGGGCCCATCCATCCAGCCCTCTGCAGAGCCTTCCGACCCTTGAGCAGATCAACAGTCCCACCCAACTTGGTGGCATCTGCAAACTTGCTGAGGGTGCACTCGATCCCCTCATGCAGATCATCGATAAAGATACTAAACAAGACCGGCCCCAAAACTGAGCCCTGGGGGACTCCGCTTGTGACCAGCCGCCAACTGGATTTCACTCCATTCACCACAACTCTCTGGGCTTGGCTATCCAGCCAGTTTTTTACTTAAGGGATAATGTAATTGGCATGCAATTCTATCTCAGGATAAGTCTCCTGTTGCTGGATGGAAGCCAAGAAAACAAGGCAGTTACTGAACGTAAACACTGAGATGCAAATATTTCCAAAGAGTAGACATTCATCCTGGGATGTCATTTCATTTCAACTATTTCTGTTAGAGCAGGTGGTTAAAAAATTAAATATATCAGTGAACATGGATACATCATAGTGACAATTGTTTACTGCTTACCAGACTATGCCCACAGGAAGGAAATTCCTCCCTATTATTTGTTGCATAGAGAGGCTTTTCTTCTTCAAATAGAAGTAATCAGTTCTGACCCTGGACCTCAAGATGTCCTGAAGGCTGCCTTACTTTGACAAAAGCTTTTGCCATTTTCCTAGGGTTATGTGCAGCTCTGATCTACAGCCTCGCAACATAGCTGCACCATCTGCTTTAACTATTTAAAATGTCACCACATGCATCTGCTTTATTATTTATGTAGCTCTAATGCTTAAGAGGCTCCGTCATAAATAGCGACCCGATTGTGTTACAAATACATCCCAGTAAGTTTCCAGAGTTTGTTCTCTGTGTAATTTAGTTGTTTGCTAAATGTCTGTATGTTTCCATATGATTTACAGCTGTTTGTATTGCTGTATCTTTACTAAAACAAAGATCTCAGTTTTATGCATAGATACACCTGGTATTCAAGAATCTGGGCATTAGTTATGAATTATATTACTAAATCTTCTTGCTTGATTAATAAATTTTGACAACTGCCATGAAAGCAAACAATAGAGTGGAAGACAATACCTCTTCATAGGCATACAAAGAACTGGAACAGAGAAGCCTGAAGTAGTCTGGCCTGCTGATCAGTTCCTACAAATAGTGTTTGTTTCAAAGCATATGAATAAGAAGTGGGTATCTAGCTCTTTTAGGCTTTCTAAAAAATCTCTGAGGCTTCATTTTCTGTAAATGTCAGTGACAATAACCTGGGATTAAACAATCCCTTAAAAGGACTGAAAATGAAGTATTTTAATGTTGTGGCTGTAAAGAAAACATAGGCTGTGTCTCTGGGAAAAATTTCCTGGCCAGAAGATTTGCAAGACTGTGGCACAATTTCCATATGAAAGTGATGTAGCATCATTTTACCTTAGATGCTTCCAGTTAAACTGAACAGATCCCTGATAAATATAACTATGTGAAACAAGCTGTGTTTGGAAGAAGTGCTTGTAATCTGGTTATGAATTCAGTGAGAGTTTTGCACAGTCTTTATTGGGCCCAGGTTCACATCTTTGACATAGTAGACTTACCAATCAAAATTGTAAGGGTAAGAGGTTATCGTTCTAAACTAAAAACAGGGCTTTCCTTTTTGTACCCATTTTCACTGCATAGACTGTTCCTAGTGACAGAAATTCATGTGTAACATGAGTAAAGTGGAAAGCTGCATTTTGAAATTTTTACTTCAAACAAACTCAGGTGCTTTTTAAAGGATGTCATTAAACTTTAAAAATGTTGAAAATGTTTTTAATAGCCTTCAAACCACATTTTTGTACGCTTTGTTTAGAAGTCTTATAAAAGAAGAAAGATTCAATATTTGGAAAGAAAAAATAATAACCACCGAGAATATTTTTCCCTTCTTATTTACGATTGCTTTGAAAGATACAAAAAAAAAAAACACCATACAGAAAAAAACCCCACCCACCCACGAAAACCACCACACAAAAAAAAAAAAAAAAAAGAAAAAGCCACCCACACCACACAGCACCATGCCCATCAAGCCACGTCCCACAATACCACATCCACACGCTCCTTGAACACCTCCAGGGAGGGTGATTCCACCACCTCCCTGGGCAGCTTATTCCAGTGTCTCACCACTCTCTCAGTAAAGAACTTTCTCCTAATATCCAGTCTGAATCTCCCCTGGCACAACTTGAGGCCATTTCCTCTTATCCTGTCGCTAGTCATTTGGGAGAAGGGACCAACACCCACCTCTCTGCAACCCCCTTTCAGGTAATTGTAGAGAGCGATGAGGTCTCCCCTCAGCCTCCTCTTCTGCAGACTGAACAACCCCAGTTCCCTCAGCTGCTCCTCATAAGACTTGTGCTCCAGACCCCTCACCAGCTTCGTCGCCCTTCTCTGGACACACTCCAGCACCTCAATGTTTTTCTTGTAGTGAGGGGCCCAAAACTGAACACAGTATTCGAGGTGCGGCCTCACCAGCACCAAGTACAGGGGGACAATCACCTCCCTACTCCTGCTGGCCACACTATTTCTGATACAAGCCAGGATGCCGTTGGCCTTCTTGGCCACCTGGGCACACTGCTGGCTCATCTTCAGCCGGCTGTCGACCAACACCCCCAGGTCCTTTTCTGCTGGGCAGTTTTCCAGCCACTCGTCCCCAAGCCTGTAGCGTTGCCTGGGGTTGTTGTGGCCAAAGTGTAGAACCTGGCACTTGGCCTTGTTGAACTTCATCCAATTGTCCTGCGCGGATGGATCCAGCCTGTCCAAATCCCTGTGCAGAGCCTTCCGACCCTCCAGCAGATCAACACTCCCGCCCAACTTGGTGTCATCTGCAAATTTGCTGAGGGAGCACTCTATTCCCTCATCCAGATCATCAATAAAGATATTAAACAAGACCGGCCCCAAAACTGAGCCCTGGGGGACTCCGCTTGTGACCAGCTGCCAACTGGATTTCACCCCATTCACCACATCTCTCTGGCCTCGGCCATCCAGCCAGTTTTTTACCCAGTGAATAGTGCACCTGTCTAAGCCACGAGTCGCCAGCTTCTCCAGGAGAATACTGTGGGAGACAGTGTCAAAGGCTTTACTGAATTCCAGGTAGACAACGCCAACAGCCTTTCCCTCATCCACTTGGCGGGTCACCTGGTCATAGAAGGAGATCAGGTTGGTCAAGCAGACCTGCCTTTCATGAACCCGTGCTGGCTGGGCCTGACCCCTTGGTTGTCCTGCAAGTGTCCCATGAGCGCCCTCAAGATGAACCTCTCCATAATCTTCCCCGGCACCGAGGTCAGGCTGACAGGCCTGTAGTTCCCTGGATCCTCCTTCTGGCCCTTCTTGTAAATGGGCATCACACTGGCAATCCTCCAGTAGTCCGGGACCTCCCCTGTTAACCAGGACTGTTGATAAATGATGGAGAGCGTCTTGGCAAGCTCCTCCGCCAGCTCCCTCAGCACCCTTGGGTGGATGCCATCAGGCCCCATAGACTTATGAGTGTCCAGGTGGCATAGCAGGTCATTAACTGCTTCCTCCGGGATCATGGGGAGCCTATTTTGCTCTCCATCCCTGTCTTCCAGCTCAGGGAGATGGATACCCTGAGGATAATACCTGGTCTGGCTATTAAAGACTGAGGCAAAGAAGGCATTAAGTACCTCAGCCTTTTCCTCATCCTTCGTGACAATGTTCCCCACCGCATCCAGTAAAGGATGGAGATTCTCCTTGGCTCTCTTTTCCATCATACTGACAGTACACAAGCCCTGTAAAATGGAAATAAGTTAAGAGAGTGGCTTAAAATTTTCTTCATGTAAATGAAAATCAGGTTTACTAAGTTCAAAGAAATCTGAGGAAAATTAACCCTGGAATGAAAAAAGTTAAATGCATTCTCCTGAAATAAATGCTAATTACACAGGGGCAAGAAAGTTCAAATGAGACCCTGAATCTCAATGCATAGGAAGCCAAACATAAGCACAGGCAGGTATGACTGCAATACGTGGCTTACCCTAAAACAGACAAGCAGTCCCCAGTCCCCTACCTACGTCTATTGATTTTAGTGGTGCATATATTTTTTTTTTTGTTGTTCCATATTTTATATGGTGCTTTTTTCCTTTCACAGAAATGATCAAAATCTTGTTCTGAGTCACATCGGAAAGAACTTGGGCTACTAACCTAAGAATATTCAACTCACTGAAGCATTAAATGCATTCCTGACTGCACTGTTCACAAAATTGTAACCATAGCAGACAATCTAACAGGGGAAACACATGCTAAATTCAAGATGACACTTCTTTTTTCTTTTCATGAAAAGTCAGAACACAGAGCAAGTGGCAAGTGTTATTTGTTCTCTGAGTGTTCGTTGACTCTTGGGAAAAAGTTCAGGATTAAGGAGAATTTATTATGAACTTTTCCACCAGACCAAATAATGATCAGCAAGTGTCCAAGAAAGATCAGTGCAAAAATGGACACATTTTTCAAGAATTTCTTAAGGAAGTGTTACAGAGGATGGTAGGCAAACTACTTCATTTGTTGCAAATAAATTAGCTGTCTTACCTCTGAATTTGGACTGCCCTGTTCACTTAAGCCAATATACTTCAAATATCAGAAGGAAGCAATATTAGATAGTAATTAAAACAAGAACATTATCAGTGACCATGGGAGAAACTAGGAATATTAAAAACTCAGTAATCTTGACCTAAAGAAAAACCATCAAGATTTATTAGCATGCTGCTTTTTTTTTTCCTTTGTAAGACCATAAAAATATAACATAAACCTTTATAAAGCCCCAGGAAACAGACAAAAAAACCCCTCACTGAACTACACTTTAGCAAATCTTAGCTTTCCAAATAAGTGAAAATCAGAGCATTGTCATTGGAAGTTTGAATTCTGCTACATGATTTAGCTTCATACATCCATATATATCTGTGGTGAGGGAAAGGTTTACCTAAAGTAATAGCAAAGATATTCAGAATGGTTTATTTAAGGAAATTTTGCCAATCATTTAAAAAAGTAAACCTACTATATATTCCTAGTGATAGCATTCTGTATTTCTGGAAAAGTCTCGGACTCTGCTCCCCACTTACGAAAAGAAATCATAGCAAGAGTCCTTTTGGAGGCATATGGTATGCATTCCCAAACAGGCAACAGATTTTATTACTAATTTGTTTTTACCATCTCCTTGGTGAAGCTAAGCTATGTAATAAGCTACTCACTATTTGCCAGGAGTTAGATAAATCATTCATGCTCTCAAAAATGTACTTTGGTGGTATGAAAAGAGTAATTTAGTAAAATCAGAGCTGAAATGAAAGGCATGTTGCAGTGTTACAATCTTCCTAACTTAAAGAGGCACCACCTGCATATCTACTTGTACAGGGGAAGAGAATTTAAGATTGATAAACAGTTTGAAGAAAAATCTCAAAGTAATGAGCTGAAAGATCCCTGATTAGACGGATGTTTTAAAAAGTAACACAGTACAAGTAAAAGATACCAGATTATATGGCATTTTGAGGGACCCTGTCAATGCCTACTGAAAGACCTGGCTAATATTAAAGGACTGGTTCCTCTCATCAAGGAAAGGAGAGACCCAACAAACTGAGTTCATCAACTGAGCAATCAGCTGTCCACAGGAACTTGAAAGTAAAGTTCCGTGTTATGGAAGGCTTTTATTGATGTGATACTTAAATCCACATATGTGTGAGAACATGCCCTTATGACTCCAGAACTTTGCTGTGAACTTTATGATACTTACGGCTTACTGAACTGAAGAGAAAAAACCTCTCAGTAAGTCAGGAGTGAGAAGATTCTATTTCCCTTCTAGTTCGAATCAAGCAGTCTACAAAATGAAGTCATGACTGGAATTGTTCCATCAGTGACAGATGAGAATAACTATCTGAGACTTCCTCCTTTGAAGCTCATTACAGAAGATTTAACATAATGAGTGACAGCATACTCATTAAGAAATAGAGGTCTTTGGAAGATTTAATCCAAATGAGGAAAGTTTGCAGCCATTAACATTTTTTTAGAAAATGTTGCAACACAAATCCCCACAGGAACCTTAGATTCAGATTTGTTGTCTCTGCTGGGTTATTAATGAATGTGTGCGGCTGGTGCAAATGAGTCATGTAGAGCTGCAGCAGATTTCTGTTTTCTTAAATGTCTCATTACAGTATGTGTCAATATGGCAAGGTTACAACTGCTAGGCACAGAGAGACACCAACAGATATTAACGTCTGAATTTCAGCAGTAATTTTTAAAGCCCTAAATATTAATCAAAGTTTTCCACACAGAAATAAAATAGAATCTGAAAAACATGGTTTATTACAGTGTAAAGTGTTTCATTATCTAAGACTCAATGTCTAGACGATGATTGTTCAAATTGAACTGGGATTTTTTTTTAAGATTTCCAGAATAAATAATTAACAAAAAGGGTTTGGTTGCCTGGAAAAATACCCACTTTACTCATTTCAAAATGTCATTTTTTCAGATGCCTGCATTTTCAGAAAGGTTCATATTTTGTTCCCATGCATTATAAAATCATTAAATAATCTTTTCAACATAAAATAAAACTGAAACATAGCTCTTTCAAAGAACTGTTTCAGCATTAGTCCTTTGAGAAGTGTACTGTACTGTAGAAACCTTAAGGAATGAAATATGTAAGACCTACCTGTATCAGCAATGTTAAACCATGGAGTTTTTTAAAAATGTCAATGTTATGCAAAACAGAGTCATTGACAGTCTACTGCACTGAGGGTCCCTACACAGTGCTGTACATCATAAGCTATTATTTGTAGTTAGACACATGAGAGGATAGATTAGGCTGTGAGTGACTGACTTTACAAATATCAAAAGAAAAAATAATTTCGTTATGCCTGCTGGAACCATCTTCCCTCTCCTACCGCATGCATTTAGTATCTCTTCTTAATCCTTTGTAGAACAGTGAGAATCCCAAGGGATCTCACACATGATGCACTCTGTTTCCTTTAAATATACACATAGCTGTGTTTTACATACTTTTTCATAAAGGTTAATAGGATAAAATTAGACATAAAACATAAGTTAGCAGTTTTCACAGAAGCATGAAAAACTGCAAAAGGACCAGGAAATTTGAGGACATCATGAATACTAACATTTCACTTGGTCAGCCTACCATGCAGACTTGAAAGCACTGAAACTGTAACCTGAAAGCACAGGAATTCAAAGAATGGTTAAAATGTATCAGTTTTAGTATTTGAAAAGTGTAGTTCCACAAGAAATGGAGGAAGAATTTTCCATACATACATTATTTATTAAGGTTAATCTATTGAATTCTGCAAGTAAAACTAATAATTAGCTGAGAATCAATGCATTTTTAATGCTATTTCAAGTATAGCTATCTTTTACTGCAATAAATCTAACAAAAAGCAAGATTTTTTTAAGGGAATAAAATGTTTCAAGATGCTATGACTTTAAATTAATTTATGTTGAACACAGTGGGTACCAGAGTCAATTCCCGTTGCCATGACAACAGACACTGAAAATTTAAACATCCAGTGACAGGTTGAATTCCTTGCAAAGAAGCTATTCTGCATTAAAATGATATACTAGTGAAACATTAAACAGATCTACATGCAAACTATTTATTTTAAGCAGACAGCTTGATTATGGCTTATAAAGAATATAACTATTCAGACGGTAAATTTATTATTTCAGTTTAAATTTCTCTAAGATTTAAATAGTGACCTGAGGACCAGCAAGTAAAAAGATCAAGTAGCTAATTAACAAGGACCATTGAAGGAAGATATATTTTTTAAGAGTGTAATTGCTTTATCTGTCTGTCATATACATTTGATTAAATTGTCTGTGCAATATATATCATTCCATACACAAAATGAAGCCTATGCATACAGCAGGCTGTGCTTTGCATATTTGTTATAGGCAGAAGCCTGATAATGCATAACTATTTCTCAGAAGGTTCTTTAACAAGTTATAAAATCATTGGATTTGAGAATAAATATGCTCTGCTTGCACCCAGTAAAGTTTTTGTATTAACCAGGCTCATGTATTCTAAATGCAGAAGAATTTTTTATAACTGAGCAGAAAGTTTCAAGTCATAGGTATAAAATAAATGGAGGGGAAAGCATTTTAGTATCTACCAGTCAAACTTTCCAATAAAAGGATAGAGGAAAGCTGGGCACAAACTAAATCACTACCACAATTTATACTCTGAAAAATCACCATTTGACAGTATATGGAGAAGAGGCTGCTTTTGAGCTGGTGAGCAGAATCCCTCCCACAATATGATACCTTCCTTTAAATGACTGTGCTTTAAAAGAATCACATTAGTGCAGGTCACTCTGACAAAGCTGCGTCTGTTTTTGTAACAGAACAAATCGGAGATACCTCTAACCTAAGAGGATTTAATTAACTGTTCCTAGTTCATAGTGTATTTTGTTCATACATTAATGCTATGAAAATGTTACCATCATTTATGTCTATTTTTTAATTTCCTCCTTACTATTCCTTAAATAGTCCTTTTCACTTCCTGACACTCCCAGTCTTCTGCCATCTGTGAGACTGAACAGGAAGTTCAGACCTTTGATAAATCCACCTTGGAGAATTCCAAACATTTAAGAAAATAATGACGTAAACCTTCTCAATATCTGCTTGTTAAGACAGTCAAAAATAGACTCCTTGCATACTACCTTAGTCATTGTTGAAGGACAACATTTGGAGAAACACTAGCACTCACTGTCAGCCACCAGTGCACCAACAGGCTCTGCAACCTTTTTCCACCCATCCATCTCCTCTGAGTTTGCCCACTTGTGCTCATGCCAGCTCTGACACAGGACAGGTTTGCTCCCAAGTTGCTGGGCGCAGAGCTGCATGAGCAGGAGCTTGGAGAAACCTCGTGGGGGACTATCCTTGCTTCCCGTGGGAGCTGCATCAAGCTCTGGCTCAAGTCCCAGGCCCTGGCGTGAGCTACGCTGCAGATATCCCTGTGCTCCTGTGCCCACGTCCCTGCACCCAACCCTGATCCACCAACTTCACTTCCCAGCTTCACCTGGTACCAGCCTCATCACCACTTGCGTATCGCTCCTGCTGGCTCTCCCTGGCTACTGTCACTGCTCCCTGCTCTCCCCCCTCCCTGGGCACTGTGGAGCTGTGCCCTGTCCCCCTGCCTGCTTTGCTGCCACCCTCAATGCCCAGCTCCTCAGCCCTTGCACAGCAGCCCCCTCCCACTGCTCACTCATACCCTCCTTACTGAACTGCTGAGCTGAGCTTTTACTGTCTAAGTTTCTTGGGTTCCTTAAAGAAGACACTATTAATTATTTACATGAGATTCTGTAGCAGCACAAGGAAGAAATGAAGCACAAATAAAAACATTGCACAGTTACTAGATTCAGTTATCTGGCTGAATCAAGCACATGCCAGCACATGCTTAGCAGAGGTGACTTCCTAATGCCTATGAAGGATGCCAGGTGGTGTGCCCAGTAACAGCACAGTAACACCACATCACTGCCATGACAAACCCAGAATAATGCACTGTCCTAGTTGAAACATAGCTTTGGGGCTCGCAGCGTCTTTCACAACTCAGTTAAACTTTTGTTTGCCTTGTGGACTGCTCCCCTGGACAGTGTGAGCAAGGTCTTTGAGGAAAGGCCGTCTTTGTTATCTTGCCATGCTACTGCTGGAACAATATGGTGGGTTTTTTTTTCAATAATTCATCCCTAGTTATTCAGCAAGGACGAGCCAGTAGCCAACTACCTCTTTTCAGGGCTTTCAGCAAACAGAACTTGGAGAGAGCTGCTCACACAGAGAAACATTATGTGTTTGTAGTGACCTTTTGGGAATGCATTGAAAAGATGAGAAAGTGGAAACATTTTACCAACAAAACAAGGCAGCTCTGAGCAGAAGCGAAGTAAGGCAGCAGATTGCCTGGAGTAGGAAAACATCTGGTGTCCTTCAGTTCTCCTGCTGAAGGAGAGGTCAAGATTGGTTGGATACCCCTGAGGATATGAGAGGGGAAGCACAGCATCTCTCCTCAGAAACAGCTGCTCTGATTGTGCTCTAGAAACTACTTCAGGAACAGCAGTGAAAGCAAGCTCCATTTTCCACCATTCTGCTCGCCAGTTCCTCCTCTTTTGACTACCGTCTTCCTTCCATGGCAACTGTAGATGAGCTCTGTTCCCCCTGCCCCATCTGCAGGACAGAAATGCTGTCTGCTTGCACTGTTGAGAAGTCTTCAGTAAGCAGGGACTACCGAAGATATCTCTGACCTGCTGGAGAGAGGAAATTGACAACGCAGGATGTTCCAGCTTAATCTTACAAAATGACTCTCCTGTTTTTCACTACAATGAAAGTTACATTAAGGAACAGACCTCCTCAAGATATCTGTTTTGACCTGTCAGGGCACTGCATGGACGGGTGGCTCCCTGGGGGCTGAGGAGCCAGGAGCGCCAGGGTTCCCCCTGGCAGCCAGGGCCTGCCCCACCATCCCAGACAGGAGCAGGGCAGACAGGGGCACCAGGGGCAGCCCCAGCCCTGGGCAGAGGGCAACTCCCTGCTGACAGGCCAAGGCTGGTCCAGGATGTGGGCCCATGTGTGGGCCTGGCTTGATGGGGTCAATGGAACAACAGGGCAGCGCTGTGGGGAGCTGGAGACGGTCCCTGCTGTGGCATTGCTGGGGCAGGGGCTGACAGCCCCAGGGGGCTGAGATGGAGTCCTGGGCCATGGGCAAGTGAGGGGAGCCCCAGGGGGGCTGAGTAGGGACAGTCAGGGCTGTCAGTACCCCCCGGGCCATGACAGTAGTGACTACCATAGCCTGCCATTCCTGAGCAAAATGTACAGTTGCTAAACAAGACTGTTACTTTCTTGCCAAGGAAAAGCAAGGTTGTTGAAAGAATTTTACACCAATTTTCTACTTATATTTAATTACAACATTTTTTTATTAACATTTCAAATTTTCCTGAAGAAAATTTGTGCCATTCAAAAAATTCTAAGGTTATAGTGTCCCCAGCAAAAATATCAGTCCTGCTGCTTCTTTTCTAGACCACTCATAAAAGGTATATCAACTGACAAATATGAAGCCTTGTTTTCATATGGGTCATGCCTGAAATTTCATTCAGGGTTTACTGTGCCAAAAATCTAGTCTGCCAATGCTTTTCATTTTTTAATTACGCTATAAACATTACTATATAACTCTCTCAATACTGCAGTAGATTCAGTTTTCCCTAGCAAGCTCACACATTCTTGTGGCTTAAAAAAAAATGGTTTACTAAGCCAATAAATTAACATAAATATTCTTTCTTTACTTTCAGATTATGAGCAAGACTGCCATTTGCCATGACAGTCACTTATGGCATGAAATATCTCATAATAACATTAGATGGCACACAAAGAACAGCAGGGATGACTTTTAATTAAGATAAAGAGATGGGTTGTGTAATGTAGTAATAAAAGTTGCATCTCAGAAACTAAAAATCCATCAACCACTCTTGCTATAAGTTTTCAAGGCTGTTGTAGGAACACTAACTCCAATAAATCCTCTCTTACAGTAAGTACAATAACCTTAAAAACTTCTAGAGATTTCAGGGCCTTTCTGGCTAATTTAATCACCAGACTTCTGGACTTTTTCCTGTTCCAAAGCTAGTGCAATTTCCAGAACTGCTGAGTAAACCAGCAAAGTATACATTGATAAAATGCTTTTTTTTCTGCAGTTAGACTTTCAAGATTCTTCAATGTAAAACAGCCCAAATTCATGAAGTCAGGTCATTGTAAAATTAGCCCAATTATTTTAAAATGGAATGTATTTTTCTTCTGCGTACCTGGAAAGTTCCATATTTTCTTCTGTGTAACAAAGAAATGAACCCATCAGATGACTAAGACGAAACAGCAGCTTCAGTGATTCATTCTAGCTCAGGAATGAGCGTGTACAAATCAAAATAAAAGAAAGCATTTTATCAGTACAGATTTCTGGAGATCTACTTTATAGTAGCAAAAGCATATCACTCGGGATAGGCCTGCGTCAAAGCACATGTAATAATAGCATTGCCTATTTTTTATCTTTCTTATGACTGAAAGTAATGTGCATTATTCAGGCATTGCTTCCTCTCTACTGAAATGCAGCCACTTCAGGGACATAACACATTATTGCAAAGTCCCTTGGTACAACAGCAAATTTTTGAAAGTAGAAGTACTTTCAATGAAACAAAAAGAAAACAGTGAAAAATATTACAATGGAGAGAAAAAACATGAAGTTATTATCTTTTTATTATCTTTTTAATTTTTTTAACAGATAGCTTGTTTTAATGAAAGAAAAGTGAGATATTTTCTCAAAATCAAATGTCATCTACACTAGATCATCTACAATGTAGATTTTGGGGAAAATAACTCAATTTTTATATAAAATTAAAGATCACTATTTTTGTCTATTTTACATTTTTGCCTGATGCCATCCTGCTGATACTGCAGACAGCTCTAGAGGTATCTGAGACAGGTGGCCTTCAGAAATTCTCTTACTAAGACATGGAAGATGACATCAAAAATCCAGTGTCAAATTTTGTGATCCTTATACTAAAATACCTCACCAACAGAGACTTCCTTTGTAGTCATGTCTTTCTATATGCAGTACTGCACTTCGACCCATGACTGAGAGCAAATGCCTCAGATAATAATGTTTGTTCATCAGTCAGAAAGCTTGCAATTAACCCCAGAATGATACTCCCTCCCCTACTTTTCCTAAGGCTGTATGCACTGCATCTGATGCACTTCCAGTCTCTGCAGCTGGCACACTTATATTTCTACTGTATTGTTAAAACAGCTAGTGGCATAAACTATTGTCAAAGGATAATTCAAAGTATTTCTGAGCAATGTTTGTTGGAAGTCTAGATGCTGCTGTCTTAGCTGCAGAGACTGATGGTATGAAAATGTTCAATTGCATTTTTGGATCATTGAGATGGAACATGCATTTCTTTATACTTGATGAAACGAACATTTATTATGGGCAACCATGCAGAATTTAATACTCATATTCTTGATCTAAACCTTTGTAAATAATGTAGAAACTAAATACGTTCTTTTCATTTTGTAAACTTGGCTCATTGTGAAACATTTGGAGGCACTCTTATTTTCTTTTTTAATGTGTATTTCTCTTCTTGTATAGATAACTTATGATAGGGTGCTAAACCTGTAATAAATGGCATGAACAGGTCTCCAGACTGTTAAATTAAATGAGTAAGTAGTGCTAACCAATCTCATAGAATTCCTGACTCATCCAGTATGCACCTGACACTATACATTCATCCACTGTGTTCCTCTACTTAGGCATGCATGCATGTACAACACAGCAGACAGGAAAACAATGCCAAAGTAAATTAAACCCACATCTATTACTTTGTCACTGAGGCAGTATTTCATGTATAGATCTTGAAGTTCTCTACTACAGTGACTTAGCATTATAAATCTCACTGGCATAACAAGTTTGGAAATTTTAAGTTTATATAAAGGCACTGTGTTCCAGAGGACAGCGTTTGGGCTGACATACCAAAGAAGGTACTTTATATAGCCAAAAGTGTCTTTTGGCGCTGGGGGCATCACAAGCACATTTAACATGAATAAAGGCTTCAGCTGCTTGAGCTAATATGAGATAACACCATAATGGGCTAAAGATCCTTCTCACAGAATGGGTAGGAACTGTTTTTTAAAGACATAGTCAAGAATTTTGTCTATGAGCTACAAAGTACTATACACAAGTTTTGAATATGCAACAGTGAGCAAATGAGAGAGCCATCTGTCTTTGGAAACAGAACTGAGACTAGAAGGCTTCCATAATCACTATCAATTCATTGTGACTGTGTTAAGCACCAGTTTTATCATCTGGCCTTTTTGGATTTTTACTTGTCAGAACGGAAGGATACACTAGCTGAAGTTATCCTCAGCATGTCATGAGTAACAGGAATGCAGCGATTTGGAGCTGTCCACATGTTAACCTGTCAAAAGAAGAATAAAGTAGAAAGCAGGGGCTAGAATGCAAATTTTTCATTTATTCTAATTCAGAAAGAGAAAAAAATGGTGAAGGCAATTCTCCTAGCTAAGGAAAAAATTTTAAAATAGCTGACCGAAAAGAAGGCTTGAGGTGATCAATTTGAAAACAAACTGCAATCACTGTGGTAGCCTTCAGCAAGTTATATATATTAGCACTAATTTGAATAGATCTCTAGAAACTTCAGCTACAGCTAGACACTAGAATCAGAATTTTACTGGTAGTTTTAAATCTTTTCAGATACATGTCACAATGACAATGTTGAGCCTTAAAACAAAAATACAAAATGCTAAAAGAAATGTAGTGGTAGCAGGCATGGAAATCCCAAGGTCCAATTCCTATTTTTTCCATACCAGACATTCCAGTGATACTCTACAACATGTGTCATCCTTGTACTGATGAACCATTTCTCCACGCTACAAGATAATTCACACTTTCCATACTGTATTATCAACAAGGAGCTGACGAGGTGTTCAGAGTCAGATCTGAATCAGCTTTTAAGCTGAAGCTTAGTGACTGGGCTCAAGGCCAGATCATGCTAGGGTTCATATTCAGAGACATAAATCTGATGAGCTCTTCTCACAAGGTATCAACTAAAAATGGCATCTATTTTAAATAATGGAAACTGCACAATATCTGGCAGTTCTGCTGCACGTGGGTTGTATTCCTACCCTCAAAACAGCACAGAGGTTAAAGCCCATGGACAGAACTTTGGCCCCAGCTCAGCAGAACACATTAAGTACATGCTTAAGTTGATCCCTAATCAAAAAAGCACAATCTGAAGCACATGTTTATACTTAGTCGTTTGCTAAAGTGCTTTCCTGAATCAGGGCCTGATTCTGGGAAATGAGGTTCTGGCAAAACCACCTCATTTGCTTTCTATATGCCAGTCAGCCAAAATATTGCCATATTTAACAGAGGTTTTGGACTATGAATAACAAATAATTATCATAAGAATTTATGCAAGGAAATTGAGTGCATGTATAACAGGTTTACTTTAAGAATACCTAATAACAAAGCCAACTGAAAGAACTGTGTGCGGTATAAAGCTTGTATTTTAGCTTGTAGTCTAATACTGATGCCATTTCCAAAATGTTCTGATTTATCCCAAACTCCCTTTACAGCAAGTAATGGGTATTTACATTTTCTCTGCAGTTGCTGCTACCATTTCAGAAGGATGGATGACACTCATGCTGCCAGATTAACAGACTCAGCTGGATGAGGGAAAATAATACTCCATGACTCCAGTCACAATATTTGTGTATTAATGAGTTGCTAATTTAAGACCTGGAACTCATCTTTCAGTTCCGAACTTACCCAAAAACAGTGTTTAGCATTAGTCTTTTAGATTAGCTCATTATCTATTTGTGTCTGTACTCTTGAAGATCTGTCCTTGACTGAATTTTAGTTCTATATCTAGTTTAAAAGTTGATGATCTTTATTTACTCTTCATGTGCAGTATATTTGATATCTTTATCTCACAAAAGATATGAAGTATTATTGTGTTTCATAGATGCAGTAGCGGCATAATGTCATACCTCACTTTTATGCAAAGTAACGAAAGAAGAAATAAAGAAAGCAGGGGCCAACAGTAAGTTATATTTTCAACAGCAAGAAAAAAGAATGGTCATAGAATCATAGAATCACAGAATGGTTTGGGTTGGAAGGGACCTTAAAGATCATCTAGTTCCAATCCCCCTGCCATGGGCAGGGACACCTTCCACTAGACCAGGTATGGTGCTGTAGAGTGTATGTATGGTGATTTCCTCAAAGTCATACAAAGAAACACACTCTTGTAAAATAATTTAAAAATAAAAATATTTACAATATAGTAAAAGCTTAAATTAGGGGATTTTCATACAGAACAAATTATGCTAAATAAGGGAGAGGAAATATGAAGTAAAGAATTGACATGGCAGGGTGCTGTGCTGATTAGGAAGTGGGCAATTTAATTTCTTCAGGAGCATGGAACTACAGCATGAATTAATTTGCTTCATGCAGAGTCCTGCTGTTTTCTCTTCTTTCCTCAATCACTGTTTACTACATAAAGTCACACCTCACCTATCTTCTTTGATTGTTTAATTTTAACAGGATTTTCTCTTCATGGCACTATTAGTAGAGCTAAGCTTTACTCTGCATGTAACACATAAACACATTACTTTGGGCCGCAGGACCACTGAGGCTATTTCAAGTTTGAAACAATATTGTTCCAATATTTTGCTTTCAGCAAATCATTTCACTGAATTTTAATAAGGTATCCAAACCACAATCCAACATTACTTTTGCAACAACTCCCACCTTCTTCAGTGGATGTCCTGGATTTCTAATGAATAAATTAACCCCTAAAGAAAAGCAGGCAGATGAGCTTACCTCAGTAAGTAAGATTAATGTCCACTAAGCTAGTAGGGCTACTTTGAGGATGTGACTGAAGAAACCCAATAGGACTAGATCATGTTTATAGGACAGAACAGAGAGAGCACTAGAAGGCTTTAGATAGACTTCAGAAATGTTTGGAGAATACAAATTACTAGGGGAAGGTGATCAGCTTTTAAATGGTAGGCACCCAGAGGTTCTAAAGTTTTGGGCTGTGTATTCAAAAGCTAGTAATGTTCCTGTTTTGGACCACTTACAGGAAGACCGTTCAGGCTGGATATTAGGAAAAACTTCTTTACTGAGAGAGTGGTGAGACACTGGTGGAGAGAGTGGTGGAGTCACCATCCCTGGAGGTGTTCAAGGAACGTGTGGACGTGACATTGTGGGACATGGTTTAATGGGCATGGTGGTGTTTGTTGTTGATGGTTGATGGTTGGACTTGATGATCTTACAGGTCTTTTCCAACCTTAGTGATTCTGTGATTCTGTGAACAGACCTATAGGCTGCCAGTATAAAGTGATGGTTCCTACTAAGCCCAAGTAGCCCAAACATGTTTACAAGTTTACAGATTTCATTAGTTTATTAATTAAACTAAGTATAAAAGCAAATGTATAAAACACAATAAATTCTCAACAAATCAAATGAGAAATTACTTATGGTCAATCATAAAATTAAACTAATTAGTAATATTTTAGACTAATTATTATACTAGATTTCATAAACTAAAATTTCCTTAAAAGGCTGTTGTAATGATAGCAGTTTACATATCAGTCCACAAAGTACCACAGAATTAATTATGTTACTGAAACATTGGAAGAAAGTGAGCCCTATACATGCAGAATTTGGCCCTATATTATTGAAAGATACTTGTAAATTCCCCTTTTCTGTCACTGAATAGCTCAACACAGCCCAAACTGTGGAAAGGCTGGTCTTCAAACTGGTCAGGCAGAAATTCCTCCACAATGTGGGGATCATTTTTTATAAAAAGTCCTGTGTCAGAAATGCCTATCATTGCCAGGAGACCTTAGTTGCCTTTCCCAGAGCACTAGATATAAAATTTTGGTTATCCTTACATAATTTTAACTTAGCCAGCATCTGAGAGAATTTCCACTGTATGCCTACTTAAAGTAGGTCTCAGTCAGTCCTGCCATTAGTAATGTCACATTTGGGTACAGAAAAATATTGTGCTTGACCTGTGAAGAAAATGAAGCTATTTGCTTCATTCACCTTTCTCAACGCCCCCTGCCCTAGTAATGGAAAATGACTGGATATAAGCATCCATTTCTCTGCCTTGCAATCTGGCATCAACATTCTGGAGGTGGAAGATGCTGTTAATGGGTGAAGGTAAAGAAGAAACTACATTCATGAGCAACCAGAAAAATTATACAAGGAACCACCAAGAAAACAGTCTGATTTCTAGCTCCAGAAGTCACTCCTCCTAATTCCTCTCAATAGAGGGAAAACAGCAGGAATTTTCTAGGGTAGGTTTATCTGATAGCCTGTGAGCTAGCTGTAAATTTAACACCATGTTCAACTAAGTCACCTGGGCTAGGATGTAACAGGGCAACTTTGCCAAATCCTGCATTTTCCTACCTCTTAGGTGACAAATGGTCCCTTGGGAGCAATCCACAGCTCACGCATTCACAGCAGTCTCTGGTCTCCTGCAAAGGTTGGATTTATTCCGAAGGATGGCACTGATCAGAGAATCACTGAAGCAGGTTCCTGGCAGTGTTACACTTCTTTGCCACTGGACACTGCAAACAAATTTGGCCTGAAGCACTTTATATCTGATTTGTAAGTGAATGATATTTTCAGACTAACCTCTGAACTTGTGTGAAGGACAATGCCTGCAGGAATAGAAGTTGAGCACAACCATTGTGGCACCTTCTGGTGTGGTATCTTATCACAATGTTCCCCCAAAAGAATCAGCAGTTTCTGAGGTGAGCAGAGACAAGTTCTACTATTTCTACAAAAGGGCCAACTGTACCCTGGGGTGTATTAAGCACAGTATAGCTAACTGGTCAAAAGTGATTGTCCCACTATATTCAGCATTGGTGTGGCCTCACCTTGAATACTGTGTGCAGTTTTGGGCTCCACAATATAAGAAGGGTATAGAAATATTAGAATGTGTCCAAAGGAGGGTAACAAAGACGGTGAAAGGTCTAGAGGTCATGATTTATGAGGAGCAGCTGAGGATACTAGGTTTGTTCAGCTTAGAGGAGACTGAGGGGTGACCTCATTGCTATCTACACTTTCCTCATGAGGGGGAGTGGAAAGGGAGATGCTGATCTCTTCTCTCTGGTGTCCTGTGACAGGACACAAAGGAATGACTTAAAGCTGCATCAGGGGAAGTTCAGATTGGATATTAGGAAAAATTTCTTTACTGAGAGGGTGGTCAAGCACTCAAACAAGCTCCCCAGGGAAGTGCTCATGGCCCCAAGCCTGTTGGTGGTCAAGAAGAGTTTGAACAACACATGGTTTAATGTTTAGGTTGCCCTGTGTGGAGTCAGGAGTTGGACTCGATGATCCTCGTGGGTCCCTTCCAATTCAGGGTATTCTGTAATTTGATGATTCTAAGAGCTCTTCCACTCTTCAAAGAAAAGGAAGATCCATGTAAGTGCCAAATAGCTGTGTTCCCACCACTCTAAATGAGAGTACCTCCATTGTTTTCCACCATTTTTCCATACGCGTAAGTAAATCTGTTCATGTCACTAAAGACAGTATCACAGTGAATATAACAAGAAGAATCTAATTCTGATATTCCCTACATTTTCACTGAGTCCAGTGAAAACTCATTCCTGTTAAAGGAATCACCTTTTTCTATACTGGTTTTTTTCAAGAATTATTTAGTATCATAGACATTAGCATTTTAAATATTCATCTATTTGAGAAAAAATTATGATTAATTGTCTGCTAAGACCACTTTTAATTCTCTGCAAGGAAGTTTATTCTGAACTTCAAAATGCTTTCCCAGCAAAAAACTGTAGCAATTATGATGGATGCCTTTGCTTAACATATAAAATTAGGTTTATTAATCAAATGCCTACTCTGAAGCTATGACATTAGCCCAGAAGTATTCTTGTTCTTTGATCACCTTGCTTGTTGCAATCTCAACATAGAAAGGGGTGGGAATAATTTGTATGGCAATAATTTGCAGCCACTAAAAGATGTAGAGCAGGCACTCAAAAAGGATTGACAAAGCACTATAAATTATTTCTATCTGTTTGAAAGGGAGTCTTTATAGAAGCAACATATTATGTTTCTAACTGATTCTACAGAGCAGGTGGGCATCTTCTTGCCATCTGCTGTATTTCTAAGTTAAGAGCCCTTGAGGAACTCACTAGTGCAACAGTATGCTAATGAACAATTACGGACATAAATGGAGAACTGCATGAGAAGAAATTAGTTCTTTTTCACAGGTTTTTGCTGGGCAATCCATTCTGCGACTTCAGAGTATCAGGCCTTACCTCACAACAGCTTCAGCATTTTTCCAGAGAGCTTCTGGTTGTGTAACATTTTTTCTGTTTGCTTTGCAAAATCGGTATCTAGCAGTTATGTCTTCATTTCAACAGCTGCTTAACGTTCAGGCCAAGGGAAAAGTTGACATTCAAAAGAGCACATTAGAAGGTACTCTTTTGTACTAGAATTGACTGAAAAAGGGCAGGAAGGATGAGTTTCAGCTTGACTGATGCAACTGCAAGAAACTTTTTAACCGTTCCTTCATGTAGTAACCAGACTTTCAAATACGTCTGTCTTGGGTAAAACAGAAGTCAAGTTGCATGGTTTTTCAAGAGTGGACCTGGTCTGTCCTTTAAGAGGGATGTGCTCCTTCTATTCCTTCCTCTGAACCACTGCAGGGTGAATTGCAAAGGAGGGAAGGGACACACAGGAGATACTAGTGATTGGCTTATCATTTCCTTATGCTTCACTGCTCCTGCAAAGACTTAAGTCAGGATACTGCCTCAGATAGCTGTGTTCCCAGCTCCCTCTTGCCTCCTAATTTACTCCTGAAGTGCATCTGATTTCCAGAGGACTCAGTGAAATGCACTGAATATGTATTAGGATCATTATTCTTATATGCCAGATGGGTGGTTTACAGCTGCCTGCAGTAGCTGGCATGGTAATAGACTCCTGACATGAATTTCCTTTAATAAAAAACAGGGAATTCAACACAGGAACTCAACAAATTTTCCATAATGCCCAGGAGACAAAATATCTTAGTTCTGACCAGAACTTTGTAAGCTAGAGCATATGGACAGCTAGCATGGCAGTCTTGGAGAGAAAGGATGAGAGCAACGCTATTTTAATCCCACGTATTGTGGGACAAGCAGTTTAATGACCATCATTTGCATTGTCTGTGAAATGGGGATAAATAATATTTTTCTTACAAAGCCATTGAGGTATATAAAAGTAACTCTATTAAAATCTTTTATAAAACATCGTACTTTACTAATGTTTGCCTATTAGCATGAAATTGGTTCTCGAGCTGTTCTTGGCTATTGCATGAATTTGGTTTCTAGCGAGAGAAACTTGTCTTTCCTTCTGTTTGTCTTTGCCTGTTTACTTTAAGGCTTGCTCTTCTGGATGAAGTTTTAGCCAGGATCTTCATAAAAATTCAAACGTTTCTTATTTGCCGTCTGTGATAGAGTTAGCTGTGCAAACTGAATGTTATGTCAGTGAGCACTTTGCCACTCAGCATGGCTGGATTCTGTGTATTTGGCTTCTCTTATTTAGTGTGGATGTTGTCTTTCTCCTTATGACACTATTGCGTTAAAGCATAAACATCATGGATAGAAATATAGAATTTCAAAGAAATTCACAGTTAACATTTTAGGTTTTACTTCTGTGTAAAGTAGCATATGCTTTTATCATATCTCTAGTTACCCTTTTATCAAGCTTCAAGCTCATGATATATTAAGGAAATAAATTCCTTAAGCTGACCTGAGTCTCTTGAGCAGGGCATAGGGACAAAGATGTTTCAGATATTGGGCTTATGCATAGGTCTGCCTTATTTTAAGTTTAATTTAGACTATCAAAAGAAAATGGTACCCAGGGCAAGACTCAGAGCAGCCAGAGCTGGAAGAGCACTTACACGAATATACCCTTTTATAATAGCTTGGTGTGCTCCTGGCAAGTATTTGTGATGGAAGCTAGCAGAGTGTAGAAGAGTCCCATTTATGTATTCTGCCTACCATTACACTCCAGGGATGTTTCCAATGAATATACTAGACTTCTGAATCCACCTATTTCACTGAAATTCACTAAATTGAGTCCAGAACTGATGTTTGAAAATCTTGCTCAGCCCTTTTTTACATTGTTAAATTTTTGCTCTTTCAATATCAGTATGGGAGTTTTTAGACATAGACTAGTCATACCACTGTATTTGTTGAGACAGCAACTGTGCTTAGAAAAAGATTTTGCAATTAGCATTTAAAGACTATCAAAGTAAATAAAAACACTTCAGAGTTATAGAATTGTAAGCAAGGACAGAATTGTCCTTATCTCCGTTATATTTAAACTCTTATCAGATTAGGCATCTACTGCAACGTATGCAGTTTATGAAGTAGAGACACTGATGCTAGAAAGATACGGATGTCAAAAATATGTATTAAGTGTACTATATAAGCAGAGCACTCATATTCAAGTGTATTTGAAATAACGAGCTTACAGATTTAATAAAAATTGTAAATTCTAAGTACGCAGCCTTGCAAAACACTTAGGCATTGAATTTGCCTTTAAATTTCATGTAACAACCAATTTGCTGGATTGGGGCCTAAAAATACCTGCATTGAGGTCTAAAGATAGGAAGAAATTATTTTTAATTTTAAAAAAAACACCCTGAAATCAGTGTTTTTTTCATTTATAATTTAGATTTTAAGAAGGGATTACATTCTAAATGTTATCTTAGCCTTTTTCTTTTGTTGCTCATTAAGGGGAGGAAGCAAGGAGGTTAGATAAAGCTGATGTTACATGTGATATTCCAGTTTTCTTGCAAAAGTATGCCAAAGCATCTTAGAGATGATTTATGCTCACTGCTGCCCTAGGCTTGAAAAATTATTAGCAGTCATGCTAGTCTGCATAGTGGTTTTCTTTTACTGACATGTCTCCATTAGGTATTACATTTAAATGCTCATTTATTTCACTTGCTGGCCTGAGGAAGTATTGAATTGTGGTTACTGTTACCACTGTGTCAGAGGGCAGACTTCTCATCACAGTTCTCCTTATGCCACACTCAGTAATGTAGCCAGCCTTTTTTTTGTCAGGTGCGGATATAATGTAATATTATTTTGTCAACCGCAAAGAACTTTTGCAAAGTACAATAATTTATAACCATATTTTAAAAGATACCTCCTTAACCATAGTGTGTAAACTTGAGTTTCTCAGAACACAGAAACATTTGTAGTATTTTGATTGTGCTTTAAAATTTGAAGGGGGGGGTGGGTGAGGAGCTGTGGGAGTATGTTGGCAGGGGAGGTGTATTCACTCTGTATGGAGACAGTTTCTGCTGCCTGCCTAGCTGCCATCACAAGGTTTTTCTTGGATAGCCACATGGTCCGTATGTTCTTACCCTGGATAACTATCACCAAAACTTGTATCACTCTGGAAAAGAAACCATAATTATAGGAGGAAAAGGGGTTTTGTTTAATTATGACACAGACTACTCCCTTCTAAGGTTTCACCTTCTGGTAAAAAAGCATCTCATTCAGATTGACCTACATTGTTACTGCATGAGTGTGTAGTCTCAACACAGCTGAAATTCTTGCATCAGTATCTGTGATTCAGTACCTAAAGCACTCCCCACTAAACTTCCCTACACTTAGCCAATTTTTTTTCTTTTTGGCAGGTAGAAAAATGGAGAACAGACAACAGGTGAGATAAGCATCAGATTTCTTCTAGTGTGGCAAAGAGAGCTGTCTGTTGCTAGACAACACATTTCAGCTCAAGACAAGAGAAGTAAGCTGCCCAGCCGCAGCATCAGGACTCCTAAGTGTTCAGTGGAGCTGGCTGTAAACCTTCCACTACAAATCACCTTGCAGACGAATTATCAGTTATGAGGGGGAAAAAGCCCTCACCTCAACCTTCTTTTATTCAGAATTTTATGCCATTCAGACAAAAAAAAAAAAAAAAAAGATGTTTTAACAAGGCTTATGCACCACACCTTTGACCAGAATTAGGAGAACAGAGATATAAACATAAATTAACCTGCCTGTATGCCCCATACTCATCTCATCCTTCCTTGAGATTGAATACCCAAGCACAAGCATGTGTGCAATGGAAGTGTACCTACTCACCTGCTTGGCAAATCCCTGTTTATGTCCCCAGCTGGCTGGCTACCTGATTATTTACCTTTAGATAAGCTTTTAAAAATGTTGCCTTTAACTTTTGTGAAATAATTCCATATTTCGGACAAGGGAAATTACTGTCAAAGTGCTTACTGCTATTAATACCTACATAGGACTTGAACCAAGGTTGTTTGTTTGTTTTTTTGAACCAGATGTTGGCAAAGTTTGCTGGTCCTTTGCGTTTTCTAACTTCTGACTAACAAAATACTCTCCTGAACTGAAAGTATCAAAAGCAAATCTCTGCGTGAAACTGCTGACCCCTGAAAAATGTGGTGGATAATGGAAATCTTAGCATATCCCCCTAAGCAGAGATCTGCTACTGGGTATCTCTATAACAGCCACTGTTAGGCAAAATTATCAAACTAATGCCAGTGAAGCTCTAGTCATTTGCACTTAGTAGTTTTCCTGCTTCATTAGTTCCCGATCCCTCCATCAGCTGAGTGATTTTTCTGTTTCAAATATTAGATGTTCATATTTATGCTATTGTTTTTTGTAAATGCCAGGAAGGAGAAACATGAGCACAGTCCTCTCTTATTTGCAGATTTACCTCAAGAAATCTACTGTGATTTGTGCTGCAGAGCCTGGGACTGCCGTGATTTAACCTTGCATACAGGTGGCTTTTGGAGTAGCTGTAGGTGATACAGTATGTATTTAAAGGAGGAAAAAAAGAATCCTATGGATAAGGAGAAAATTTGTACTCCTGAAGGACATAGTTGGATGCCAGACTTCCATTTGTCTAATCTTCTTACCTAGCCTACTCCCTGCAACTCTTCTGTTTCTGCTTCCTTTATGTGACCTGACAGCCATGATGGGTTTGGAGCAGTAAATACATGCTATCAATGCTTAAGGAACGTTTTTTTCCTGTTATCATCACATCTATCAGTCTAAACATGATACCGGATATATTCCTCTTCCTAGGCTGATAACACTAGTACAGCAGCACAAATGTCACCCCCGCTGCCTCCAGGGATGATCCTGTAGTACGGATTTGGCATTTTAAAAATTTGCTTCATACAGCTTAATGAGTTCAAGTGCATTCTATAATGTGAAGCAGTAGCTTGGATAACAACTGCAGTATATGGGTTCCTTACAGCAGCAGTTTTCTCTGATATTTTTCACATCAAACTGAAAACAAAAACTCTTTTTCTCCACTTCCTACTATTAAGTAAGCTCATTGTAGGAACTAAACTAGGCAGGTTTGTTGAGTGCAGACCGTGTGAGAAAGCAGCTTCTCTTCCCCCGGAGAAAAAAAAGCAAATGCAAGAGAAAGGAGCAATTCCATGAATTTGGAAAGCAGTTCCTGTCAAAATTTTCCTAATTTCAAACAAGAAAAATAGTGATTGTTTCTCCCCTTTTTTGTAGAAAATCACCCACCTCCTATTATGGATTAATATAAATTGCTGACCACTGCATTTATGTTGCCTTTCACGAAGCTCTGCTTCTGGTATTGCAGATTAAAAGTATACCCCTGGAAGATGTAGGACAAGTCTTACTGGAGGAGTAAAATAAAAAACTCAGGGTCACAGACGAAGTCTTAGTAGAGCTAGAAATGGAAAGTTAGTCCAGTGCCTTTACCACAGAACACCACTTCCTTCCTTAAACGTTTTGGCTAAGTGCACCACATTACAAATTGCTGCTTTAGTCACCAAGATAAAAACATTTCAGATATTGTGAAAGTTTCATTTCTACAGAATTGGAAACATCACCCAATTTCATGCATTCTCATTAATTCTGTCTTCCAGTGTGGCTCATTTCTGTGGCTTGTCCCAACAAAAAGGCACAAATCCACTCACACCATTGCCCGAGCAAGCCTGGGGCTGCTTGCATTTGCTAGGGCATTCTGGTGTGGGGATGTGACTGCTTGTGAGCCTGGGGCTCTGTCATCTCCTGAGAGTGCTGGGCTGCTGTGGCTGGTTTGGGGACTGGTAAAGCCTAGCACAGCCTTGCAGCAACACCTGTTCCAAAACCCACAAAACTGGAAAAACACAGTCATTCCACATATCCCCACCATTCTGCTTTACCTCCACCTCAGCATATAGCAGTATGTTTTTTGTTCTACTTTGTCTAGTTCAAATAACAGAAGTTCAATTTTGTATTACGTAAGTATTGACACTTTATAATCCCTTTTCCTGAGCAGAAGAAAAACTGTGGAGATAAGCCACTGATGAGGTCTCAACTTCCACCTAATGACTTTCATTTTGACATAGAAGCCTTTATCAGAGGAATGTATACTGGGAAGCAAGGTTGAGTGCAGGGCAGCCAGAACTCAGTATTTTCTGCACTGACCTGCCAGGGGCTGCCAGGAACAACAAACAGAGTTGTTTCCAGAGCGGTTAAGCTACTGAGGGTTGTTTTCAATGATTTGCTTTAAAATATTTATTTCATTCAAATAGGAATATGACTACAATGTCTGTCTGCTGCAATATTATTATTTAATTTTTCATTATTTCTTTGAAAGTATTTGGCAGAATACTTAAATTTGTAGTCAGTGTCCTGCTGATACATTCATCTCCAACACTCATGCCTTTTCCTCCTTTCTCCTCTATCTCAACTCTTTAAATTCAATCCTCTGTTTCCTCTGGTACCAGGGTTGACTTTTTCTACACTGCTGAGAGCCAGCCAGATGGTGTTTTGGGCTTGCTCCTAGAACACAGATCTTATTAAGCCAGGAGTCTGTGACTTAACAGGTCTTTATCCACATTACCTCGTGATAAAGACAGCAAAGCCAGATCAAATATCTTAACCCAGTTAGATGCTGCTCTTCAAGACAGCTTTGCAATTTTGTCTCATTCCTTCAGATAATAATGTAATACGTCTGATACATGTGTGTGTGTGTGTCTGTGTGTGTGCGCGGGTGCATGTGCGCCTACCCCCATGCCTTTTTCCTTGTGAATACAATTTTAGCTTTTCATTTATCCTACTGAGGCACAAACTGCTTTACCCAGCTGTCATATTACTTGCTCACATGGAAAATGCAGCTGAGTAAATATTGTCTAAGAGGACATCTGATTTTTTTGTTTTTCTGAATGTTACTATATTAGTTACGGACTGTAAGTATCAACACCACCCTTTCTAATTTTTGTCTAGTATATACAAAATACCTGTAAGAAGGTAGGCAATTAATTCAAAATCTTATTATTCTTAGTGGTAACGAACTTTTGGTCTAGTATACGTTTTACTGCTTTAAAAACTATTGAACAATTTGGAAATAGGTTCTTTTTTGTTTAGTGTTTTCTACTTGAGGCATAAGGTTGAAAAAAGAGCTAATTTCATGTTTAAAATAAATGGAGTTCAAACACTATTGAAAATCTACCAACAGAATTTTTATTTTTCTGTGCCTCTGTGGATCATATCTATAGTCTGTAATATCTGGGGACACTCAGGTTGCTGTCCAAACCTAAGAAGTTGTGCCTTAACATAAGAAATCAGCCTCCTGCTCATAGAGGCAAGAAAGCTAAAAAAAAAAGAAGAAAAAAGATCCATCTCTGCTGATGTAGCTTTTGGCGACTGCAAACTCATTCTATGTATTTGATGAGGAGCTGCGAAAATGAAGAAACAGTGGATGAGAATGTTCCCCATGTTAGTAATGACATCATAAAACACACAATGAAAATTTACACACAGACCCACCAGAATAAAGGGGTTTACCCTTTATTTTTACTCTTTATCCCATGGCATAACTTGTCTTCAATAAGACATGACTGTGTAGACAGCATTTTTTGCAAGATCAGGGAGTAAAACATTGCATTCAGTACCAGTATATTACTCAACTAATTTTCATGTATTCAACAAACATTATGTGGTGAAGAAAGCTGGATCAACAGGAGTTAATTTTTTGCATTTGCATGGCATCTTAAGAATTCCAGTTGCAGAGGAAGGCTTAAAGGACTGTGGACTTTCATGCCTATTTCTATTCATCACCCTGCAGTGAGCTTTTTATGATGTGATTGCAGAAGGAAGAGGAGGGAAAGCAATGCAAGGAAAGGAAGAAAATAAGAAATTAAACAGGACATAGCAGAATATATTTCTAATTTTCTGCATCTCCTTCTTAGGAGGCTTATTCAGCACCCTGAATCATGTATTTAATATGCAATTATGCAACAGTTTCATTAGCCTTATCGTTCTGCTTCTGTAGTCAAAGTGGTAGGATAGAGTTGCAAGTCTATGAGAGACCTGCAGCATGGTATCACATGAGCTACCGGATGATACCATTCGAGACAGCCATGCTGGCATACACTAGCAAGAGCCATGTGGACATGTGGGAAGTATGAACTCATTCTGCTCATGACCTGCACTGCACATGGGAGAGGGAGTAGATGTGACGGTGGAAGGACAAGGAGAGAGAACGGGTGTGAGAGAAGAAAGCAAGGCTGAAAGCTAACCAAAAAAAGTAGTCTTGCTAGTTTTGGCCCAGTGTGCCAGTTCTAGGTGCCTCCATGCAGAACAAATCTAGGACTGTGATGGAAATATAAAATAGGTTCCTCCTTCAGCATCCATCATGAGTGATTTTTAGCATTAGCCTTTGTGACTACAGTAAGTGGATGACCTAAAGATCCAGTCAAATATGTCATCTTTCATCAGCCCAGAGCCTTTAGATATTTCCTTGGATTGTCTAAAACAAAGAAATTCTGGAGATGAGTGAAATACTCCATTTCTGTTAACTATGGTATGTTCACACCTATTACTGAGTTCTTCATATTCTTGTATACTTATGTCATCTTAAATAAAATCTCTTTGCTTCTGGTTTATGCAGAACAGCTTACCAGCTCTCTTATAATTTCTGCTGGTATTGTCACAGCTTCAGAAAAAAACTACCTGTGTTGTGTAAATTGCAAGTTTTGAAAAATTATTAATTGGAGCATTGCTTTTTCCCCTGCTGTTCTGAAACTTGAATGGAACAACCTGGATGTGAATCAAGTACTAGATAGAAACAGACTGACTCATATTTTCATAGCACTCCCGAGTCATTTCCCCCTCAATTTTCAGAAAAGCATCAAGGCATCACAATAAAGCATTGAGAATGCAGTTGTGACAATAAAATTAAAATGACAACATAATAACACTGGGTATGAATGCACACATGCCAAATCTGGTCATTTAGTGAGAAATGTGCTTTCCCTCATGACTTATTCACCTGTGTCTCCAAATGCCCTTAAAATAGATGGCCTGGTTAGCTCTCTGCGTTGTACCACACCTCCAGTAGGACTGTCAGACCAGCTGCAAATCTGTTGTGATTGCAGGGAGATGAGGCCTATGCCTGCACCATCCCTCTTCACCCACAGATCCAAGTATCTGCTCCTTTCTGATGCAAAGGAGGCCAGCACTAAGATTCTTAATTTTGCATTGTAATCAGTTTTTGAAAATGTTAAAAGCTGATTATCCTGCCTGCCAGAGACTTCCTCCCCATCACCGCCAGCATAATGTCATAAACACTTGATCTCATATGATGGGTACCAGGATGACCTCTCAAAAAATGACCAGCAGCTGGCACATCAGCTGATGGGCCCACACTGATGCCATACAGAGGCTGGACATCTACTTACACAGAGTAAGTAGGAAATCTGAACAGTCAGATTTGCTTTTATTTGTCTGCAGTCTATCATGCTCAATGATGTTCAAATATTTGGCAGGTATTTTATCACATTCAAAGTAGTGTAGTAGGTTTTAAGCTAAACTGCTCTTCATGATTCTTGATAGTTGTTTCCCCTTCTTAACTCCTGTCCTTTCTTTCAATCCCTTAAGATAGTACCCAAGACTCCCCCAAAATGAAACAAATCACTCAAGTTAATTCTTATTATTATGTCTTGCTTTCTTTTCAAACAATTAAAATAATGAGAACCATTTCTCTACTTTCCAATCCCCTAAAACAAATCCCAATGCAAGAGAAAATATCAACTACTGCTTTGCCTACCTCCTCCCTTGTAACCTCTAAGACTTACAGATTCATGCCATCAGGGCAGCATGCTCTGACTGCATTAAGTGTATCTAAGCTTTTAAGAAGCAATTCTCCAATCTGTACATGATCTAGTTCATTCTCTGTCATTACTTGTAAACTGATCTCTGGCTTGAACTGATCTCCTCTGTTTCTCTATAAGGAGACATGCAAAGTAGGTGTTTAACAATGCTGCCACTGTTAGAGTATCTCCTGTTTATAAACTGCCCAGTATCAGTTTGAAGTGGCCTGGTGGTTTCTTTAATCCTTTGATTAAATCTTTCCAGGATAACATTTCAAAAGGTAGCAAAGGTCATGTCATTAATATAGAGGTACATGTGTTGTGCACTGTTCTCATACCAGCCCAACATAAAAAGCAGGCAGCCTCATGTACAAATGGATGCATGCATAATATCTTCTTCCACAGAAGGAATTGATTGCTGTTCTCCTGCACGTTGATTTTACTGCTGTGTAAACCTCAGACATCCATTTTGAAATATTTTGAGAGTATCTGAGAGTTGCAACAGGCAACGGCCCAAAACCTTTCTTCTTAAAAACTATTGGTTTTGTTGTATGTATAAACCAAGGAATTTTTTGAAAAGGATCTCAGATTCAAAGTTAAAATTAAAAAAAGCTATGACAACACATTATGTACTTGTCATACAGGGTTGTTGCACACAGATGGGAGAGGCTGCACAGCTACTCTGCTGACACGTAATAAGATACACGTATTGCACCAGGAGGCAGGGCAGACAAAACAATAGTATCATTAATACCTTGGATAAATCTAGTCCTGCTTGTTCTTCATGCCCTTTTGATTATACAAGGGATAGAGAGAAGAGATTCAGACTGATGTCTGTGTTTTTAAGAGGATTTGTGTTGCTGTGCTTCACCTGCAGATGTCTTGATTGTCCTGCAAAAAAAATCACAGACATTGTAACCAGAGCTTTGAAAGAATGAAGGAAAGAAATATCAGAAAATACCCTTTATTTCTAGATAAGAATTGATACATCTTAAGAGGTAATCACAAAAATCATAGTACCTCATTTTTTAATGTTCTTATTAGCTAAATAACAGCAATTTTCTCTGAGCTTAAATGACACAAACACCAAGATCTGAAGAAGTTAATATATAGATGGCATGCACAGGAGGACACACACTGAGAGAACAAGAGGATTGAGCTGCTTTAGATACTGCATTTTCACTGACTCACATGCTTGTGAAAGAGGCTTATTTTCTTTATTCATTACCCTTAAGATGGAGTGAACTGCATCAAATGTTTCTCTTCTCTGATTAGAAGCTTCTTTTGGATTAAGATGAGCAGGTATGAGTTTTCAATAGAAAACTGCTGGAAGATCTCTGAATCCCTAAGTCTTCTCACTGAGCACAGCTATGATTCAACTTCACAACTTGCTCATGTTTAATTCCAGTTGGAATTTAATATGCTTTTCTGATTTTTAAGTCTTTTGCTTATATTCTAAAAAAGGACATGCTTTCTTTTCTTTTTCATCATCCATTTTGTGCCTATTGGAAGCTTTGTATCTTACAAGTTTCTGGGATTGCTCTGCCACTGAGAAGGAAAAACTGGAATATTTGTTTTATAATATTTTTTTCTAAACAGAGTGACATTGTCGAAGACATCCTGTTGAATTCCTTGCTGGTCACCAGCTTTATATCATGAAATTGGCATTGTGTGGAGTGGTTTTAGTAATACGTTATCTTCTCATATTGCAAACAACTAATTTAATATGTAAGAAGTTCTAAATTTCTGCTGTTCTTGCTATATTTTGGTATATTATTTCTAATATATGCCAGATTTGCTTTCCGCATATTATAAAGCTGAGATCTAATATTTGTTTCTGTATGATATAGCAAGTTCCCCTGTAAACCGTGTGTCAAAATACAGGAAATATTTAATTCCATTACAGTTTAGTAGAGTGGGCAATAGTTAATACAGTCTTATAACCCACTGTATGACTTTACTGAAACAACTCTTACTAGCATCTACAAATAATATTCCTAAGTTTCGCAAGTTTGCATGAAGTTTCTACAATGTATCTTGCCTCCTCCAGGTTCTGTGCCTGGTTATAACATCCTATATAAAATACAGCAACAGTGAGAGTAGCGTAGGAAAACCAGCTTTCAAGGATTCAGATTCTTTTTATCTAGTCACCAGCCTTCTTCAAATCAAATGTCTATCCTCGTAAAGCAGTCCAAAATGAATGTGTTTAGGATGTATTTTTAAATGTTTGAGAACAGGAGAAGGAAAAACAAATTCTTTGGAAGACCCACATACAACATAATACTCAGGCTGAGTGAATCCTGAACCTGCATGGAGTGTCCTGGAAATGAATTATGAAGGAACATGATTCAGCTTACATGGAGAAGTTTATGAAAGCATAAGGTGATGTGGTTTCTTTTGATAGCAGTCGTTTTTAATGCATTTTTAAATGAAGCAAAACTGTTTAAAGACAACCTGTGGAATAAACTACTAATCTGCTCAGGAAAAAAGGCAGACTAATAGAAATTAACAGTGATTATGGGGTAAGAGGCTAGGACAGATGAGCTCAGTTTCTTTAATAGTGTGCAGAAACTCTTATAAACTGCTGAGGCAGAGGTTAGAGGTACATTTCTGCCACAGAAAACAACCAGCAACAGAAACACTGTAAGTGCAGTAAGTTAAATAAACAGAGGTATGATGAAGGTGCTTGTGGATTCTTGTTTCAAAGAGGAAAAACTACAGCTCTGTTGTCTGGAGTCATAACACAGAGTAATGGAGTAATGTAAATTAGAGAGGGGATGGTTGAAAGAATTTCACAAGACTGAAAGTCTGCCTCTGAAAAGTCGTGTAATATCTCCCTCATTTCCACATACAACACTGCAATGAGTTGGTTCTAGTAAACTTCTGCACAATTAGAACCTGAAAAAAGGGCTGATCAGTTTGATGTGCTGTAACTGCCTGCAGTCCCCCCCTTCCTTTTTTTTTAACTGCTCTTCCTCTCCTTTAACCCACACCAACGCAATCAGTGTTGAATCACAAATTAATCCCTACTCCAGGAAGTGCTAAAAATGTCATGCTTAATGGCACCTTGGCCATACAGGGTCTCAGCTCATGTTTCAGCCTCATAATCTGCTGAGTTTTGATACAGTTAACATGTGCTATACAGGCATTTTATAAGAAATTACTTTTCCAGTCTCCAGTCTCATCTTCATTCTCTCTCTCTCCCCCTCTTTTCCTCCTAAATTGTAGCAATTCAGCTTGCAAACAAAACCACATAAGGGATGAATGTGGAACACTAGCAGGAAATGGGGCAATGTATTTCATTTATCTCCATGAGGAATTAACACACATGCTTAGTGATGATTACTTAAACATCGACATTATCAGCTATTGCACTGTGGGTTTCTTTTCTGGTGATTGATGCCTCACTCTGGTGCAAGAAGCAGCTGTTTTTTGGGGGTAATGCTATCATGTTTCCTACCCCTACCCAAAAAGAAGCACTTTGCAATACAGGAGATAGGAATGGAAGTAATTTGAGGGAAAGGCAAATTGATATAGTGTACAAACAACTATAGCTGCACTATATCCTCCAAGTTTGAGCATTTTCTTATTTTTGGCAACTCATTCAGACACAGATTACTGTGCAGAACCTGAAAAGGTTCTACACTTTCCCCACCAGTCCTGCCTAAACCTGTCTCTGTTTCTTCTGTAGAAGTGCAGTTTGCACTTTGACAGAAACTGATGAGTTTTTTGCAAAGTTGTGGAAAAGTCTATACCCCTCCCCTTTGGGGGTCTTCTTTAAGCTCTTAGAAGCTCTTTTCAGAGGAAATAAACACACATGCACAAACAGCATTGAGAGAAAAGCTGTGAGCATTGCAGAAACTTTAGAAGCTCTTACTCATTGTTTCTTAACTCTGGACTTCTGAAAAAAATATTTTTTTCATTAGTTACACATGTTAATAAAAACCCTTTATAGCCAACACCTTAGTATGAGTGACGATGTTATAGCAACCTAATGACACAGCCTTGCCATTTCCTAACAGAGGATGACTAGTCTTCATACACTTTACAGCAACTGAATATGGCAACTGATGTTCCAGAAGATGCTGCCACCACACATACAGTTCCTGACACTGACAGTTGAGCATTGCCATTGGAAACAAGAGCCTACATTGTCAAAAACAATCCAGTGAACATTAATTCACAAACACATACTTCTTTCTACCTACAATTAGCATTGTAGCAGTAAATAAATCAGAAAGAATTGACTAGCACAAAAATCTACAGGAGATTAATTTACTATAAAATAATTTTGACCTTTAAGAAAGGGGTACACATTGTCATCTTGCTGTGTTATTTTTAGTAAGTGAAACAATCCTAAGAATCAAAATAGAGGAAAAAATATCTGGCCAGAAAAACCTAGTCTATGCTATAATAAATCCCAATGACCCTTTGAAATGCTCTTGATATACTCTCTTCAGTTACTGCTCAGAGATGAAGAAAATACTGAACTGTTACCTGGATCCTAGACAAATCTTCTGAATTTCTGGAAATAGAACTACAGGAGAGGGTGTGCATGGAAGAGTGTCTTTCTGATTTGGAAGTAGGGGAAAATGTTGATATTCATTATCAAGACAGACATGTGGGGAATAAAGCAGTAATTCCTTAACTAAACAGAAAAAATGAGGGTAGATTATAAAGCAGAAGTCAGAGAGGATGGAAATACGAGCTGGAAAACAGATTCAGAAAACTAAATTTAGAATGGTTTCTTTAATTTAGTTTGAAATGTTGATAAAACAGCATGGGGAATAATATAGCTGTGATTCTATGCAGTAATATGTTATTTTTAGGTCACTCAAGCTGTGAATAAAGCAAGAGCCCCTGGGGAGGCTTTTCTTTTGTAGACCTGGCCTCCTGATAAAATATTTTTGTTGAGTTGTGGTGGCATGGGCATTCTACAGGCCTCTGTATTAGTTCCACTTACTCTCTCAGAAAATAATTCATTTTAATTATGGATATGGGAATAGACATGGTGCTTATAGCATCTCAGGGAAAGAGAAAGTAGCTGAAGCCTGAGCAAAATACTGTCCTGTATGTGACCAATTAAGAATATTCTAGGTCATAAAAAGAAAATATCAGTCTTATCTCTGACCTTGCAGCACTTTAATTTTGATGAAATACCATACACATTGCATTTGTAACTAGCATAATCTCCAGCTGTATTCTCCTTAAATCTTTTTCACAATGGTACTTGTTCTAATTTATTCCTAGCTGTGGAATTTTCCATTGGCTTCAATTTTGCAACCAAACCAAGATTTTCCTGTTATTATTATTAAAATGGAGGGGTAACTGTAACGTTAATTTATCAGCTTCATCCACAGCTGTAATTTCAAGGGATGAGTGAATTGGTTAGGACAGGACAGGACTGAATACGAGGCTAGAAAATGAAGGTGTTAGAATTGCCTGACATGAAACTCTACAAGCAAGCAGTAAGTCATGACAGCAACAGCAGGCAGAATACTATTTTGAGATTTAAAAGATACAGGAAGTGTGGATGCTACCAGTAGTACTAGAAGCTGCATGACCTTAGGAAGGCCATTTGACCTCTCATTTCCTTAGTTTTCAGTCTCTTTCTGAATGAGATTTCGTTTTGCCTCCTCTCTTTAAAGTAACAGATTCCTGATACTCTGAGTACTAAGCAGTTAGTGCTCTAACATATCATGAACTGCCACTGAAAGAAAAAAAAAGGCTTAAGGATGCCTCCAGCTTCCATGGGCTACAAAACAGTAAAGCTGTCAAATAATCTTTTTAGCACAGGCCTGTGCACATTCAAAGAAAGTCCTCTTCCTCTGCTCTGTTGTAACAGGAAAAGCGTCCTTTACCCCAAACAGCTAAGAAGGCTCTTGCAAAACAAAAATGCTCAGCAGTACATTATTGTATTTTGGCTGGGCAAAAGTGCATTACTAGGGAGGACAGCTACATACGCTGTTTGACCAAAAGGGAGTTTTTTGATGCCAATTTATGAAGCCTGCAGATAGACTTGTATGAAATGATTTAACAAAGTAACTCCATTTTGAGATGGTGAAATCCACTATTGCCATACTTTGTTGGCCAGCTAACTAGTTTTAGACTTAACGTTCCATCTACACACAGGAATATAATTTATTCTCTGAATGTATATTTTGCTTGCTATAGCTGGCTGCATACACAATTGCAGGTTGTTAGGAGAAGCCTTCAACCCTGAAATGATTGACATAACCAAATAATTTTTTTTAAGTGTTTCCTGTAGGTACAATTTATTCATACACATAGACACACAGATGTATACAATGAGATGCAGAGCATCAGAAGTCTTTCCATAGACAATCTCATCCACCTGATCTTCTATATTCCTCACAGGAAATAACCTTTATCTGGCAATATCCTCAATATCCCAACATCATCCCATCCAGGATCTAAAACATGAACAAACCAGCTTGCACAAACCCCTTGCACTTAAAAGAATGACACTTAGGATGCTTTCTTCTCTTAGGTCATTTATTTTATACTAGGTTGAGATGAGGGGGAAGAAGGAAAGAAAGAGATAAAAATATGAATGTGGTGTCCCTAGAGCATTGCTCTCTCCTCCTGGAAGCGGTGCTGCAAGACAGAGTCCCCAGGGTATGATCCAGGTGTGCAGTGCCCTGCAAAGGTCAGAGACAGGCCTCGCCCCCCTCGCCAGTGACTGGGCAGGCTCACCATCCTGGCCACATCTCCACAGGGTATGGGCAATCATTGGGCATCAGTGATACAACCTGTCTGGGCAACCATGGGACATCAGTGATACAACCTTTTCCTTAGCCTTCTCTTGGGGTGATGCAGCTCTGCACTACAGTCTAGTCACACCAGAGACACTGCACTACAGCTTTACACATTTATGTGCAGGGAGTGGAGAAAAACAAACCAGCATGAGCTCCACAATCTTGAGAATAAACTCATGACATGACTGCCAGCTGACATTATATTCCCCATTTCATCCCTATCATCCTACCTATTTCCCATTCCTTTTATCAAAATTTCACTTCTCTTCTGTGTTACTACTCTTCATGCTTTGTGTCCTTTACTTCCCCTCCTTTCTTCCCTTTTGAACGATCTGTGCTTTGTTCATAACAGCATGTGGTTAAGTCTGATCCCTGGAAGCAATGTACCAGTATGAGTCTCACAGACAGCCTCCAAAAGAAAGAAAGATGCCGGATTGCTCAGTGGAGAGATATTAGCAATGCTCTTGAGGGCACGCTTTCTCATTATGGCCACAAGCTCTGGCTCGGTTACCATCGTGGGCTATGCCCCTCTGAGAGAAAATCTATCTGACTGATGAAGCAAGCAATTAATTTGCTCTTCAGCATCAGTCTACACAGGGTAGTTTCAATGACAAGGTTGAATATAGCTCTGATTTTTATGATGTGCAGTTGCTTTTCATACATAAATATGTCAGCAATACAGCAGAGACATAATTAAGAAATGTTTAACAGAATCACAGAATCATTAAGGTTGGAAAAGACCTGTAAGATCAAGTCAAACCATCAAACCACCACCACCATGCTCACTAAACCAGGTCCTGCAATGCCACGTCCACACGTTCCTTGAACACCTCCAGGGGTGGTGACTCCACCACCTCCCTGGGCAGCCTGTTCCAGTGCTTCACCACTCTCTCAGGAAAGAATTTTTTCCTAATATCCAGCCTGAACCTCCCCTGGCGCAACTTGAGGCCATTTCCTCTTATCCTGTCACTCATCACTTCGGAGAAGAGACCAACACCCACCTCTCTGCAACCCCCTTTCAGGTAGTTGTAGTGAGCAAATAAGGTCTCCCCTCAGCCTCCTCTTCTCCAGGCTAAACAACCCCAGTTCCCTCAGCCGCTCCTCATCAGACTTGTGCTCCAGACCCCTCACCAGCTTCGTTGCCCTTCTCTGGACACGCTCCAGCACCTCAATGTCCTTCTTGTAGTGAGGGGCCCAAAACTGAACACAGTATTCGAGGTGCGGCCTCACCAGCACCGAGTACAGGGGCACGATCACCTCCCTACTCCTGCTGGCCACACTATTTCTGATACAGGCCAGGATGCCGTTGGCCTTCTTGGCCACCTGGGCACACTGCTGGCTCATACTCAGCCGGCTGTCAACCAACACCCCCAGGTCCTTTTCTGCAGGGCAGCTTTCCAGCCACTCATCCCCAAGCCTGTAGCGTTGCCTGGGGTTGTTGTGACCAAAGTGCAGGACCTGGCACTTGGCCTTGCTGAACCTCATACAATTGGCCTCTGCCCATGGATCCAGCCTGTCCAGATCCCTCTGCAGAGCCTTCCTACCCTCGAGCAGACCAATACTCCCTCCCAACTTGGTGTCGTCTGCAAACTTGCTGAGGGAGCACTTGATCACCTCATCCAGATCATTGATAAAGATATTAAACAAGACTGGCCCCAAAACTGAGCCCTGGGGGACTCCGCTTATGACCGGCCACCAAGTCGATTTGATTCCATTCAGCACGACTCTCTGGGCTTGGCCGTCCAGCCAGTTTTTTACCAGTTTTTTTACCCAGCGAAGAGTGCACCTGTCTAAGCCACGATTTGCCAGCTTCTCCAGGAGAATGCTGTGGGAGACAGTGTCGAAGGCTTCACTAAAGTCCAGGTAGACAACACCAACAGCCTTTCCCTCATCCACTAGGCGGGTCACCTGGTCATAGAAGGAGATCAGGTTGGTCAAGCAGCACCTGCCTTTCATGAACCCGTGCTGGCTGGGCCTGACCCCTTGGTTATCCTGCAAGTGTCCCATGAGCGCCCTCAAGATGAACCTCTCCATAATCTTCCCCGGCACCGAGGTCGGGCTGACAGGCCTGTAGTTCCCCGGATCCTCCTTCTGGCCCTTCTTGTAGATGGGTGTCACATTGGCAATCCTCCAGTCGTCCGGGACCTCCCCTGTTAACCAGGACTGTTGATAAATGATGGAGAGCGGCTTGGGAAGCTCCTCCGCCAGCTCCCTCAGCACCCTTGGGTGGATGCCATCAGGTCCCATAGACTTGTAGTGTCCAGGTGGCATAGCAGGTCATTAACTGCTTCCTCCTGGATCATGGGGAGTTTATTTTGCTCTCCATCCTTGTCTTCCAGCTCAGGGAGCTGAACACCCTGAGGATACGTGGTCTTTTTTTCCCTGATTCCCAACAAAAGCTCCCTGTTCAGCCAGGCCAGTCGTCTTCCCCACCGGCTCTTCTTATGGCACATGGGGACTGCCTGCTCCTGCACCTTTTAAGATTTCCCTCTTGAAGAAGGTCCAGCCTTCCTGGACCCCTTTGCCCTTCAGGACCGTCTCCCAGGGGACCCTCTCAACCAGTGTCCTGAACAGGCCAAAGTCTGCCCTCCGGAAGTCCATCGTAGTGGTTCTGCTGACCTGTCTCCTTACTTCACCAAGAATTGAGAACTCTCTCATTTCATGGTCCCTAAGCCAAAGACGGCCTCTGACCTTCACTTCTCCCACCAGACCCTCTCTGTTTGTGAACAGCAGGTCAAGCAGGGCACCTCCCCTGGTAGGCTCCCTTACCAGCTGTGTCAGGAAGTTACACAAGACACTTTCCTAGATTATTAAAGTTATGTTCCCACTAAAAAAGTCTCTTAAACAAATATGAAATAAAAACAATTACATTTTTGTATAACTAGAAGCCCCATGTAGTAAATTATGTAATATAATTACTGAACTACTGCCTAATCTGTTAAATGAACCAAAATCCTAAATGAGTAAATCTGCTGGGTATTTATATATTCCAAGGCAAATAACCTTGTGATTATATCATTAAAGTTGAAAATACATTGCCCTTTAAATCAGTGTTAACAGAATGTTTGTTAAGTTGCGCTACAAATTTCCAAAGCATCAAGAATCACATTACTATGCCAGTGCCGATTTTAAATGCATCCTCATGTTCTCTCCTGCCTTACATCAACAGGAAACCCATGGCATGCACATCTGCAAGACAGACAAACAACAGTAGTGTTGTTCCTCATATGCTATATTCTTCTGCGATGGTAATTGTGTGCTTTTACAATATCTAAGCTATAAAATACATCACGAGTAAAAACAGCAATGGCAAAATTCTGTTGATTTGAAGCAGTATGCCTAACCACACCCTGAAACAAGCTACAAGCACTCAGAGAGGTAGCTGCAGAATATAGCTTTCCTATCAGTTTTTCCTGGAAAACCTGACACACTTTTTAAGTGAGGTAACCCACTTCCCTCAGTTTTAATTGAGGAAGAAGAACCACGATTCGTACAAGCACTATGCTGGTACCAGTATGACCATAGGCCATTTTGGGGGAAACTAAAATCTCTGGATTTTCCCAATATTTCTAAATATTCTCCAAAATTAGTGATGCATTTTAGCATGAAATGTGATGAAGAGTCAGTTATGAAAGAAAATATTTTCTTTTTCTTAGCCTGTAGACACAGATTAGACCACTACAAAACACTGGTTATGATTCAGTTTATGAAGTTTGCAGAGATGTGGTATATTTCAAGTACGGTGGATAGACACATGTGACATTACATTATTTTATAGATCTTCAAACATGCCTCACTGTTCTGCATCAGGTTATGAAGGAATAACACCGTTCTGTGTTTTGTCCGTGTGAGTAAGTATGACTGAGTACTATATTTCCAGCAGAACTATATTTCCAACAAAGATTTTTTGTTATGGAAAAATCACTACTAGCGGTTGCACAATTAGGATGCTTTAATTTCAGCTATATGCCCTTTGCTGAAGAGGAAACCACATGTTGTAACTGTGACCCTCACACTTTGATCAGGAGCAGGACAGATACAAACACAGGATCCTTGTCCTTTGGATCATTAGTAAACAAGTTCAGATAACCTGCTTTTAGAAATGTGGTATGTGATTTTCAGTATGCCCTAGCCGAGGTCAAAAATGAGCAAAAGGCTGTCTTAGTGCCTCATTTGCTATCTCCTATGAGTGAAAAAAAAGGAAAGTACATATGTGGTAGTGTATATAATGTTCAGGCCCCAACCCTGCAGTTCTACACCAATATAGAATACAGCAGTATACTTCTAGACCCTGAGAGGTAAAAAAAAAATCAAAATAAATGAAATAAATGGAATATGTTTTAATATTGCTTGTTGGTATATTGTTGACCAAAAATGTTAATGGAATGATTAATAAATTTGTATTACAGTCATAGTAATTTATAAAAAGGGCTTTTTTTCCAAAATCACTTATTTTGAAGGAAGATGATAATGGTTATTTTGATATTCTGATAGTTGCTAGATGTAGGTTACAGAAGATAAATATACACTTTTCAAAAATAAATGTGCAAGATCCCCAATAGATATACAGTCTCAAGCACAACTGCTGTGAGTTGAAAATCACTAAAAAACTACAAAAGTTTTTGTACAGATACTCATCCGTAAGGCCCTGCATAGTAAGAGTTACTTCTTGGCTAACAAAGCTCTTTGTGCAAAACTCGCAGACCCCCAAAAGCAGAAACATTTCCTATTTTTAAGTCACGTGAGAACTATACATCCTAGTTCATATTCCTAACTAGTTTGAATTTTGGTCTTGCACATTGAATATATTGCCTTAATCAAGGCACATTCCTTTTCTTAAATGCTGCAGTGAATCTAAGCAGCCAAAGAAACTTTCAGCCTTGTTCACTTCAACGATTTGGTCTTTTTGGGGACTTTTTTGCCAAATATATATTTATATACATATATTGAACAGTACATAATAGATAATAATTTCTAGCCATGCAAAGAGAATTGCACACTGTGTGCAGTGGTCTTTCTCACTAATTCTGCTTTCATACTTCAGCTAATATAGCCAAACTTCAGGGCCTTTGGAACAAGCCTCAGTCAAGGTAGAAGGGAGGTGCAGGTTTGCTGTAGCTCATTTCTTTCCCCTAAGTTACTGTCTATTTCTGTCTCTGTCAGCTACTGCAAGCTGGCAATTGTTTACGTTTTTCCTCTTTTCAGGCAGTCAAGCCTCTGACTTTCTATGTATTAGTGTTGCAGCCTGTCAGTATGACAAGGATGACAAAATCTGTTTCACTCAGTCTGTCCTCTTGTAAATTAAAATAAATAAATAAAGTTTTAACTAGCAGAGGAAGCTGCCTGAAATTCTCCTATATGTCTCCTACACTGTCTCAGAGTGGGACCCCTGTCTGAGGTTGAGGCTAACAGAAAGAACAGATAGAAAAATTATATTTAAAAAGAAACATCTTGGGAAATAAGAAGCAGTTACAAAATATCTCCTAATGGTTCATTTTTCTCTGCTGACAAAGTCTATGGCAGAAGTCTCTTTTTTTTTCTCTTGAAAAATCAGGTGATTTTGAGGCTTTATCACTTTTTATGACATTTTGCTAGGGATTTCATCACATAATTAAACTTTTAAAATAATCCTAACTTTTCATTTCTGTATGTTTCTACAGCAATAGCATATTAAGCAACCTGGAATTGTTCCCTGATTTTTGATCTAGAAGCTTAGCTTTGTACACAACTTCCCATACATTATCCTTGTTTTGATATAAGAAGATGTACTACTGGGAACCATGCCACTGGAGACAGGTGGAGTCTAGGTGATCACAGGGGAACCTTGGGATGCATCACAAGGCTCCCCAGCAAGTAATCCAGACACCACTGTTCTGCACCATTTGGGGTATGCATATTTATTCAAGGAATAGTTAGTTTTTTCATGTTTTCCCTTCAGTGACGAGAAGCCAATATAATGAACTGAAAATTATATTTTTATTTGTCCAGACCTCTGCCAGCTGCTGCTGGTGAGTATTCAAATTTCGTATTTGTTTTTCTTTCTTTGTCTATGGTAGATCAAATCATCCTCTGGTAGTTTGTGACATACATCTATTAAGATCTTCTCTGCCAGTTTATATCTGGTGAGGATTATCCTAAATCACTACAGTCCCCTTTATCAGTTGTAAATTTTTGTCAAATTCAGAGCATTAAAGCATGATGTTTGAACACTACTTACTTATGAAACTACACTGGCTATAATATTCAGAAGTATTTAAATGAAAAAGTATTAATTTTAAGCATAGTGACCCTGCTCTGGGGCAGTGTAATGGAACAGGTGACCTTCTGGGCTCTCTTTCACTCCGTGATTCTACATGAATAAAGGTTTCACAACCAAGACATTAAGATTTTACTGAGGAATTACTGTTCCTGCTAATAATTCTGTTATCTTTCTACTACTTTATGTCGAATGGACTGTACTGACAGATGTGTCTGTAGGATATACATAACATCAGGACTCTCTGCTCAATACTTCAGTTACAAATACCAAAAAATATGGAAAGAATGTGGTTTAAAAAGGCATTTGGAACTTGACAGATTTTCTTTTTGTTGACTGTCTTCATCCCATGATATCAGAGGGATGCTTGAAGAAATCTGTCCAGCTGATTTCCAGAGAAAGTACAAATTATAATTTAAATTCAATACAGCACAGCAGTATAACCACACAGATTCACATAGAATTTTGTAATAGGATTCTGGAATTAAATTCTCTAGCATGGGTTATACCTGTGGTGACATAGCAAGAACTGAGTGAGGGTGGGCATATGTATTTTAGATACCTTGTTAACCTTACACATTCAATCCAAAGCCTGTAATAGTGAATGCCCTTGTCCCAGTGATGTGTTCTTTCTAGACCGTTTCTTTCAGCTGAGCATAGCTGACCTTGTGGATAAGTCACTATCAGAAATCTGAGCTGGCCTTGGCCACCCTTCAGTTCCTTCCAAGCTTTAGGAAAACCTGGCAGTTTATCCTGCACATTCATTAGTCAATTAATGTTATGTAATTAAAGAGTTTTCAAATTACTTTTATGAAAGGACCTGGCTATGTGACATGAACAAATACGAGCCATCCAACTTTTCTTTAACAAGATAATGCTTACAGTGTTCCAAGGAACTTCCAAGGAACAGTAATGCCATTGAAATAAGATACATTTCTAACAACTTTTAATTTAATAAAAGCAAATATCAACAAAAATTTTTTGCAAAAATAAACAGAAGCTAGCACTGACAGCATTAGTAGTCTAGGAGACAAAGACATGAAAGTGACTGGACAGTTACCTGCTTTTCATTTGCATTCATTGTGTTGAAAGCAGCTATATTTTCGCAAACTCTTTCTCTATTTTAAAAGTCTTTACCAAGGAAAGCTAGTGGGCAGAAATAAGTCTGGATTCCTAACATGTCAAGTGCAATGCTTGTGTGTTTTCAGGGAGTGAAACTAGGCTTACGTCAAATCTTTGCAATGTGCGAACAGAACTACTTATTTCACCTTAAGGAAAATCCATTACAATAAAACAGAAAACCCAGACACAAGTTCTTCAGGAGATTTTCTCTTCCAGAACTCTAGTGAAAAAATAAGTGGGCACCCATTAAGGACTGCTTAGAAGTCGTCAAATATTTTTTCAGAGTATTTGCCAAAATGTTAAAGCATTTCTCAGTTCTTATGTGTTTCATCTGTTTTTGGCTTGTTTGGGTTGGGTTTTTTTGAGAAATCAGTTAGCAATTTTATCAATAGGAATGCTGCTTCAGAAAATGGGTAATTGCTTTCTTATTCAATGAAGGCTGCACATTGTATACTATGGGCAACACCTCTCTTGCAACACTTCTCTTTTATTTCTTACACAAAGCCCATACTAATAGCCCATACTAATTCACAGTTATGAATAGAATAACCTTCTACACTGTATTTCCCACTGCCCTCTCCCCTATGGTTAAAATGAAGAGTTTAATAGTAGGTTGTCTGAATTATGCAACCCCACCCCTGCTGCTAATAGAGTTTAATGGAAATGTAGCTATTTCATTTTATGATCTACAGTACAAAGTTCACAAAGAGACTGAATGTGTTAGTGTTTTGTCACTCTGCCAACCCAAACAAGAGGTCTGCTATTAGAAATTGTGGTTTAATAGAACTAATATTTTTTTTCCTAAAACTGTGATTATATCTGTGGTATGAAGGAAAGTTCAAGTAAGGTAAGGCTGGCTGAAAATAACTTGTACAAATGCAATATTTTACAGGTTTAGGACAAGACCTAGCAGCTAAGTGCAGCATTTGTCTTACTGGAATTAAAAACTCAGGATTAGGGTTAGCCTCCTGGGCTCCGTATGTAACGTGGGAAAGAGTTGGATGTCCTAAAAAATCTATAGCGAAATTGTGACCTGAAACATCTACATGCTGAGGAAATCCTCTAAATTTAACCTCTAGGAAATAAAAGGAAGGGAGGAAAGAAAGGCAGACTTCTTGAATCTTTCAGTTCTCCAAGGTTTATATGCCAGAATCAGGGCTGAAGGCCCATCTTTACACTTAATGATACAGAGATGGGAATCTTCTCAAAAGGATAGTGTATCTTTTTTTTTTTTCTTTAATTAAGGGATCATGACACAACTTTCTATCAAATACACATGCTGGGGTGCTGTTGCCACATTCAGGGGTGAGACTACTTCCCATGAAACCTCCTACCTGGAGATTATTACTACAGCATCACTTGAACACAGAGAAGCTTCAGCCATACTGTATTTTGATCAGAAAACAGACAGTGATGCTAGCTAGGTGTTTCACTGAACCTCTGAACTATCGGTTCCTGAATGCAACAAAAATAGTATAACAGCAGTTTTTATTTTTTTCCTCTCCTTCACTTGCTTCCATAAGATCCAAAAGATCTGCTTAAGCACACATAATTCTTCTACTGATCAACTTTCATGTCTCACTAACTTTGCATTCAGGGCTATTGGTCTTGCTCTGTCTCCTTTACTGTTCTCCTGGGGGGTCTGAGCAAGTATCACTGTACCTTCTACATCCAGAGTAGTCCAGAACCATGGCAGACCCATCCCTCAGCACACTTCCCAATATCTCAGTAGAAACACTATACAATCGGCAAAAGAGGACTGACTTGGCTGGCTGTGGAGGAAGCACCTAGGTTCCTCCTAAAACAGTTCATGACATGAAGAGATTTAATAAGACTGTGACAAGTATTTCTCACTGACCTTTGAAAAAAAGACAAAGCTACAAAAATTTCTCTTAGTTGTTCTGATAGCTCAGGCAATTATAGCCTGTCATCAGCAGTCTACCTACACTTTCACAATTATGACTCCTGCTTGAACTTTACATCTATAATAAATAGCTGCCATGATGGAAGTCTTTAAATCTCTGCCGCATTAGGTTGACTGAAGACGTGTTTTTGTTCGAATGCAATCAAATACCATTTTGACACAAAGACTGAGGAATTTAGTACAAGCATTTATACAAATATCTGCTCTGAATGCACAGAATATTTACGTATAAAAGCACTGCTGGAACAGTCCCACATTTGCATTGTTCATCCACTTTTAGGAATTTGCACCAAATGCCAAAGGAAATTCCAGTAATTGAAGTAATGTGGTACTTCAAATGGCAGTTATGTTTGGATAGATGTTCCAGGTCTTCATTGCCATGTGAATATTCTCATACAATACAGCAAATCTTTCATCAGCTAATGAATGTATTAGGTGTAATTTCTTGATTTGTAAACTACAAGGAATGTAGGTTCATAGCAAATCTTAGAAAAAAGAAATATTACTATTTCTAAGAGGACTAGAAAAAACAGAGGGGAAAATATTGAAATCTACAAGACAAGGATAGGTATCTCACAAGGGACAGGTATCTTGACTTCAAGTCATTTAAAAAAAACAGAACCAGTTTGATTGTGGTTGAAAAACTATCCTGGATCTTTGACCATGACAGGCATTAAAAGCACTAACTGAAGTTTTGTTAATATTTAGTCCAGCTTTTCCCCATAGAAACAGGCAATTTATAATCAGGTTTAAGTTTACATTAGAGTTGAAATGGATCACAGAATGGAGTTAAATCTTTTTGTTTACATTTAGAGGACTCCAGACACATGGTAGGAATGGCTGTATCTGCCACAATGTTAGAAATTAAAATGGACGAAAAACAACTTAGTTGGCTCTAGCAATCCTATGTTCAATTATTTCAGAAGAATCATATAACAAGGTAAAAATTTAGTCTCGTATGTTGTTACCTGCTCTGTTGCAGGATCAAGAGAAAGGATTCCATTTCTGGAAATGTGGGTTCACTGGCCACAGAAATAAGTACATCATGCATGAGGGAATCTCAAGTAGACTTACATACCTTGCTCAGCTTTCTGCATGTGAGCCAGGAAAAAACTGGTTTTGGTGACATGCTGTGGAGTCACATCCCCAACATATTCCAGATTCACACAATGGCTTGCTATCATTCTCTGCAGGTGATCATTGTTCACTTTAGGGACAATGACCTCTGCAAAGAAATAGCTAATCATTAACCTAAAGGCCATCTGCCAGATTTCAGCACTTTCTCCTGCTATTTTCTTAATCTGTTTGGAGGTCCTTCCAGGAGGTATCTTCTGGCAAGCAAATTTCAATCAGATATAAAGGAAGTGAACGAGAAAATGAGTAAATACATTTCAAGGAAGGGGAAGGTGTGTTCCTGTTTTAATGACTGAATGAGTTTCTAAGGGTCTGTTTACAGAGGATGGAGTAAATCTGTCTGAAAAAAATGGTTAGATATCTTTCTTTAGAGACCATAAGCAAGGGATGGGTTTCTTCATTAGACGTCAGAGTGAAAGTAGATGTCTGAACTCGTTGCTCTCTTTTCAAGAAAGAACAATTTGCACAACATCCTCAAACATTTCATGTTGGTGGGATCCTGCCTCTTTTATTCTGGAAAAGGGGGATAGTTTGAGACCTCTCCTTTCTGACATGATTCCTAGTGACTCTTTTGCTCTCTAAGGGACAAATAATTGATGGGTTAATGAGGAATAAGGAAAATAAGTTAACCAAGGCTTAAAAATAATTGAATCATAGAATCATGGAATCATAGAATCACGGAATCATAGAATCACAGAATGGTTTGGGTTAGAAGAGACCTTTAAAGATCACCTACTCCAACTCCCCCTGCTGTGGGCAGGGACATCTTTCACTAGACCAGGTTGCTCAAAGACCCATCCAACCTGACCTAGAACACTTTCGGTGATGGGGCATCCACAACTTCTCTGGGCAACCTGTTTCAGTGTCTTCATTGCAAAAAATTTCTTCCTTATATCTGATCTAAATCGACCCTAGGTTTACAACAGTTGTCCCTTGTCCTGTCACTACAGGTCTTGGTAAAAAGGCCTTTCACTGTTTCTTATAAGCTCCCTTTATACATTGACAGGCCGCAATAAGGTCTCTCTGGAGTCTTCTGTTCTCCAGGCTGAACAACCCCAACTCTCTCAGCCTTTCTTTGTAGGAGAGGTGTTCCATCCCTCTGACCATTTTTGTGGCCCTCCTCTGGACCCACTACAACAGGTCCATGTCTTCTTGTGTTGGGAACCCCAGAGCTGGGCTCAGTACTCCAGGTAGGGTCTCATGAGAACAGAGTAGAGGGGCAGAATCACCTCCCTCAACCTGCTGGCAATGCCTTTTTTGATGCACCCAGGATACGATTGGTTTTCTGGGCTGCAGGCATACATTGCCAGCTTATATCCATTTTTTCATCCACCAGTATCCCCAAGTCCTTCTCCACAGGGCTGCTCTCAATCCATTCATCCCCCAGCCTGTATTGATATTGGGGATTGCCCTGACCCAGCTGCAGGACCTTGCACTTGGCCTTGTTGAACTTCATGAGGTTCACATGGGCCCACCCCTCAAACCTGTCAAGGTCCCTCTGGATGGCATCCTGTCCCTCAGGCATGTCAACTGCACCACTCAGCTTAGTGTCAGCTGCAAACTTGCTGAGGGTGCATTCAATCCCACTGTCTATATTGTTGATGAAGATATTAAACAGTACTGGTCCCAGTACGGACCCTTGCGGGACACCACTCACTACTCGTTTCCACTTGGACATTGAGCAGTTGACTCAATGACTTTGGATGAGGCCATCCAGCCAATGCCTTATCCACCTAACAGTCCATCTGTCAAATCTGTATCTCTCCAATTTAGATGTAAGAATGTTGTGGGGACCATATCAAAGGCCTTAGAGCAACCAGGTAGATATATCAGTAGCTTTTCCCTTGTCCACTGATGCAGTCACTCCATCTTAGAAGGCAACTAGGTTAGTCAGACATGATTTGCCCTTGGTGAAGCCATGTTGACTGTCTCTAATCACCTCCCTGTCTTCCATATGCTTCAACATAACTTCCAGGAGGATCTGTACCTTATCTTACTGGGCACTGAGATGAGGCTGACTGGTCAACAGTTCCCAGGGTCCTCCTTTTTAAAAATGGGTGTGATATTCCCTTTTCTCTAGTCACTGGGGACTTCACCTGGCTGCCATAACTCTTCAAATATGATGGACGGTGGCTTATCAACTATGTGTGCCCATTTCCTGAGGACCCTGGGATGCATTTCATTGAGCCTCATAAACTTGTATATGCTCAGGTTCCTCAGGTGGTCTTGAACCTGATCTTCTCTTAAGATGGGAGGGACTTTATTTGCCCAGTCCCTGCCTTGAACTTCAGACATTGGAGAGTTGTAGGAAGAATGATTTCCAGTGAAAAATAAGGAAAAAAAAAATTGAGTATCTCAGCCTTCTCCATGTCAGCTATCACTTATTTTCCTGTCTTATTTTTCGTGGGGGTACATTTTCTTTAATCTTCCTTTCTGACCAACATACCTGTAGAAGCCCTTATTGCTCTTCACATTCCTTGCCAAATAGCTTTCCTGATCCCACCCATACACATCTGTGCAGTGTCCCTATATTCTTTCCAGGATACATGTCCTTGGTTCCTGTCCCTGCCTCTGCATTTCCTTTTTACACTTTACTTTGACCAGGAGGTCCTCACTCAGCCATGCTGGTCTCCTGCCTTCCTTGCCTGATTTCTTACACATGATAATCAAAAACTATTGTGCTCTAAGAAAAACAGCAGCTGCCAGCTATGTTCTGTTTCTGCATGCATGCCTGAGGGCAATTTCCCAGGGGTTCCCATCCACTAATTCCTTGAACAACTGAAAGTTTACTCTCCTAAAATTCAGGGTCTTACCAACTGATAGTTCAATAAAGGTGCAATACTATGGTGAGTTTGGCAGATTATCTAATTAGTTCTATATCAACAATTGGATATCTTTATTTTTAGTCTTAGAGAAATTAAAAGGTTACCAGATTCTATGCAACATGGTAGAAATGGGGAAAAAATGCCTTATCTTCTTTACACTGCTCAGTTAGTTAGTATTTAAATACTCGGTAATAAACCTAAAGTACTGAGCAAATATTAAACAGAACCATTTCATTTCTTTCACTGTCTCTCTTACCAGTGTCGTAACTTCATTCTTTTTCATGAAGTTTGAACAGATGATTGATTTTACTGAGTGAAGCAAAGCAAGAGCTGGCATCTGTCCCGCATCCCACTGCTTGTTGTGGTACATACCCTCTTGGTCATGTTATATATTTGTGGCGGAATAATTTCCCCCAATGTTCCTTCTGAGGCTACATCCTTGTCCAGAATATTAAATTTTGTGATATTTTGCATTGCCTGTGTGTAATAATTAGCTTGTAAGGAACCCACCATGAGTTAGCCCATGACAAATACAGCTATCTAGATTTTAAAAAGGTGTGGATGCATGACTCAACCCATAAAAAAGTGCTTTAAGCCCGGCCCAACACTGGCAAATTTACCCCTAGATAAATCACGGCTAAATGTTGCCAATTTTTCAACTCCTTATTTTGTTTTCCACACTTTAAAACATAAACCTGCTTATTTATACACAGCTGCCACAGCATGATTTGCTCTAGCTTCAAGAATTGCCTCTCTGTTCATGTGTTCCTGGCCGCAGTTACTTTTAAAAAACAATGTTAGCATAAAAAAGATGGCCTCTAAAAGTTAGTTAAACAATTGCTGTTTGTTCAGTAGACTTTGCTGGCAGACTTTATCTTGTTCTAGGCAAACGATCATTTATATGTATAGTCAATTTGGGATGTATATGCAAAGGACAGTTTGGCATCACTACTCTTCTCCCTTTATCTTCTTTCATCTCCTCTGCCTATAGCTATTCTTCTTTCAAGGTTTTGTAACAAAAAAAACACCTAACCTCCCTTCTTTTCAGTGTGCCTGTGGTTAGTTTTCTGAAATCTGCAACTGTTTTGTAGTTTTTTCTTGGAATTGAGTAATGGAAGTACTTCTTAAATACTTATAATGTAGCAGCAGCAGCACCCTCCAATAAGCAGAAAGAACTACTGCTAGACTTTCTGAAAACATTTTGAAGTTTACTGTTACTTCTCTTTCTGTAAACAAGTATTCTTGCACTAGGAAAAATTAACCTTTTAGAGTGCTGTATATCACTAGAGACCATACCTGCAGCTTAGTCATCAGATCTCTCAGTACACATGGCAGAATTTAGTGGCGAGCTGCGATGTACCACCAGTCACTGCTTAATGCAATTAAGTACAATCAGTGAGTGTCAAACCGCTGTTTTCCTACAGCAAATTCTTAGGAGATAAAGATGGAGTCTAAGGTCTAGTCCAAATCTACTCAACATTTTTTGAAAGTTTCCTTTCATTATTACCATAGGCATCTGACAATTTTTTTCTCAAAACAAAGAAAAAAATGTTAAGTACATGAAAAACCACAACCTTTCAGTGAGACCTATGTAGAGATCCCAGAGGCAAACAGGCAAGAGTAACGTTATTCAAAGACACACGAAAAGCCTTGGGAGAAATGTAGATAATTTTCCAAGAATGGTTATTTGAGTTGGCACATTCAGATTAATGACAACTAACTGAACTACCTGTATCGAGGTGCCAGTAATCACTTGTACATACATTCAGCCATGTCAGATTTCTCTTACGCTTTAACATCCAAAGGCTAGCATGTATGTAGGATAGCAACACACAAATAGATGAGATAGATACAACAATAAATATTTCCTGTTGTGAAACTATGTCTCATTAGAAACTATTCTCAATGATATGTAAAATATGGTATCACTCTAGGTAATACAGTGTTATGAATAATTTGTCTTCAAAACATTTATATGATTTATTGTTTTATTCTTTAAGCATTGGCCTGGCAGAACTAGAGATGAAAATCTTCTATTCACAGGAAAGGCATTATATAAGCAGCCATGCCCCAAAAAGCTTACTTCATTTGCAGTCTGCAGAGACCTTTTATTGCACACAGGAGTTAAAGTTTTGCTAAGGGTGCTAGCTAAAGTAACTGAATTTGTGGCATATTTCCATTTGCCTGGATAAAATTAAGCCTCCAATGTAAAGGTATTTGTTTTGTAGTATTTTTGCATTATATTAAGGTATAAAAAGTGCATTAACTATAGCTGTGTTACGTATCTACATAATATATACCCAGCTCACTAGGACTCTTTTTTAAATTGGCATTTATCTTGGTGATTGTTTAAAAAAAATCTTGGAAATAACAGTGAATAAGACTGCAGCCTGAAGTAGATCATGGGCTGATTTCTATCCTCAAAAGAGCTCTTCAAAGACTTTCATCCTTTATGCTGCCAGCATGCTGCTCCATTTGCAAAGTAAAATCTCTACACAGCTCTCCAGTGTCTGATGCAGTCTGTGCTTTTACACATAGTAGAGAATAACGGGTAGGGTGGCATTTTGTTTTGCCTAAGGAAAAGGGAAAAAGGAAATAAGTATCTGTAGCAAAAATAGAGTAAATGGTGCTCAGACCAAAGATCTCAAAGCTTGAAATCAATCAATCAATCAATCTATCTATCTACCTATTTATCCATCTATCATACTTCATCAAGATATATGCTACTGACCTTTGTGATTTAATATTTATCATAGCTGTTTGCCAGTAGCAATATTATTGTGTCATGGAAGTATAAGCAAGAGGACTGCATGACTCAGAAGCTTTTTGGCCACATTCAAACAATAGTTTCTCACGTTGCCTGTATGGCTCAGACATGGATAATGAAAATCTTCAAGATATGTTTGCCACAATGCAAGAGCTCAGGACATTAAATTAAGTTTATTCCTGCATACAAGGAAGCCCAAGTACCTTATTATAGATTGTCACCATAGACCAAACAAATCTTTTGATATAACTTTCATGTCAAAGGTCTAAACTTAGTTGCTTTAGCACAAATCTGATTTCCAAATGCTTAAAGTCCTTGCTGAATTGGAACCTAATGCAGAAGCCTGTAGATTTAAAGAAAGGATTTGCAAGCTAAAGAAAACCCCAGACTGTTTTATTTCCCACAAAGACATTATAATAAGTGATCTTTTATGAAAAAAGAACATTCAGAATACTTTGGTTTTAATCAGAAAGTCATTAAAATAAAGGTAGATACACAGTCATGCAAGATGAGAAATACTTTCTCAGCTCAGTGAAGTCATTCTTACAGGAAGCTTAGTACTTTACAGGATCTAGTGTGTTGTTTGTTTATTTTTCTGCGCTTCACACTAGGAGGCTACTATAAGTCACAAAATAAAGTTTAAAGGTTATTTTATTTTTCTGTACAAGGAATTCTCATATTTGAAGAAAAGGGCACTGTAAGTCTAGTCTCGGACTTCAGAAGAAGAGGAGGCAAAAGTTAAACATCACATTTTAATGTATTCATTTTTATTGCCTTTGTGAGGCAATACAAAATCACTTGGCACAGAGATCACCAGGTGGGTAATATGAAGGAAATTAAGGTGAAAAAGCACTCAAACAACACTCAAAGTAATGAAAGCAATATGAGCAAATGGAGGTAAATACAGTAGAATTATTTAGAGAGCCATTAAACATGAAGTCTAAGGTAGATTGCCTTGTTTACCATAACGAAAAATAAAAGAGTTGGCAGATTCTGCTCAAATTAATGACTTCAATACAAAGGTATTTGCAAACAGCTGAGATTTTAATACCTTTTCTCTGATTTTGAAGAAAAACCTTTTAAAAATCAGAAACGAAGCTTTAAAGAATATCCTCTTAGTAGGCCCCAAGTTTGCTCTATTTCACAACTACTTTTCGAAGAGTTGATAATATACTTTTTCAATGATTTTTTCTTTCTTTTTTCAAATACTTTGATTCCTTTTATTAATACCTGTAAGTCAGATGTTCTGCACTTACAAAAAGGACTGGCTTTGTAGGGCCCTAATATTCTCATAAAATGGGACCTTCTGCTTCAGGGAACATTCACATGCTAAGGACTATTTTGAGCTCCTACTCCTAATTCTTGTCCATACTTTCCTTTACAAAGATTGCTTTGAGAATATAAATGAATCTACACCAATTGAAGAATTTGCGTAAGAGGAGCTAACATGGGAAACATTGCTAGAAGAGGATGTTGCCCCCTGTGAGTGAAAGACTGTGAAGCTGCACCTTTCTGTATGCCGCACCATCCCAGCCAGAATGAAAGGTACAAGCAGGTCTTGATACACACATACAACAGATGTGTGTATCAGCTTGTTATTTCACAAAAGCACCACTGAATCACTTCGCTCAGGGCAAGGTCTGAAATTCTTAGACCGGGCCTTTGCAATTAGACTGTTCAGTTTCATGAGCCAGATCAATAATATAAGGGAAGTCTGGCACAAACTTACATGAACCCTTGGTATGACAAAGAGCTCTACAAAGAAATGCTGGCATGACTCTGCAAATCAGCTGAAGCCAGTAAGTCACCATATCTGTTTGAAGAGCTTAGTATTTCTTGTCATCAAAGAATGAAAATATCTTTGGGAAACATTAATCACTAATTGCTTGCTATGCCCCACAAAGGCAAGTTTTCACCTTCTAAAGAAAATGGACAGGGCATTTGAAACCAAACCAAAACCCCACTGATGTGCTTTAATTTGGGTAATGTGAATAGCCTTTGAAGAACTAATTCATGAAGTCTTGTGTTTCTTGCAATTTATATGAATAAGGAAAATGCTTCATCGTGATAATACATCTAGCCTTTGTAGAAATACTGAAACATCCGTCACAGGCCCAATTACCCAAATTTGTTTTCCGAAAGAAGTCAGTAAATCTACGTATAAAACAAGATACTACTTTAACCTGAAGGTGGCAGAATCATGTCTTACCATATATATATGTATATTTTAAAGGAGCATTAAGACAGTCCTGCTTAACAAATGAATGCTTCATTACAATGCCCCTGGAATATAGTACAGATTTGGGTCCTAATTCTTCCAGCTGACCTACGCAGATGGATCTCTCAAAGGTCTCCTGCATAAACCAGAGATGCTGAGCAATGTTCACATGCAGTGGGTATGTGCAGGATGATACAGCTCATAAGACATGCCCAAGCTTTGGCTTGCTATTATATGTTATGAATTCCACTGAAATCATCATCTTACTCAAGTACACTGGAGTTCAACAAGCTTCCAACAACAATCAGCATGTCTGGCTAGCATTCTTCACGACCAGTAACTGACTGTGCTGTTCTGGATGGACACCCACCCCTCGGAGGCTGTCTTACTCTGGCTCCCCGTTATGTTGAGTCAATAACGCCCGGGGGGGGTTACCCGGCAGCTGTCACAGCTCCGCCACCGAAACTCCCTCGGCTCTAGACGGGGCCAACTTTCTCATCCTAGCAAAACCCTGTGTTTGCCCTCCTTTGAGCTGCAAGTGCCCGCCGGGGTCTATCATTGTTCACCAAGGCAAAGGCTGTGCAGACCCCCGCGCCCAGGGGCCTCGCGGATCGGCTTTCAAAACCCTCCTGTCTGAGGCAGAGGGTTTTGCAGAGCGTCTCCCTCACTTCGCTTGCCACAGCTTGCGACCCCGCGACCGCAAGCCTCTTCGCCCCCGGCACGGAGGGACTTCTCCCCCGCGGGACTGACAGCACGTGGACCCACCGGCTGCTGCTCGCAAGGCGCGGCCACAGGGACCGCAACCAGCGGGCCGGGCGCCGCCCACGGCCTCCTCAACGCACCGCGCTGCCCCGGCGGCGTCGGCGCCGCTCGGAGGGCAGGCAGACCGACGAGCCCGCCCGCACCGCGAGAGGACGGGGCGGCTTGTTCCCTCTCCCCTGGGCTCGCACCGCTCAGACCCCGTCAGGCGGACTCCGAGACCCTTCCCTGCGTTCCCCCGTCGCTCGGCGGAGGCAGGCGCCGCAGCCTCGTCCCCTCCCGACCCGACCCGACCCGACCCGCCACGGCACCAGGCAGCACTCCCCCCGCCCCGGAGAAATGCGCAGGCAGACGTGAGAGGCGCCTCGTCCCCCGCGCCGGGCGGGGCGGGGCGGGGCCGCGGCCGGGGGGCGGGGTGTCGTGGGCGGGCGGTCCCGCGGGGGCGGGGTCGGCGCGGCGGCAGGAAGGGGGGTCGCGGCGAGGGCGCGCGGGAGTCCCCGGTGTCGCCGCCGCCGCCAGCAGAGCTGAGGCAGCTCGGCCGGGAGTCGGCGGCGCGGTTTGGCCTTCTCCCGTGAGTTCCACGTGGTTTGCGTTAGCCCGGGTGCGGGGGCCGCGGGGGGCGGAGAAGAGGGAGGAGGAGGGAGTTGGAGTTCTGGTGATGTGCCCCAGCGCCGCGGCGGGGGCCGGTGGTGGTGCCGGTCCCTTCTCCGGGTGGAGGGGCCCCGTGCCCCGGTCGGCGGCTGGGCGCTCGCCTCCTCCGGCTGCGCTGCCCCTTCCCGGGCACACGTGCCGCGGCGCCGCTCTCCGCCGGGCAGGCCGCGCTGCCCGATGCGCGGCGCCTCCCCGCGAGTGCCCGAGGGAAGGCTGCCGACCGCGGCGCGGGGGAAGCTGCCCAGGGGCCGCTGCTGTCCAGCTGCCGGGTCCGGCTCTTCCCCCGGCGGGCGGCGGACTGCGGCGGCTGTGGGGCGGGGGGCGCCCCGTCCTGCCGGCCCCGGGGGCGGCAGAGCTCTGCCGCCGCCTGACGGGGTGGGCGCGTCGAGCTCTCTCTCGCAGTCGCCGCTCCGCCCGCCGGGGCTTTGTGTCCCGCGTAAGGGAGACGGGAGGGACGAGCTTCCCCGGGGCGCCGGTGGGGCGGCCGGGGCACGGCGCGCTCCCCTCCCGCCGAAGTTCCCTGCGGCGCTCGGCGCCGTCAGCCCTTGTGCCGCCGGGGGGAAGTGCGGCCGGCTGCGGGCCGGGCGGCCGTCCTGCGGGCCGGTTCCTCCCGCTTGTCATGGGGTCCGGCTTAAAGGGACAGCGGCAGCTCGGGGGCGGTGCGCCTGGGCGGAATCCCGGCCGCCCGCTGCAGTGATGGGGAAGATGGCTGAACGCGGGAGAGCCGGAGCCCCTTCGGACTTCGGCGCTGTTGCGTGGAGGCTGTCATTTCTTCACCTCTAGATGTCCAGCCGTGGAAAGCAGTCAAGTGTTGACGTTTGGATAGTCTTGACTTACAGATGTTTTTAGCTGTGGTGGTATGGTTCCCATTAGTCCCTGGGAGTGGCTTTTTTTTTCCCTTTTTTTTTTTTTTTTAGGTCTCCGCTGCTCATTCTGTTGGTTCTTTTAAAAAAATCCCCTATTAGATCTTGCGCATTAGTTTTGAAAGATACACGTTTTACGTATCAGTGTCTCGCAGTTTTCATTTGCACATGGTTTTGAACATAACAGATAACTATTCACTTGCCAATGCATGGCCGCGCTGTGAGAATTGGTGTATGAACGGGTGGATCCCCAGTCTTTCTGGAACGGTAAAACCACTATCAGTTGTTTCGCATGGAAATTGAAGTCTTCCTATAAGAAAACAGGCATTTTAATATCACAAGTCTTTTCATTATATGTCACTTTATGAATAAGGCCTTTTGTTTCCTTCTTGATTTGGGGTACTCCTGTGTCTTTACAGGTATTCTAGTGTTAAAAGCATCAGTAATAAATCTAGCTTTCAGAAAATTACAGTTCAGTCCCAAAATCTTATCTGAACTTAATTTTTTTAGATGATTTATATGTTAGACTCTTATTTATATTTCTGTTTTGTACTGTAGATCATGAGCCTGTCTTGTACCATAGATCTGAAATCAGGAGATAGTTTTTAAACGTAACTTTACTGGAAGAGTGATGCATATTTGCAGACTCTTGCTTGCAGAAAAAATGGAAAGCAGGTTGAATTTAATCCTCACATACTCAGCTAGTTTCTTTAATGTGGTGATCCCATCACTGATGCAGGTGAAAATGGGAGATCTAGGAGGTAAGAGCTAACAAGTAGCCAAAAGCAGATGTAGAACACACAGCCCTTCCTTTGACAAATGGAGGCAGAGGTCTACACAAGCATGTGTGCAAGCAGGCTCAAAATAACCTCAGAGATCCAATCCAAAATACAAACTCACCATTTCGTTGCTTTGTCTGTTTCCTTGTCAAGTGAGATAACCTCCAGGTTGCTGAGTGGCAAATAAAGCAGGATACGATTGAATCTGCTCTTCTGAAAGCCATTTCCCTGCATGTGGCTGATACCACAAAATGTTCGGTTTGAGAGGAGTTTTCTTCTTGATTCCTTACATATGAATCCTAAGGAACTGTGGTGTAAAATGCATACATATTGGAGACAAACTTGTTCTCAGCATATTGCTTCCATTTTACTTGTAGTCACGGCTGAAAGGGAGCCAAGAGGTTGGGATTTGTTCTGCAATCCTCATTTTACAGATTGACAGACGTGTCCGTGTTGCATACTCAAGAAACAATGGCATGTACAATGGAATGAAGACTGTATTTAAAAGTCATTTTATAACTTGCCTGTTTTCCATTTAAGACTTAATTGGATCTGACCATCACTGATGATTTTTGAGATGAATAAATCTCCTGGGATGCTTACACATATAATAATACTATCCAAAATTACAACTATTAGTACAAACAGAGATTTGAAAAGTATCACAAATCAGGCCAAACAAGCTAGAAAAATTATTTCTGGTTTACATCTGAAAACAATTTGTAACAGTTAGGATTAAACACTTTATGGAGTGGGTTATACCATATCTACCATATTTTGTATGGTAGGTTACACCATATTTGTCTTCTCATATCTTGAGAATGATACCTGGTGCTGGCTGCTCTGAGCAAATTGTTGCTAGAATGGTTTACCTGTCTGGTCTAAAATGACAGTTTGTAAAGTCAAAGTATTGGGAATAATTTAAAAAAAAATATGTACTTGAGACATCATAGTTCAGTTTAATGTTAAAGTGACAGAAAGAAACATTGGACATTCTCTAACGAGCGGGCCTAGTTGAAGTTCTGGTTTTTCATGCTGCAGAACTTGGATCAATCAAATAAGTGGTGTTTTCCCAAGGTACAACTAAGTATTTTCTGACTACATAAAACTGTAGTTTGGAAGGAGATGGAACCATTGAGACATTTAATATTTGTAGGATAGTACATGGTAGCTTTCCATCCTCTCTGCTTGATATTGCTCTTTTTCTTTGCCTTTTTTTTTTTTTTAAGGCAGTGAGAACCTATAAAATGGAAATGCTTTTGGGCTGCTGAAAGACAGTGAGAATTTACAAGATACTCCTTAATGAATAACCCCCTTCATTTCTCTGTGATAAGTGGTGGACTCTTTTCTAATGTCCCGTAAATCTTGCCTGTATTCAGATTCAGTTTATTCCAGCTGGCCAAGGTAAGGAGGAGTGGGTGTTATTTATACACTGCCCAGGGGTGTTGAATCAACTAAAAGTATTTTTGAAGTAACAATTCAACATGTTCCTACAGAAAGACCTAAAAGTTTTCCTTGAAAAATATTTTTATTCAGTATCTCTTAACTTTTATGGGTTATTTTATAATTTGTGTTAAAACAAATATTTCAATGCAATTTTGTAAATTTACTAGTAGAAGTATGTGGGAATGAAAGTGTGGAGTGCTTTGGATGTTAAGATTACGACAAACTTCCGGAAGCGTTAAGGTGAAATCAAGTAAGATGATGAGGTATAACTTGTGACCATGTGAGCAAAGAACAACTACTGACAAAGAAAAGTAGTATAGGTATCAAAGGGGAAGTATAGGTATAAAAGGGGAAGCAAAATTTATGGTTAGGGCTGGCTTTTGAAACTTAAATGTTCTCCAGGTATACCTCTAGATTATTTTATTACTATTTTTGAGAAACACATGTTGCATAGAGACTTTCTTTTTCATCTCTATGTGAGAATGTGAATTAAGTGTTAAAGTAGCCTCTAAAAGGATACATGCAGATTACATGTGAAGAGATGCCAAAAGAACGAAGGCTTTTCTGGTTTAGTTAATAGAAACAAGCTGCCTGACCTCTGTCTAAGGAACATGCTTAGCAGTCATTAGTTGGAAGAGCTCTGTCATAACAGCACTCCATGCACTGTGAGCACTTACCATACTTTTTACAGTAAGGGGTTTTCTCACTCTCCCTCCACCCATCAATGTATTATATTATTGTTAATCAAAACACTCAATTAGAGGAATCCACCATTTTACGCAAAGAAAAAAAAGTGTGTTTTGCCAAAACAGAAAGACAATAAATCGTAACCTAGGCTGCTCCTGCTGCAGTGATGAACTTCCTACATTTTATGCAACAGATGTCACTTGGCAAATGGTCTGTTTTAAGATAGCGCGGTTCTGCCAACAGCCAAACAGGATGTGTAACCACATGAAGTGAAGAGTTTAAAGTGCAGCAGCTCACAATGGATCATGGGTTAGAAGGAAACATGACTTCTGTTTTGAACACAACCAATTTCAGTAATTCATATTCGTTATCTCATAGATTTCTTTCATCCTTTCATACTCATGCTTTTGCAGTCCTACATTTATGAAGAACGGGACAGATGGGTATCTCATCAGTCTGGCCAGGATTACTTGCAGTGACAAGGGGAGCAAGGGATGCTGGCCATCAAGTCCTCATCATGTCTTTTGGGTTATTCTTGACTGGTAATGATGTTGTATGATCTTTGCTGCATTTATGTTCCCTTTTGACAAAGAATGCTGAGGGTGATGTTGAGTCACATTGCGTATTTGCAGTTCAATGTAAGTGGTACAGTCTCACGCTCTACCAGTGCCTGCCAGTTCCTTTCTGTTATAAGTATTCTTTCTTGGATTTTATGACTCCATGTGATGTTTTTATTTGCATCAGGTGTGCTGTTCTTCTTGTTCCTGCTCTACCGTTTTAATCTGTGCTGTTGTACGTTCATGGTCCTGGTGTACTAATACGATATTTAATATATAAATCTCTACAAAAGAAGGGTATTGCAAAAGTTCATAGTCTGTTTTAAAATCATCTATCTCTCTGTCATGGTCCCTAGTGTGTAGGGTTAATAAAGGCTTAAATAACTTCAGGGGAAAAAAAAAAGTTTGCTTCTGATACTCCTATTGGATGTTGCAAGTGGCCTACTCATTTTCAGAGTCTTCTGTGTTAGTGTATGCCTCAGGTCTTTCATACTTAGGAACAAAAAGGGATTATTAGGCTTTCATACTTGGGAACAAAAAGGGATTATGTAGAAATGTTTACATTGAACTTAGGATTTGTGAAACCTTTCTTTTTCTGTGGGTTGTTTTTTTTGTTTGTTTTGGTTTTTTGTTTTGGGTGTTGGGTTTTTTTGGCACAGGACTAGATGAACACTGGAGGTCCACTATGAAACTGTAGAAGATTTGTTTCACTTTTATCCCTTCCACCCAAGTATACAAATGAGTTTTTTATTAGCTGTACATTTGCTGTCTGTTGCAGGCTTGTAAATAATGTCTTTCAATCCATATGATAAAACAATGATCTTAAAAATGATGATCCACAGCATACCCTTTCTGGTTTGTTTCAAAAATGTTTGTATGATTTCCAGCCTAAATTATTCATGGCCTTCATATACTAACTTGTTCTTCTTTAGTATCATTCAGTAGCTTAATTCTTAGTTCTTTCCCTGTGATTGGTATATACTTCGGTTTATTTATAGAGAGCAATCATGTTTACTTTAGACTTTATGTTGCTAGGCTGAACAATCCAGGCTGTCTTTGTCTCATTACATACTGGGAAAATTAAAAGCTTGTTGGGTTCAGCGAAGAGAAGAGAAAGCTGAGGGGTAGCCTCATTGCAGTCTACAACTTCCTCAAGGGAGGCAGTGGAGAGGAAGGTGCTGATCTCCTGTCTCTGGTGACCAGCAACAGGACACGAGGAAATGGAATGAAGCTGCATCGGGGGAAGTTCACATTGGACATTAGGAGAAGGTTCTTCACTGGGAGGGTGGTTGGTCACTGGAACAGGGTCCCCAGGGAAGTGGTCACAGCACCAAGCTTGTCAGAGTTCAAGGAGCATCTGGACGACGCTCTTAGTCATATGGTTTAGTTTTAGGTAGTCCTGCAAGGAGCAGGGAGTTGGACTCAATGATCCTTACGGGTCCCTTCCAACTCAAGATATTCTATGATTCCAGTAGCCTTTTCTCCTACTGCCTACAATTTGAATGCATCTATCTTGTACATGGTGACTGGGCCTGTACTTGATGTTGCTTGTGAAGACAGTGACACTAGTATAAGCAGATCTGTAATGGAGAGAAGTTGAAATTACTAAATACCCCTTAAAATTGCTCTTTATTGTTGCTATTTGTTATTTTGAGTACATCATAGTGTCTGTGATCATGTGATCACCTGACAGATCTGTTCTTTCCAGCTGATAAACTGGTAGGTAAGAGCAGAAAGTCCCGAAATGTTTGACATAAAAGCAGGAATTAAAAAAATAGATCCTTCCATTGTTTTGATTCTCAAAATTATCCATTTCTTTTTTATGGCACACTGATCTTCCTGTGAATGAGCAGTATCTCTTCAGCCCTGCTTCAGCAGATTATATAGGTTCTCTCCTATATTTTGTGCCAGTTTCCTTTATGCAAATGCTAAGGCTGTGTTTTTGAAACACTCTTAGTTGATGAAACTATCACTTCACTGTTGTTTCAATGCTAGTTGCAGTTGTCTTTGTTTAACTACTCTCATGCTGATTTTTTTTTTTTTTTTTACATTTTCTAATCCAGTTTCTTTGCGTTTAACTAATCATTTTCCATGTTGTAGTATGGATGAAAATATACTGAATTCCCCCCCTGCCCCAGACCAGCCCTACTGCATTTTCTTTTGTCTGGGGGAAGGATCTTCTATTTCATCAAAGAAAGATGGTATAATCTACACAGATAATGTAAGTAAATTAATGTTTCATTTATTCTGCCACTCCATTTTTCATTTCCCTCTGTCTTTAGTTATTCTTTACTTCAGAATCTGTTCAATTTCCCCTTCTCTTTGATTCTCTTTTAATAAAAGCACCTTCAGTGAAAGTAAAATGAATTCATGTACAGGTACATAGATGTTACATAGAAGTAGTTCCAAGGTACATTGTAACCTACAGGGTGATGGTCAGCCTTGTATGCTTAAAAAGGCTGGTACTTCCCACAGTAAGTTTTTGAGGTCTGTGGCTTATAATGTTGACAAATTGTTAAGTATTGGTGGTGAAGTCTTCCATGTCAGGGCTGAGGTGTTGCTTTGCTGTGGAGAGAATAGAGGACTGAGGAGCTGAGATTAGAAGAGGACTTGAGGAGAAGTAGGTGAACTGAGGAGAAGAGGAGGAGCTGAGATGAAGGTAAGTCTGCTGAAGCAAGCCAGTGTGCAGAGAAGTGTGGCATCTTTAGATACTGTTGGGAACATGACCCAACGGGGATGTACAACCAAGAAAGGGAGAAATCCTGTGAAGTCTGGGGATGGGCTGACAAGGATGTGGATCAAGTGAGGAACTGGAAAACTGGAACAGGAGAAGGCTTGTATGAACTATTGACCAAAAAACTGAAGTGAAGGACTGGAAGAGTGAAGATTAGGCTAATGTGAAGTGAGGTAGAAGAAAGAAGAAGACAGCAAAGACAGACTGGAATGGGTCATATATCTAACCTGTATTGCAGCAAATGTGTTACTTCTCATGTTTTTGTTAACAGGTATTTAAAAGATTACATCAATGATTATTGAGTGTAGTTAGATGCTTTGTTCTGTGAGGTTCATTAACATGCATTCATAATTCAGTGTCAGTGATACGCAGTTATATTTACCTTCTTCATGCACATCTTTCAAGGAAGACGTAGCCTTTTCTTTTAGAAGCAGATACCCATCTATCTTCTATGATTCCTCCCTCTACCACTTCCCAGTTGAGTCAACTCTATGTGAAACTACATCTTTACATCTGTTCGGGTACTGAAGTTGGTTGTAGTCCAGGGTTTTATCCACAACAACAGTGCTTACTGCTTTGGGACCATTTTTGATTCTGGAGTGGCAGTGATTATTTTGCTTTACAAGTGAGCTTCCTTTAATAGAGTTCTTTTCTCCTTGAACCTCGTTCACGGGCCCTAAAGCTGGATTTTCTCAGGAGTGGAGAAAAGGAACTTGAAAACCAATCAAGTCAGCCTTGCATGCTTACAGTAGTCCATTTAAAGACGGGAAAGAAAATTATGAAAGCTAGAGTTCTTTTTAAATCAGCAGTGCTCTGTTACAGACTTCTATGCTATATTCTTTGGTTTTCCATGGATTATTTATATTCAGACTAGTTAAATTCAGGAGGTTTTAATTACTTTCTCAAGCATGTTGTACCCTGAACTCAAGGTAAGGAGCTGGATTGCATGGTACTACGAATCCCAATCTCATTATGGTGGATTTTAATGCATTTTCCTTATCCTGACTTAAAATAGCTTTTGCTTTCTGTTTACTTGCTGACGTTTGTATTGAAACAGTGTTAATATATTTTGATCACAAAATTACTAAATTTTTAAGTATGTTAATTCAGAGTAGTCATTTCAGAAGGACTTTCTGTGATACCTAATTTTAGAGAACCTAGCTATTCCTGTAAAAGCTATTCCTAGACACCATAGCTTTTATTACATGTGACAGTTATATGAATGTTAATTAAACAGTGATTTCCAATTTTGTTTCTTTTTTGACTGCAAAAATGTGCTTACTAATCCTTTTTTTTTCTTTCTTTTTTTTTTTTTTCCTTTGACTGTCTCACCTGGCTTTCTACCTGTGAGGTTAATACAGAATCACAGGATGGTTGAGATGGGAAGGAGCCTTTGGAGATGATGTAGTATAACCATACCCCCCTACTTAAGCAGGGTCAGCTACATCAGGATGCCCAGGACTGTGTTCAGTCAGGTTTTGAGTACCTCCATGGGTGGAGACTCCACAGCTTCTCTGGGCAGCCTTTTCTCATATTTGACCACCCTCATAATAAGCAAGTGTTTTCTTTTGTTCAGACAGAATTTCTTGTGATTCAGTTTATGCCCTTTGCCTCTTGTCTTGTCAGTGGACACTACTGAGAAAAGTTTGGCACTCTCTGCTTTCACCCCACACCAATCAACCTCATATTTATATGTACTGATAAGGTTCCACCCCTTCCCCAGCAAGCCTCCTCCTCTTCAGGCTATAAACAGTCCCAACTCTCCTCATATGGCAGATGCTCTAGTCCCTCAATCATCTTTGTATCCCTTTTCTGGACGTGCGCCAGTATGTCTGTGTCTCTCTTGCACTGGGTTGCCCAAAACTGGACAACAGCATTGGACACAGAACTCCAGGTGTGGCCTCAGCAGTACTGACTGGAAGCCGAAGGATCGCTTCTGTCAACCTGCTGGTGATGCTATTCCTCAGGAAGCCCAGGATGCCCCTGGCTGCCTTTGCTGGTTCCTGTTGACCTTGTCCATCAGGGCCTTTACTGCAAAACTACTTTCCAGGTGGTCAGCCCCCAGTCTGTACTAGTGCATACCCTTCCCAGATGCAGAACTTTCCATTTCCCTTCGTTGAACTTCATGAGGTTCCTGTCGACTCCTTTCTCCAGCCTGTTGAGGTCCCTCTGGATGGCCATATGACCCTCTGGTGTATTGGCCCCTCCTCCCAGTTTGGTGTCATCTGCAAACTTGCTGACGGTGGACTCTGCCCCACCATCCAGATCATTAATGAAGGTGTTGAACAGGACTGGAGGCAGTATTGACTCCTGGGGTACACTGCTAGTGACTGGCTTCCAGGTGGACTTTGTGCCACTGATGGGTAAAGCACTTTGAGCCTGGCAGTTCAGCCAGTCCACCTCACTGTCTGTTTTTCTAGACCATATTTCACCAGTTTCTCTGTGAGGATGTTATGAGAGACTGTGTAAATTACACGTACTTGGGTGACTAAGTCTGTTTATTTCAAGTAACAGTTCTCTGAACCGATGTGTTAAATGGCTATTCTGGAGATTCACAAAGAATGAGGAAGCTTATCTGGGGGTTCTGAGTCCACCTGCTGCTACATGGTAAGGGTCCAACTCTAGCAATGGCTTGAGTTTTGCTGACAATAGCTTTGCAGGCCTGAAAATGTGTTTCTTTAGGATGTGAGCTCAAAATCTAAAGTGGACTTAAATTGTTAGTTGACAAAGTGATTTATGCAAACGTAAGAAATTGCCCATTTAATTATCTTTCATATTTTTCATAAGTCACAAGCTGAAATGGTAGTGGCAGTGGGTTGTTATGGTCTTTCTTTTGTGGAAAGGACCTTAATAAGTCTATCATGCCAAAGATGTTTTTACGTTACAGTTTGTATGAAAGAAAGATAGTATCTCTTACTGATGAGAATAATCTGTATTTCTCACTGTAAGAGGTCAGTAGTACATAGCAGTGGTTATAAAGCAATCTCTGCAAGGGTCATCAAGACAGGGGGGTCTTCCCACACACCCCCATTTCCAAGGCTACCTTTCCTGGCATCCTCGGATGCAGACCGGCACAGACATTTCCTAAAAACTGGCCTTTTAGTTCCCGCCAGGGTGTCCGTTGTCCCCCAAAAACATGCTGGGCAGGTGGGACTTTGAGCATCTCTGCAACCCGGGGGTTGCCGACAGATGTCGCTGCAGGCTAGTGCAGTGCTGAGGCTTCCCCGGGGAGGATACCCGTACCCGCCTGCTGCAAAACAGATGGAAAGCAGAACTTTTTATGAAATATATGTTGCAGAACATATTAAGGAGAACACGGCTGAGTGTTCTGAAATTAAGAATGTAGTCCCCAGCACCTGGGCCAGCATCTTGGCAGGGATCAGTATAAACAAGATTGTCTATCCAGTGCCAAGATGCACCCCTTTTTGGTTTAGGACAGGAACCTGGTGGGCATTGCTGTATGGTGATGGCCTAATAATAGTTTGTAAGTGGTGTAACCTTGGACTCCCGCCCTACTAATTCATAATTAATGCTTGTGGCAGCACTGTTGGCCAGTTCCACCGAAGTGTGGGTGAGTGGGTGGAAGAATTCATAATGCTTTTTTGGTAAAGCATTGGTATGCTGTACTAAACTGGTTCCACAAGGTTGATGGGGTGTGTGATAAAGCCATGCTACCTGATTTTCACCAGCCCACTGCTGGACCATTTGTCCTGGAATTGATAGCCATTATCTGATTTAATACAAGTGGGAATACCTAACCATTGGCTTAAAACATGAAGGCCTTTCATAGTGGCCTTCTGGTCGGCGTGGGAAGTAGGCAATACAAACAGGTGGTTGTACATGTCTCACCAGTATTTACTGCAAAACCTGGAAGTGGCCCAATGTAATGTCTGTCAGGTGTGGCCTGGGGCTACCCAGTGCACTATCTTTCCATAGGGCTGTTACGGCAGTTTTCTTGCTTCTGTTAATCTGCAGATCTGGTATTCTTGAAAGGCATTTTGAATGTCCTTTCTGGAGCAAGGAATGCCTCTATTTTGCCCCCATTTGTAGGTAGCAACTATCCCTGAATTACCTGACTTCTTATGAGCCCACTCAGCTAACACTTCCTCATTGGGGGATACTGCAGAAATACGTACCTTAGCTAAATGATCAGCAACAGCATTGTATTCCTACTCCGGCTCACCATGATGTCACATGTAGGCATCTACCTGTCTTAGCCAGACAGCAATGGTTTTGCACTTGCTCTCTAGTGTTTACCAAATCGTGCTACCAAAGAGGCTTACTGTGTATCATCCAGTCATCTGCTTGTAATTTACAAGCGCACAGTGTGGGACCTTTCTATGCCGCCCAAGAGTCAGTATAAAGATTTCTGAAGCTGATAGTTCTTCCAGCACCATAGCTGCAGCCATCAGTTCGACATATTGGCTGCTCCCACCTTCCCTTGATAAGTTAGGAAGGTTTGCCCACCTGTTTCAAAGGCTGCTGCTTTCCATTGAAGTTTTTCTTTCACATATCTTGCTGACCCATCAGTGAGCCATACATTCTGCTTCTGCTCTTTGGTTAATTGCTAATATGGTGGGGTCTGCTGTGCCCAAGATGGAGGCAGACCAGGTGGTAGAGGTATACTGTCACTACTCAGGCCAGTTTGTGGTGTTTTCTCCTGCAAGGCACTTACTTTATTTGGGCTGGGAGATGTAAGCCTAGAAATGCACCATTTCCATTTCACAATACTAGTCTGTTGCGCCTTCCCAATTTACTGTCTGGAGTAATTTGACAGTACCCACTGTAAAATTGGGACCCCTGCTGTCAGTAACGTTGGCCTCTTGGGTGATTCTTTCTGTTTCAGCTAGGGCTGAATAAGCAGCCCAAAGCTGTTGTAGTTTAGCACTGATGGGGGCAACCTCTGAAACCAAAAGTCTAACAACATCTGCCACCTGTCCCCTTGCTGCCAGACGGTCCAATAAGTCACATCCTCATCCGATACCAGGGCTTCAAGCTTGAAAGGCATATTGGCTAGTTTTGGGCCTAAAACTACTGCATGGGAAACTGCTTTCTTTGCTTGTACAAAGGTGGCTCTTACCTTTTCTTCTGGAAAGAAATGACCTTTTTTTTTTTCTTACTGTGTTATATAATGATCTTAATATCCAGGCCAAACATGGTATAAATTGGTCTGAAACCCCCAAAGACCAATAATCTTCTGTGTGTCTACTTTGCTCTGCATTTCTGCCATATAAAGTATGGTTTGTTTAGCTGATTCAGGCATCATTCTGCAAAGTCCCTGCCAAATTACCCTTCCAAATTTTACCTGTGTGGCAGCTTGCTGAATTTTCTTGGTGTTAATTTCCCAACCATGATTTTGCATTGTCTCAGTAATGTTACTGAGTGCTTCTCCCACTTCTTGTTCAATGGGACCAGCGGTCCCCCCAGTGATGTGGGTAACATCCTCTGCATAGCTGAGCGATTTACAGTGTGGAGAAGTATTGAAGTCTTCCAAACACTGGTCTGCCAGTCCATGGCAAATCATAGGGCAGTGCAGATACCTCTGGGGCAGTACTGTAATGGTGTACTGCTGAACTACGCACGATCGTGCAGATTGCTTTTGTGGTTCTTTAGCAGCTGGAATGCCAAAGAAAGTCTTCACTGGATCCCACGCAGCATGCCATGGCTTCAGATACAGCTTGCTGGAGGACAGTGATAATGCAGGGCATTACAGCTGAGAGTGTGGGGCAGCCTTGTTTAGTGATCAATAACCAGCTGTCATTCTCTGGGAGCTGTCAGGCATTTTCACTGACCAGAGGGGACTGTTGAAGTGGGGAATGGGCTCTTGGAATAACTCCAGCCTCTAATAGCTGTAATCATCTGGGTGATCTCTGTGTATCCTCTGGGCAGCCTGTACTGTTTGGATGCAACCAGTTTTGAGTGAGGCTCCAAATTAGCAGGAACTGTAAACACTTTTCCCACAGTGGTAGTATGAACCCCAAAATAATATTTGCCCCCTGTTGTCATGAAAGTTTTGCCTGTCAACAAGTCATGTCCAGTAATACATTAATGTACTTTAGCTACCCACACTTTGGCCATAAAAGGCAGGTAGGAACCCAGTTGTAATAGCAAAGAGATTAAACAAGCAGGTAAGTTCCTCTACCTCCCCCGCCAAGGAATTAATTTTGATCAGTTTATTTTTCAGATATAGGGATGGGTCTGTGTGAATTACAATGACCTCAGGCCTGTAACCTTTAGAGCCATCACCCCCTGATGGTTATGACTGCTCCAGTGTACTGTCAGTGGAATATAAGGTTTGTTACCTCCTTATGGGATCCCAGCCACCCATTGCACCTTTGGGGGGCAAGATCCAAATCTAGTCAATCAAGATGGGTTTTGTATGTGAGCCACCAGATTGGGCTAATTAATTGGTCCTGGTATACTGTCCCTACTGAATGGGGGAGCAGAGGGTGTAATCAGTCTATCCACTGTCCTGACTTTTTTGTGGTCTGTTTTTTCATTTCATTTGTTTATATTTTTCCTGTAAATAGAGGGTGGTTTACTATAAATTTTGTCTTTTGGGACTCTGGACTGGAGTAAAACTAAAAAAATCTCAATTTGGGTAACTTTTTTCCTGTGGCAGAGGCTATATCCACAGGGTGTACATGATGTATCTTCCTCTGACAAGCAGGAGGATTGTCTCTTTCATGTTACCTCCCAGTACACAGCACAGGCTGTCACGGGGCACTCCAGCAGATTCCCTTGCAGCAGCTGCCCATGCTAACATACAGGCTTCCCAAGCCTTAAGTACAGGGCCTGATAGAGCAGACATGGCTTGCCCAAGATCACTAACTCCTCAAATGCTATGTATTCCACAGGGGTACCTTCGAATACATCTCATGGTTTGTTGAATTTGAAATTATTGGGCCAGAGTTTAAAGAGGAGATACTGAACAGAACATTCCAGAGCAGGCTTCTTTATAGTATTAAAAAAGACATCTTTTGCAGACTCTTATCACTTTTGAAAGCGGAAGTGCACATAATGAGTATTTATACATTGAAGTTGTATGGTGAAAAAGCTGATAAAGCTGAGACTGTATCTGACCTGAAACAAAATCAGTAATGATCAGATAACCACGAAAAAGAGCATGTTGTAGTGAAACTTTCTCACCTTTCTTTCTGAAAAGGGTTGATCAAACAAAAGGGCGTTGTATTTGTCTGCCTCAGTTTTGGACCATGTTCTGCTTCTATCCTGAAAAGTTTGATATTTGCTTTTTTCCCCCCCATAGGATATAGAATGCTTATTGCATCTTTTTAACTGCTTTTATCTAATGTGATCCGTTTCATCTTCGGAAGAAATTGAATTGAACAAGGTGAATAGCTACCCAATCTTCTTCTGTTTTGCTTGTGGGGAAAAAAAAAAATTATCCAGAGCTGCATTTAGAGACCCATTACTATTTTTATGTGGTCTTCAAAAGACATCTCTGATTTGGAGGTTGGTCTTCTAACAGTAGTCTTAGTGTCATGTGATACTTAGCCTTTTTTCCTAAGGATGTGTGAGGATAATACAGATAGATAATGCAGTACTTCATTATCTATATTATTATATCAATTCATGTACTGTTGTTGCACTCATGACACTTATCAGTGGAAATTGTGGACATGCGTAGTGAATTGGTGATCAATTCAGTTCTTCTACTTGCCTTAGTTGGCTTTCAAATCTAATCTGACTGGAAGAAAAATTGCATACTTAGTCTTTTTTTTTTTTTTTAATAGGCATCAGAGCTAGCAATGTGTTAAGGAATTGGGAATGGTTTTTGGCTGCTTGCAAAAGTCACATCAGCTTGTTGGATATACTTCTACCATTGTGATAACTTTGTGGGTCTTGTTTATGTGTTGTAGTAATGATTCTTTTTGATTCTGTGGTGGTGTTTTGCTGTCCTTTCTCCTGCTGGTAAAGATATTCCATAGTTAGCTAATGTAGCAAGGAAGTTGTCTATTCATTTGATTACTTGTGACTCTTGGAGTAGCTGCTGTTTCATAAATGAATTGCAAGCATGACTTTGATTGATTAGAATTAATCTGTTTTGGAAAACTTGCTTTGAAGTGACATAGCGTTCCTCAGATGTCTGTGCTTAGTCTCAGACTACTGCTTGATCATGGGAGACAATCTTTGATCTGTGGAAATGTTTGGTTCTTTGGTCTTCCCAAGGCTATACTCTGGCTTGTACTGAGGTTTGTCTTTATCCTGTTTTGGCTGCTTGGGAGTGAATAATTAGCTTGTAGCACCAGTTCTCTCACTTTTTAGATAATGAAGTAGCAGAAAACTTGCTGGTATTCTCAGTGGATTCATTATGTGAACATTTTAGTCTTACCATATTGTCTTTTACAGCCTTGAGCTTCAGGAAGATGTCTAAAATGTTAAACTTTTATGTGTTACTTTTCCAGTAGGAATATTTATTTATATTCAGACTCTATGTAACTAATATTTGGCTTTACTGGAAATATCCTCATACTTTAAAAGAGGATTTATTTGCATTGCTGTCAATACAAAACTTGTTAGCTATGCAATACAAAACTTGTTAGCTGTGCAATACTTAGAGATGAGCCCATAACTGTAGAGCTAGAGTCCACTGTAGTTGGGAGGTTTGGTGGTGTATTTTGAGCAAGTATGTCGTCAAGATTGTGTGGACTTTTTTTTAAGTTAATATGGGATTTAAATAATTATGGCTTTAAACGAAGCTTGTCCCATGAGAGCTGTGTTACTCAGTCTAAAAGTTCTGTTTTAAATGTATTTTAATAGAGTAGTTAAACTAAATATTTGTGTGGAATATGGATTTTTTTCATGTTTGCTACTTTTTTCTTATTTCAGGCTAGTTGCCATTGCTAGCTAGTTTTGTTCTTGTCGTTGTCCTGTCCCCCCCATATTCCCCAATTTAATTTATTTTTGAAATGGCCTCGCTCTAGATCCAGAAACTGTGACTAGGTAGGAAACGGATCTAACAGACCTAGTATAACTCTGTCTCTTTAGGGAAGTCAATTTTCATTACAAGTGCTTCCTTTTTTCTATCTCTGATACTTAAATTGTGTAAAATTAAAATTAGAAAAATACATTAGTGGTGTAAGAACACTGATACTGATGTTGTATCTCAAAGGTAAAGTGAAATAAAGCTTCAGCATAGTGTAGTAATGTCAAGCAAGTGCTCTCAAATCAACCTTTGTGCTTAGACATCTTGGAGAATGTGCACTGTTGTTTTACAGTTGCCACATCACACTCCCCATGAAGAACTGGTAGTATTGTTTTTGCAAGAGGAAGGTACCTCTAGTGTTCTGTAGCATCTAGTGTTAGAGCCTAACAATGTGAATCAAAAGCAACAACTGGCCTTGGACAAGCATATTCTGTTGATTTTATTAGTTTCAAGAGACCACCCTCTTAGTGTTTCATAGCCTAACACCTTTGTTTTTTTCAGAATCCTGTAGGACAGTAAGGAGTAAAAGAATAAGGTGTTGTCAAGAAGCTTTTAAAATGAGTTCACATTAGAAAATAAGCTTTAACAAAAAAAAAAAGACCAAAAAAGAAAGCTTCAGGAACTGCAAGCTAAGTGTTTTTCTTATGAATACAGAAGCAACGTCAAAATGTTGAAGATGGCTTGTATAAAATATTGCACATGCAGTACTTTCCTAATGTCAAGCTGAAGTGTTTTCTGAAAATGATTTGCAAACAAAAAGGATTAATGATTTAATTAATCTCAAACCCAACTCTCCTTATTTGCATAAGTGCATTTTCCTGTGATCTTCAGGCAATTTGCAGGTTTTTGCTGCTATAAAGTGTTCTCATTATTTAGTTACTCTATTTGACCTCTTTTATTCAGATTCTATTCTGACTATCCATTTAGTGGACACATCTGTACTAAATACATTTGCAAAATAGGCTATAAATTATTATCTTGTTATACTTAAGTGCTTTTTGAATAATTTGTATTCACTGTGAAACACATTATGAAAGTTTCTCAAGGTTCATGTTTCTTGGGATGTTGGCAGTTTCAGCTGTAAGATACCATCTGTAGTTACTAAGCTTTGTTGGTAATCTTGATGGACAAATATGTGTGCCAGAAAAAGGGGTAACCATGGATTAAAGCCACCTTTGTCGTTGAAGTTCTTGATGCTGCCAAGATTTTCTGGAAGCATGTTAATGGACCCTCTGGCTGTGGGCACAGCTGCCTGCCACTCCTGCCTGTTGCTTTCTGTCCCCATGGCTCCAGATCCCCATCCTCCCTGTTGGCTCTTACCCAGGCTGACTTTTTCTCTACCTTGTTCTGTCTCTCTGTTTAGCTGGTCTCAATTTTTCATTTCTTCAACCAATCAACTTTCAGTGTAGACTGTATTTTCCTCAGAATTGTTCCCATTAATTTCTTTCTCCCTTGCTCTAGTCAGGCAATCTCTGATTTGAAATTTGGGCAATTCTCCTGTTACAATGGCAAAGAAGTGGGGGGAGGGGGGAAATTAAAGGAAAGATGGTTTTCCTCTTTTTAGTTCAGATAACTGGATCTGTAATCTGACCTTGTCTTGTCAACACCTTTTATGTCTGGGGGAGGGAGGAGTGCTATTTTGACAATACTGCCGACAAGTATGAGAAAGCTAGAGTTGTTACAGTTCGTACTTGTAGTCATCTTGGTTTGTTTTATTTTTTTCCACCAGTCCCATTTAGAACAATCACTTATCATCAAATACTATTACTGGAGGATAACCTCATGTGTTTGCCACATTTCTGAGAGCTTTTTCTTTTCCTTTTTTTCCCCTTTTCATTTTTAGAGACTTTTAAAAATAACTCTTAGCTTCATAGTTATGTATTCAAAATACTCTTTCAAAATATTAATTCAAAATTGACTTTCCTGAATTGGGATGGGTTTCTGTAGTTTTTGTTGTTTCATATTTCTATTCTCTTTTTATCATGAGTTTTGTGCCTTCTTTTGACCTTGATTTACTTCTGTCATGTGGTATTTTCATTTAATACTGAGTACTTTTTTCCTTGAGCAGCTGAGTTGGGGAAATCAATACTGAGTTAACTGCTTGGTTGAAATTTAGAAGGCCACAGTTGAAAACTTATTTATTCAGACTGACCTGAACTTTTGAATTTGTGTTCTTATTAGGTGCTTTCAGGAGCAAATATTACTAGAAAACATTTTCCATTCTTTGGAAATATGTAAGATATATTCTGTTGGTCAGTGCTGAGAAGCTGTATTTTCACAACAGGGCTTTGTCTCCCTGTAGTTATTGTGGTTTTCAGTAAACACTAAGCCTTTTCTTTGAATGATGTTCAAATCATGAAGATCTCCATCTGTGTCTTATTTCATCTTCTTTCTTCCTTGTCAAGACAACTTGACCTACATACAACCACAGTAATTTGCTTAGGAAAAGTTTTTGGGTTACATTGTATGTGTGTATATATTAAATATATAATCTCTTTTCAATTATAATAGCATATATTCAGTTATTAGTAACAAATTGACACTTAGACTGTGTCCCTGAAATTGATCTTTGAGGTAAGATCTTTGTCAAGTATTGCAATATCTGGTTATTAGTTTTATTTGAAGTTGGGGCACGTTGGTTTTTTTGTTTGTTTTTAATGAATGGATAGTAGTTGTCAAGGGCAGAAATTATCACTTGCTAACCTTGTTCTGCACTGTAAGTTGAAATTTCACTTGGGGCTGGATTACCACAGTTGCATCTAAAACTGACTTGCTTTGTTTCACAGCTGCATTACTACTTCAGTGAAATCGAAGTGTGAACAGTTCTGTCAATGATTTACTGTGAGTATGGCCTGTTTCTTTTAAAATCTTGATGGAGTATGATGTGGGTTGACCTTGGCTGGCTGCTAGACCCCCACCCAGCTGCTGTCTTGCTCTCCCTCCTCAACAGGGTGGGGCCAGAAAATAAGATGGAACAGCTCATGCGTTAAGATAAAGACTGGGAGATCGCTCACCCATTACCATAATGGGCAAACAGATTCAAGTTGGGGAAGATTAATTTAATTTATTGCCGATTAAAAATAGAGTAGGATGGGCTCACCATGGGCTGCAGCTGCCTTCAGGGCATCTCCACCTTCCCTGGCATGGGGTCCTCAATGGGCTGCAGAGTGAATATCTGCCCTGATGTGAGGCTGTCCAGGGGCTGCAGGGGAATTTGTGCTCCAGTGCTTGGAGCAACTCCTCCTCTCCTTCACTGGCCTTGGTGTCTGTAGGGCTGATCCTCACACTTTTTCCCCTTTTTCCCCCTAACTCTCACACTCTGCTGTGCAGCATTTTCACCTTTCTTAAATACTCCTTCCCAGAAGTGCCACCATCTTGGCTGTGGGGCTCAGCTGTGCCCTGTGGTGGGTCCGTTGGATCTGTCTGTGTCGGGCATGGGGCAGCCCCTGCCTTTCCTCACAGAGACCTCTCCTGCAGCCACCCTACTGCCGGCACCTGGGCACTTAAACCCAATATGACTATCAATGAAAATTCAAACCTTAATGTTAAAAATAATATGGATAATCTTTTTTGGGGACGCTTGTTGTGCACTCTCCAAGGATGGAGGCTCCACAACCTCACTGGCAACTTGTGCCAGTGCCTGGTCACCCTCACAGGTGATTCCTACAGTCCTTGAGCATCTCTCCCGGTCACCGTGATTGATCAAAGATTATCAAGAGTGGCCTTGCAGTGACATCAACCAGCTCCCTCAGCACTCATGGGTGCATCCCATCAGAGCCCACGGACTTATGTATGTCCAGTTGACTTAATTATTCCTTGACATGATCAAGGGTATGTGTTCCTTGCTCCAGACTTTCTCTCTGGTGTCCTTGCTGGGGATGTGGTGATATTTAGTGTGACATTTCCTCTCATTTTCTAACATAAAAAGAGGCCTTCAAGTAAGGTTAATTATTTGCCTCTACGTGGATATAAAAGCATTTTATGAAGTAATTTAATGGTTTTTATTTATTTCAATAGTGGTCGTTGCTGCTGTTGGCAGTACCAGCTCCTACTCTTGGTTGGCTTTTGTCTAGTATGTGAGAGAGTACAGCTGCAGTCAGCTGTCTGCCTTGGAGCAGTCTTTTCTGTGCATCAATCTAGCGTTGGTCTACAGGAAAAGAATATGCTTTTAATGAGAATGTGATATTTAGGCTAAGGCACATGCACTAGGCAGGTGCATGGGCGGTTACTTCAACCTCTGCAGCTCTTGTCCGCTGGATTTTTACCCAGATAACTGACTGGCTCCTTGCCTGCTCTTCGATTTCAAACATGACGTTTGTTTGTGTGTAGTCAGAAAATGTCCTCTGAGTCCAATTAGAACAAATACTGTTACAGTCAGGATTTTTGCCTTTGCTTTAACATAGCCTCCTGAAAAGGGATGATGGCATAGACTTTTTAAAGGAGCAAGCTAGTTCTCATCTTAAACTTGCATATCTGAATCCTCTAAGGCAATTTCCCTTGCTATGCATGAGCTGTCAGGCGTTTGTTTTTTTTCCTTGCTGTTAATCTTTGAGGTGTCTGTAGAAGATCTTAAATATACACAGTTATAACTTTCAATGAACTATACCCTAGTTATTTCTTTCTTTCAAGGGAGGATTAGGGAAAATTAGATTGTTTCAGCTTAATTGCACAGTATAATATAGGATTAGGCCTGGCATATCCAATTTTGTGACTCTCATTAAATCATTAGCAAGCTACAACTTTCTTTTAGCATTGAAGCCTGTTATGTATCCACATTTAGAAAAATAACATTGATTGGTAGTATAATGAAACTTCAATAGTTACGTAAAATACAAAGCAATCATGCTGCACTGTGGACGTGAAGAATGGTACACCTAGTAGGAGCATACTGTGATGATATGTTGACATATGTTTTTCATTTGTATCAAATTCTAAGTCAGTTTGTCTTCTGTAAGTTCTTGCGAACTGTGTCAGACTGTCCTTTCTTTCTCTGCTTTTGCTAAAATTTTAATGCATACCTATCTTTCTAGTATTTCTTGAGGTTCATTTTGTAGACCAAGCAGCTGCATAGGAGGTAACCTATGGTTTTGGGCCTCACCTTAAGTGCTGTGTTGATATGGCAGCATCAGTTCTCAAATATAAATGCTGAAACTTTCTGGGGCTGAGATATTTGGGTGTTGGTGTGGTACATGCTGCTGGAAGGAGTGCCTCAAGCATTCTTCTCCTTTTCGTCGTTGGGAGCTAATGCGAGCGTGTTCTGTGAAGTTCTGTGTCTGCTCAGGCATTAGTGAAGGAGTTCATCAGTTACTGTTGTGTAGTGCTACCTAACAGTACTACTGTTCTCTAAAACAAAACCAAAATATGATTTACTCGGTTAGATCTGCTAACTCATGTTGTATGTTTGGTTAGCTCGTTGTTTTGCTTTCCAAGCAGTCTATGATTCCTGACAATCTTTAGGAGCAATAGCATCATATCCATTGTTTATTGTTTTGTTAGAACGGTTTGCTCTTTGTTGGTGAAGCTCAAAGTGATTGTTACAGGGAGTGTTTTTATTTAAACTGGTGTTAAGGGCAGGAGTTGCATATGTACTGTAGATCCAGGTTTATGATTATAACTGTGTGGGGGTTCTGTTGTTGTGTTTAAAGGAGAGCTAATACATTAAAGGAGTCTTGTAATAGATTTACCTGCAGGTAAGCAAAAAGGTGCTTTGCTTGAAGGCCTGTTAAAGTCCTGCTTCTCTCAGCATGCTTTGTCTTTCCAATTTACTTTAAAGAAAATCTTTTCACTGATTCTCTTTACTTTTTGTTTTCTGCACACTGCCAGAGCAAGTTCCACTTAAACGACAAATCCTCATCAAAAGCAATTTTCTACCTGTTTTGTGCTCTGGCAATAAATTATAAATTTTCATTCTTTGTGCCTATGTAGGTGTACTGTGCATAGGACAAAGAAATAAATCAGTAATAAAACATGATGCAGTGGCAATGGGTTCTGTTTTCTTTTTATATCTGTGCTTTTCTTGTTTATATGTGAAACCTTGGAGAAAACATTACAGCTTTAGATATTGCTCTTGTGCTTGTTTTGCAAAGATCATCGCTGTAACTCTGATTTCACTATCCATGGCACAAACCCTTTATTTTAATTGACTAAGTCAAGCATGTCTGTCTTGTAATAAAATTGGCCACTTTGAGTCATCTTTAAATAAAAATAAACCTTCCAACATAATCTGTAGGGCCAAGATGGAAAAACAACTGGCGGTGTAAGGTACTCATTTCACTGTGAAGTCTGTCTCAGCTGAACTAATTTAGGGGGCATGGCTTGCATTCTCAGCTTGCTTACCAAATGTTCGGCATGGCATTCTCTTGTCCTAATTAAATATTAAAGGTTCCTTGATTAAAATTTACCTTTTCTATTTCTGTGTAAAAGCTAGACAGGAACTACTGGAAGACACAAAAATAATTTACTCCATCTGTAAAATATCCAGTGCGGAGATTTGCCAGTTGTAAAGCACTGTAAAACTGTAAATCACTTCAAAACTGTAAATCACTTTAGCATGAAAAGAAAGTCAGATATCCTAATCCTTCTTACATGCCCCTCTCCGACTTTTTGTGGTTACAGGAGAGGTATTGTAGCCACAATGTTAAATTTTCTCATTTTTCTGTTCAGTTGGGAGTTGCTTATCTGGAAAAGTAACCCACTAAATTTGGGACAGTGGCTCTTTCGTTTGTCTAATAGTGGTAGAGTTTGAGGGAACACCTACGGCAAGTAATTTACTCTTGTGCCATAAGCAGGCTGAGGTCCTTTCATAACTCGTTTTGCTATAATAAAAGCTAGAGGCATCTTAAAGTGTGGTGATTGTGGAAAGGCCCTTCTAGAGATAAATTTCTGACTCAAGAAAGCAAGGTATGCACGTGTCACTGAGACCTTTTTGAGATTTGGAAACAGCATAAACTCAGAATGCTCCTTGAAGTGAAAGTGTTGTTAAAGTTACTGCAGGACAGTGGAGTGGAATGAGGAATTTAAAAGAATCGGTATTTGGTTCTCTCAAGCATTTAGCTGACCTTTGGTGCAGTTTAGTCAGCTCTTACTCCAGCAAAACAGTAAAGAAATGGTGGCAGTCTGACTGAGGGATAATGCTATTTTAGGGCAAAGCAGGAAATTTTGCTGTAAGTACTGAAAGAAAAGCTCTGTTGTCATTCCATTGGCAGAGCTCCAGAAGGCACCTGATAATTGAACACTCATATATAAAGCTAAGGGGGTGGAAGAAGGATAGTATGGATTTATTTTTCAGTTTCTATGAGGAGCAGTTGGACAGAGCAAGACTAATATTTTTAGATGATGGAAAATTGGGATTTACTTTAGAATTCTTGTCTGAAATGCAGAAATGTAAAATGAAATGAAGTTTGAACAGTAAAGACAGCGGTCTTGGCAAGTGCCTCATTTTTTTGTTCTCAGACAGGGTGATGTGAACTGTTCCACCCTTACAAATATAAGTAGATACTGTTGTGTGCACTGGTGTTCCTTTTAAAGACATGTATCAAAGTTGTGAGTTTTTTGTTTTCTACAAAAAAACCACTTGTGTGTTTCAAGCATCCATGCAATATGGATGCTTTAATTGCATGTGGGTTCTGTAGTACAGTGTTTATATGTAGACCTTAATCTTCAGAGCTATGGTTGAACTGTGGGAAAGATCTATTGAGCATCTTTCTTCTTCCATTTTTTTTCAAATGTGAACATATCAAAACAAGTGTCTAGGTGCATGCTGTTTGTAAATATGTTACACCATAACTATTTTAGAAGCAGTAGTATAGTCCTGTCTCTTTCTGATAGTCCTTTTTTTTTTTTCGTGAATCCCTGTGCATTATGTAAAGCAAATTTGTCCAGGCAGGAGATGTTCTGTTCAGAACTCTAATTAAAGGGATGCATAGACTTAAAAAAACAGGATGTGTTTCAGGCGCTTAAGGGGAAAAGATTTGTGTAGCTGGAGACTGACAATATTACCTGTCGAGAACAGAGTTGTGCTGCTTTTTTTTTTTCCTTCCCCTCCTTCCCGCCCTTTCCTTGAAGAGTGCCCTTGAAGAGATTGGTGGTAGTGATCATTCCAGAAGCATGTGCACATGTTGGTCCCCTCCCCCAGCATGACAACGTCGGAAAAGATGTTTGTCATGAAGATATGTGCAGGAATAAACGTCTGAAAAAAGGAAGTTGTGTTAGCATTCTGCTATTAATGCTGCTTCCGTGAAAGCCTTTTAGGACTACCCAGTCCGTAATATGCTTCAAGTGGTGCCAAATAAGAGCCAGATTTGCATAGGTTTGGTGGTAGTACCGCATGAAGTAATTAAAATACTTTCCTTGGCCTGTAACAGCTGTATATTATTTATGTGTGTATGCTCCATGATACGAGCAAGTTCAGGAATTGATATTATAGAGTAAGGAGTTGCTGCTTGAGAGTACTTTTGTTCCTTTTGACCACCAGTGTTGGTGGTGATACGAATTGCAGCTCTGTTTTGGAACCTATCACTCTACAAAATTAGAGAAACCCTTCAGTTGGAGATGTACATGTATGAAATAAAACAGAATGATCTCTTAGTTCAAAATGTTTTCTAATTGAATTTGGTATTCATAATACCTTACATTCCATCATACTAATAGTATATTTTTTGTATATAATACCAGTTTATTATTTCCTTCTTTGACAAGTAATCATCTGGTTATTTTCAGCACCATTGTAACATGTGGTAAATATTCATCACTTTGTAAGCTGCTACCTTTTATAGCTTGTCTGGTACCTACCTATATAACAGTTACTGACTTAAATGGCTTATGTCCAGATTTCAGTATGGATGGGGTGTAAAAGTTGCTGAAAAAGTTCTGGGTAAACAGTGGTAAATTTTGTGTGTGTATTCTTGATCTCTTTCGCAGAAATTGTGGGTGGGGGAAGAGGTTTGCAGAAGAGCTGGGAGTAAGTAGCTTGGACTGTCTCTTAGTAGGAACAGCACTTCAGAATATGCTGTTGTTATTGCTTGAGCTACTCTCTTTCGTTCTTTCTATTGTTGCAGAAATGAGATTCTTGGAAGATTATGGAGTCTTAGTCTAATAGTCTTAGAAGCTTAGGCATATGAGGAAACCATTACATGTGTCCACAAAAATGAAGTCAAGATTGTTCTTCTACTTACCCACCTTAATTTTTTAGTACTTGACTTTTTGACCTTAAAGAATTGGTGTGCTGTACTTGCATCATTATTTGCAATCCCATTCTAACCTATGCTGATAGCCTAATCTCATGCCTGTCTACAGTCATACAAAAATAACATGACTGCTTATTGTTTTTTTTTTCCTCTTGGAACCCCACACTTTATTCAACTCAAATGAAGACACTAAGATGCATGCAAAGCTGTAATTTGGCATTTTTTTTTCTTTTTTTGGGTTGGGGGAGCCTCTGCCCACCCCCACCCCCCACCCCCCTTCTTACTGATACTTGTATCTGACCTAAATTGGTTGGGTGTCTGTGGGGATTCCAAAAGGGACATTGTATATTAAAACCCTCTTGGCTGACAGTATCAACTTTCCATACCAAATTAAGATACTGTTCAAGGAATGAACAAACTAACCTTTACTTTTATTTAGTGTTTAAAGCAGACAAGTGGGTTAGCTTGAGATGGAAGAGGAAGTTGTAGAATTTGCCCAGAGAAATACTTTCACATGAGATTCTAGTTGAAGAAACTGAGACAGTAGCTTAGCTACTAAATCAAGATCTCTGAGGTGATGGATTTAGTGGATTTATTTGTTATTACATCCTCTGAGGGGAGGGATGTAATTTACTAGATGTGCCAGATACTGTCTGTTCCTTCTCTTCCCAAAACAGAAAGGAGATTGTGGGAAAGGTGTTTTGGATAAATGCCACTTTAAAAGCTGTATGTGTCATCTAGTGATTTAAGATAGTATGTGTTTTCATTTTCATCCTTTGTAACTACGTTTTCAACTTTGTAGGCAAGAGATTAGTGCTTCAATTTTAGAACAAGCTTTTATATTTGGCTTCAGGCTGATCTGTTTCAGTCTGGGGTTTGTTTTTTGGTTTTGTTTGTTTTCTTATTATTCACTTGAGAATTAATTGGAGATGGCAAACACCTTTGTAGTTTTTTTTTGTTTTTTTTTTTTACACCCTGGCTTTAGAAGAAGTTTCACTGTGGATATTTCTGTGGTCCTTTTGGCTTTTGGGCTTCCTAACTAGAGCTAACTAGCTTGTAATGTCAATCTCTAAAGGTGGAATTGGAGGGAGTAGAGTGGGTACAATTTTCTGCCTTTGTTGAGCTACTATTTTGAGCTGCTATTTGTCTCTGTATCTATGTATCCACATAGATGAGTGCTGTTAGTGTCCTTTAGGGACCTAATACCTCTTCATCAACAAAAAAACCCTAGTTATGGCTTTCTACATGGTTGCAGTTACAGGGAACTTATTTGTGTGTGTATATAACTTCTATGATAAACACAATTCTGCAACTGTTTTCTACTTCTGTTCTCTACCTTTTCTTTTCCCTGAAGTGTGCATAGAGCAACAGACATGTTGATGTGATGGAAACCAATACACTTCTTTGTACCTTAGATAGCTGGTTTTGAAACCATGTGTGTGCACAGAAAGTTTTCTATGAAAAACAGTCTATGTATGTGAAGTATCTGAAGCATTTTGCACTTGTATTTGAAAAGGAGGCTACAAAGTATGCTTTTTAAAAAGCAAAAAAGTGCAAAATTTAGTCTGCAAGATTTCTCATGTTGAATGAAAACTAACTGTGGAAGTGGTTGGCCCAGTAGCATTCTTAATCTACCATCTCATGATCAGAGTTTCCAAACTAACTGTGTAAAGCACAGCTTCTTCGCAAGGGTTTGATTGATCTTAGGATAGAAACAATGACATTCATTAAACAAACAGTTTACAGCAGTTCTTCTAGATACTCCAAATCACAGGAATCCTAACTAACAGTATATGTTAAGAATCTCTGTTTGTTGGTAGGAAGCTGACATCAGCCTTCTGCATAGGATATAATGCTGATTTCCTTAGAAAGAAATTGGTATTTTTGCATTGGCAGGCTGCAGTCTAAACAGAACGTTTTAATCAGCCCCTTGTGCTCGATACCAAGTGACAGTGACAGTGGTTCATAAGGAGGTCAGGTTGCTGTCTGTACAGTTCAGCATGGTATGCCATGTTCTTTTCCCACAGATACGGAGTATGAACTGACTGTCTCAGCTGTGACGTTAAAGAACTTGTGTGATGAATCATCCTATAAACTACTTTTTTCTTTGAAATGGGTTTTCTGATGAAGCTTTTAGACTTCTAAGTGTCGTAGAAATTCATGAAAGCACTGTAGCATTACTCTTGCAAAATTTGATGCATTGATACATTGACAACCACCTTTTGATTTTTGGTTGGTTTGGCTTTTTTGTGGGTTTGTGGTTTGGTTTTTGTCTGTTTGTTTGTTTATTTGTTTGTTTTTTAAAATATCTAACAGTTTTGGGGAGAAGGAGGTTAGGATTAGATCGGAATAGAAACTGTTAAAGATTACCCAACAATCTGATCTTTAAGGGAAAAATAAAATTAATTTCAAGATTCTAACTTGCAGCTTTGAGCCAAACCCAATAGATAAAATGATTGATTCTGTCTTTTCTGGGGAAGTAGTACACTTCTAAAAGAAGAACTATTAATTGATTGTACTGCTCAGGCAAAGCATTAGCTGGGGAAATGACCTGTAAGGGGAACTTGAGTGCCTAGAGAGTTTAAAACTGGAGTGTCTACATCATTGTTCTCTAATTTGTATCAAATTTGTGTAAAAGCAGTGAAACTGATTTCACAATAACCCTATTATACTTAAGCCAGACCTACAGACAGCAATTTCTTCCCCCACATGCCCTTAAGAATTAAAAACCCAAACTTGCTGGGACTAAAAACTAAAGCCAATGTGACTTGGATGTTTCTTTTGTCCTTCTTCCCCTCCATCCCCTATGCTTCCATTTTGGTTTTGTGTAATTCTGATTGGGTCATTAGTCATGTAGACCATTCTTTTGTTTCAAAAAACCAAATAAATCCCAGCTGAGCTATTTGTATGCAAAACAAAGAGATAATACTGCAGTTTTCTGGAAGGCTTAGCCAAAACTTCTTGTTCAGCTATCCATTGGCCTTATCATACCACCTCTGGTAATACTTACTTGAGCTTTGCCCTTCGTAAGTGATATATTGGCAGATGGTCACTGGAGTTGAGAAAGACAAGATACTAGGATAAACCCCGCATTTTATAGCATGTCAGTTTATATTGTACCTGAGCCTTAGTATTAGGACTTTAGGCTCTGTTGTGATCAATCTTTGACCCTCCTGTACAGAAGAACACCCTATACTTAAAACTATGCTGTGACTTGAAGAAGAGGACATCTCATTGTGGTGGTATCAACGTGTGCAAATAGAGAAAGCAAAATACAAATACTTATAAAATTACGACCTGACAGTTTACTTCTTGACCTGTGACTCCTGGCAGAGCTTTCAGATGTCAGAAAATTTCAGTAATGGATTCAGGCTATGACACTTGTCATTTAAAAAGTCACATCACGATTAATAGATGCAGGATTCAGTGTTTTTTCTCTGCACAGTGTCACACTCGTTGCCTCTGTGACAACCTTCATTTCCTTCTGAGCAAATGGAAGCCCACTAGCACAAGCCTCAGGAAGTTGTTAAAGCAATTAAAGGCTTCTGTCTCTCAGCACATTGCATGGTTACCATAGTATCCTCTACCTCCAAGTCTCTACTGATGATGTCAGTATGCATACAGGGGCTATTCACAGCATCTACAATGAAGATGATTCAGCCCTTGCTAAAGATCATAGCATCTCTCCATATGTTCTGTTATCCAGTGTCATTTTAGGAATTTATGAGACTGGAAGGTAAGTGGCTTTTGCTTCATATTTAATAATTTTTATGTATCCTTACACTGTAAAGTGCCAGGGTTGCTTTTTTTTATCCTCTGGTGCATTGTTCACTAAATGCATAAAGTGTGTTTTAGCTGAACCAATTGCATAGCTTTTGTAATTTACACTTGGCAAAGTCTAGCTAATCTTCAACAATATGAAAAAAAGGCATACTAAAAAGTCCTGAAATTTAAAACCGGTTTATTAAGTAATTAGAGGGTTTTTACCAATTAAAATTCCCAGAGCTTTTTTTTTTAATCATAAGAAAAGAACACAAATTATGTAATGGGAGCATTACCTCAGAGAAAAATAGTCAAGCTTTTTTTTTTTTTTCAAATAAAACAAAACAACAAAAAAAATTAACCCCCAACTCACATAACCTTTTCTTTTTTCTTGTCTTCTGTATGTGGATAGTAGAACAGTGGATGAACATACTCTCATGCAACTATTCTGCGTGCAGTTTTGTTTGTATAAGAAAATGTGAATTCTTATTGAAATCTACCTCTTCAGGAAAGCAGAGGTTCTGTTGTTTATCTTGAATAGTGGAAAAACATAATAAAACACTGAAGGAACTGATTTTATGAGAAACTCATGAGGACTCCTGCACATTTTGGCTTCGCAAGCTGAGTTTATTTGTAAACATGAGATACTAAGCTGTTAACTGTTTGATTTCACAGTTGGAATTTTTTTCCTTCTCCTAGACCACTTTCTGTATTGCTCTAGATTGCCGTGGTTTCAAATGGCCATTGCCAGTATGTAAAGTGTCTGATTCTGTCTTTTAACCAAAAAACAACAAAAAAACCTCAAAACAAAACAAACCAGTCGTGCAAAAGCTAAGCTGCAGAACTATAATAAATGTCCTTTTTTAAGTCTTCTTTTAGTGCCTTGTAACTTCCTTTTTTGGGTTTCTTGTATTTTGATTTCTCCACCCTGAAAATTCTGTGGGGTTTTAATTATAAAACTATCATTGAATTTAATACTTTAGAAGAATTTTGGGATGGGGGTGGGGAATGGGGAAAGAATGATTAGTGTAAATGGTGAACAAACTATTAGTGTAAATGGAAACAAATTTCTAAAAAGGGAGTTTGGTATTGCAGAAAATTCTACATTAAGATGGTATGTTTTGTACAAGCCCACCAATTTACCTTTCTCCCCACCCCCCTTAACAAATACTTTTTCTGTCCCTCTACCTGTTTCTTTTTACATTTTCTGACCATAACATCTATTGGTTTATTTAGACACTAAGTCTTTTTTGGAATGGGGTCCTCTATTGAAAATACTAAAAGTGTTTAGTATGCACTGACTAATAAGACACTTAGCCAGTCAAATGCTACACACAAGATGTGGAAATACTAGTAATCACAATAGATGTGTTGCATTAGAAGAATGAGGAAGACTGTCTAGTGACAATACTATGTTTTTTCATGGGTATTTTTAAGCCCACGGAGACTGAGGATTTTTTGCTTTCTAGTACAAAGGTATATGTGCTATTTTTTTCTCCACTTGTCTGTCTGGCCATTAGTTTGGATATAACTATAGAGAAGAAGAATATTTTAAGTAAACTGAGGAAGCCAATTCCCCTTTCAGTGATGATATCTCTTAACTTTCATATTTGATACTTCAAAAAAAAAGTCTGTTTACATACTAAATGCCATCTCATATTGGTTACAGTGTACTCTTTTATTTTATGGCTTTAGGTGAATCTTTTCTGTTTTAATCTGGAAGGTTACCTAGCAAATAAGGACAAAAAGATGCATAAAATGTTCAGGAATAGAATATTTAACTACATTAGCTATAGTTAACTATTAGAATTTGAATTATTTTGAAGTTGCTTTCAAAGATTTTTGAAAAACACCACTAACCCCGAGGGTTCTGTAGTCAGAGGTTTGAAACTGCTTTGGTTAAATGTCAAAAGTTTTATATATTTGTGCAGAAGAAATTAAGACTAAAGATCTACTCATAATTTCTGCTCCTGAAAGCTCTGGAAAAAGAGCTGATTCTGAGGATTTTGTCATTTTTCTATTGAATTTCATTTGAGCAGTTCTGTATTATGTGAATAAGGAAACATTTCAAGTTGTATATGTATGTTTATTGTCTCATGTAGCTTCTCATGAAGTTGAGAAGGTTGCTGGTGGGCTTAAATGCAAACAAGATTATGATCCCACATATTACGATTACTATTTTTAAGCCAGAAACTGTTTTAGAAGACAAGTGAAGATTTCAGTTAGGAAAAAACATGCATATCTGGAGTACATGTAGGTGGAGCAGACTGTGTATACAGCTGTAGGGTTTTGATGTATTTTTAAATTGTTTTTATTGAACAATCTTCTGTGTACCTTTTAGCATGTTTTTTTCAATGGGCCAAAGTGAACCTATACATACAGAGGTGATTTGCAAGTTAAGTTATCACATATATGAAAGAACAAACCAAATGCTTTGAAAAAAGGAAAGTCTTACTCTTCAAAACAAAATCATATTCTAAATTTATCATAAATCAGTGTAATTGTCACTTTCAAGGTAAAAATTAACATGACGTTTCATCATAGAAAGTGTAACTTGTTTATCTTTCTTGAATAAGCACTTTAAATGTGCAAAAAGAAATTAAAACTTTACATACAAACATAAATACTTGATCTTTGCCAGTACAGTTACTCAGTAACATTGAATACCTGATATATTTAAATGTAAGTGGACCCTGTTCCAGCCTCAAGTCAAATCTGACTATAACAACATTTTGGAAAGCTGTTAAAATGAGTTACTAATTCAAAATATCTTACTCAGATATAAATGGAATTTACAATTCTACTCTATTGAACCTAGATATTAATAATTACTGTTGTAGCATATTTAACCGTGAAATGCAATTAGTAGTTTCAAGTGTTATGTTTTTGTAGTATGTGCTAGCAGCCATGATGTTCTATAATCTTTAGGACTGTATTTCTTGTCCCAAAAGACACCATTGTATTAATTACCTTTTTTATGATTGTATTTTCTCTCAAGCATGTGCATTTGCTTTTAACTATGGTCCCAATTAAAAGCAGCATGCTACAAATCATTTTAAAGTTGTTAAAATAACAGTTAGCTATTGATTGTTACTTCCTAAATTTGCTTTTAAACTGCTTTGATAGTGTTATTGTGTGGATGCAAACAGTGTTACATGGTTACCACGTTTTTTTTAATTAAAAAAAAAAAGTCATTTTGGCCATTGGAGTGGATTTGTTGAAGAATACTATCTTAAAGGCTAATGATCCAACCACAGATCACATTGAAAGTTTCCTGATGATTTGCATACATAGATGGAGATTAAGTTTCAGTTCTAGTTCATTTTAATGCTGCATAATTATATCCTGAGCAGTTCTTTAAGTGACTTTAAAAAAGCAAGGAGAAGTAAGCTGTGTTCAGCTAGTGGCAGACACCTGGCAGTTCCTGTATGGGAGGAAGCCTGCTTGGTTTTTTTTATTTTTTTTATTTTTTTTCTTCTCTTCAGGAGTTCTTCCTGCTTTCTATCCTGACATAGGAGGAAAAATGAAATTCTGTACCCAGTGAAAACTATTCGGTATTGGTTTTGGGGAGCAGTTATAAGACATTTTTTTACTTTGGCACATAGACACAACTATCCAGTAAGTAATATATGTAGCAAAGAAAAGTGATTGTCTAAGGCTCAGCTGTTTCTTTCAGGACTCTTTCTGTCTAACGACATAGCAGTATTTTGCGGTTGGGGGCTTCTTTTTTCCCCCTTTATTTATAGACGGTTTTTTCCCCACCAGGGCTTTTGACTAGATGTTCAAATTTCACATTCAAACAGTTTGTTACAGAAACAAGCCTTCTGTTTGTTCTTCCATTATAATCCTGTTAGGTCATTTACAGGAGTGCATGTTTGGATGTACTCTATTTGTATTGTAATACTTGTGGAGGTACTTGTTCATCTATTACAGTGGTGTTATTAATCACTGGCATGTTTTTACCATTCTGAGCAGAAAGCAAGCAGGAATCCAGGAGGACTGAGGGAAAGGATAAAGACTCCTTTAAAAAAAGAAACATGCTTTTTTCAAGTCTGTAATACTGGCCATACAGAAGGACATTACAGAATTAGAGGGAGTTTCAAAAGGATATTGAGAATGAAGAGATGGCAATAATTACCTTAAAAATGGACTGAGGTAGAACTTACTTAAAAAAAAAAAAAAGGCTTGAACAGGGTAAATGGGGAACCCTTTCTGTTTTCATTATATAACAAGAGAACAAGATTATGTAGAAAATTATGTAAGCTAATGCTAACAAGGCGGATATCCTGCTGGGTGTCTGTTATAGACCACCCAACCAGGGCAAAGAAGCCGATGAAGCATTCTACAAGCGACTGGCAGAAGTCTCGCAATCACAAGCCCTTGTTCTTGTGGGGGACTTCAACTTACCAGGTGGCTGCTGGAAATACAACACAGCAGAGAGGAAACAGTCCCGCAGGTTCCTGGAGTGTGTGGAAGATAATTTGCTGATGCCGCTGGTAAGGGAGCCTACCAGGGGAGGTGCCCTGCTTGACCTGCTGTTTACGAACAGAGAGGGTCTGGTGGGAGAAGTGAAGGTCGGAGGCCGTCTTGGGCTTAGCGACCATGAAATGATAGAGTTCTCAATTCTTGGCGAAGTAAGGAAGGGGGGTCAGCAAAACCACTACCATGGACTTTCAGAGGGCAGACTTTGGCCTGTTCAGGACACTGGTTGAGAGGGTCCCTTGGGAGACGGTCCTGAAGGGCAAAGAGGTCCAAGAAGGCTGGACCTTCTTCAAGAAGGAAGTCTTAAAGGCGCAGGAGCAGGCCATCCCCATGTGCCATCAGAAGAGCCGGTGGGGAAGACAACCGGCCTGGCTGAACAGGGAGCTTTTCTTGGGAATCAGGAAAAAAAAGGAGAGTTCATCACCTTTGGAAGAAGGGGCAGGCAAGTGAAGAAGAATACAAGGACCTTGTTAGGTCATGCAGAGAGGGAATTAGAAAGGCGAAAGCCCAGCTAGAGCTCAACCTGGCCACGGTTGTGAGGGACAACAAAAAATGCTTCTATAAATACATTAACAATAAAAAGAGAGACGGGAGAATCTCCATCCTTTACTGGATGTGGGAGGGAACATTGTCACGAAGGATGAGGAAAAGGCTGAGGTACTTAATGCCTTCTTTGCCTCAGTCTTTAACAGCCATACCAGATACCCTCAGGGTATTCAGCTCCCTGAGCTGGAAGACAAGGATGGAGAGCAGAACAAACTCCCTGTGATCCAGGAGGAAGCAGTTAACGACCTGCTATGCCACCTGGACACTCACATGTCTATGGGGCCTGATGGCATCCACCCAAGGGTACTGAGGGAGCTGAGAGGATTTTGCCAAGCCGCTCTCCATCATTTATCAACAGTCCTGGTTAAAAGGGGAGGTCCCGGACTACTGGAGGCTTGCCAATGTGACACCCATCTACAAGAGGGCTGGAAGGAGGATCCGGGGAACTACACGCCTGTCAGCCTGACCTCGGTGCCGGGGAAGATTATGGAGAGGTTCATCTTGAGGGCGCTCACAGGGCATGTGCAGGACAACCAAGGGGTCAGGCCCAGCCAGCACGGGTTCATGAAAGGCAGATCCTGCTTGACCAACCTGATCTCCTTCTGTGACCAGGTGACCTGCCAAGTGGATGAGGGAAAGGCTGTGGATGTTGTCTACCTGGACTTTAGTGAAGCCTTCGATACTGTCTCCCACAGTATTTTCCTGGAGAAGCTGGCGACTCGTGGCTTAGACAGGTGCCCTCTTTGCTGGGTAAAAAACTGGCTGGATGGCCGAGGCCAGAGAGTTGTGGTGAATGGAGCAAAGTCCAGTTGGTGGCCGGTCATAAGCGGAGTCCCCCAGGGCTCAGTTTTGGGGCCGGTCTTGTTTAATATCTTTACCAATGATCTAGATGAGGTGATTGAGTGCATCCTCAGCAAGTTTGCAGACGACACCAAGTTGGGAGGGAGTGTTGATCTGCTCAAGGGTAGGAAGGCTCTGCAGAGGGACCTGGACAGGCTGGATCCATGGGCCCAGGCCAATTGTATGAGGTTCAACAAGGCCAAATATTGGGTCCTACACTTTGGCCACAACAACCCCATGCAACGCTACAGGCTTGGGGACGAGTGGCTGGAAAACTGCCCTGCAGAAAAGGACCTGGGGGTGTTGAACAACAGCCGGCTGAAGATGAGCCAGCAGTGTGCCCAGGTGGCCAAGAAGGCCAACGGCATCTTGGCCTGTATCAGAAATAGTGTGGCCAGCAGCAGTAAGGAGGTGATCGTGCCCCTGTACTCGGCTCTGGTGAGGCCACACCTCGAATCCTGTGTTCAGTTTTGGGCCCCTCACTACAGGAAGGACATTGAGGTGCTGGAGCGTGTCCAGAGAAGGGCGACGAAGCTGGTGAGGGGTCTGGAGCACAAGTCTTATGAGGAGCGGCTGAGGGAGCTGGGGTTGTTTAGCCTGGAGAAGAGGAGGCTGAGGGGAGACCTTATCGTTCTCTACAACTACCTGAAAGGGGGTTGCAGAGAGGTGGGTGTTGGTCTCTTCTCCGAAGTGATGAGTGACAGGACAAGAGGAAATGGCCTCAAGTTGCACCAGGGGAGGTTTAGGCTCGATATTAGGAAAAATTTCTTTTCTGAGAGAGTGGTGAAACACTGGAATAAGCTGCCCAGGGAAGTGGTGGAGTCACCATCCCTGGAGGTGTTCAAGGAACGTGTGGACGAGGCATTGTGGGACATGGTTTAATGGGCATGGTGGTGTTGGTTGATGGTTGAACTTGATGATCTTACAGGTCATCCTTAGTGATTTCCAACCTTAGTGATTCTGTGGTTATAAATTTTGACAATGTGAAGTTAATTCAAAGTCTGGATACTGCTGAAAAGAGTAGTCTTGCTCTTGTTTTCCTTGGCCTCACTCTCCTGGTGCTCTTCTCTCCCTAGAGTAGTCATAGGGTGAGTTCATCAGGTTGGCCAATGGAACAGAAAGCTAGTCTGTAACAAAACAAATGGCTTTTCCACCAAATTAGTAAGATAAACCTACTCTTACTGTACCTATGGGCTCACAAAGTCTGTCACAGTAGAGAAGATGGGAACAACTGCCCCGTGGAGCATGAGCTCTGAGCACACCCTGCTTTATGAGCTTAGCCATAAAGTGGAACCACACCCTAAAATTGTGGTGGGGTTTTATGGTTTTACAATCTCTCTGTTCAAACGCAACTGTGAAATAGAAGAAACGTTTGGCACAGGGGATTATAGTTATTAAATGGACAGTTTCTGAATGTTTTCCCTAAAGTTTAGGAAAGTTACTGTTCAGATAGAAATCTTAGAGAAATTTATGACCATGTTTGAACATATGAATTCAGTTCAAGGTCTAACATTAGGAATGTCCTGTTTCTAAATGATGACACCCCTCCACACACACATCTCCCTGCCCAAAAATCTTTCAAGCAATCGTGGGGTAGAAGACCACTACGGCAAGATTAACGTTAATATTTATTTTCTATCTGATTGAGATCTGAAGTGTTAGGTTATATGATAAAAGCTGATCTGCACACCCACAAAGGAGCAGAGGGAAGCGGTAGGTGGGGGAACCCAAATAACATCCTGCCCTGGCTGTGCCCAGGCCTTTCGAAGGAGCCATCAGCATATCAAAGGCCTGGTCTCTGCAAATGCGGAAGAGCACAAGAGCACAAAGGTAGGTGGTGGGGGTACCCCAAATTAGGGACTCAAAAGAGGGGTACATCCTGGCTGGGGACCCTCAGGAGCCTCAGCTCCAGTGTCCAGCCGTGAAACCCATCAAGATGAATCGACATAGGAGGACCTTTCAGACTGAGGGGAGTTGCTGCCCAGGGTTGCGGGATGCATAATGGGATGCAGGCATTGTGGGTTTGCACAAGGCTACTTACGGGATGTGTAGGGGAGGAACCAACGGCAGGGAAAGGGATGGAGTGAGGTGATTTGGGAATGAACAAGGGTAGGGAAAATAGAGGGGTTAGAAAAGGGCCAGTCATGCAGATGCTGTGCTGCTTGTCTGGCCGTGCCCTGCACCTGGTCAGTGTAGTCTGTCCTGTCTACTTGTTAAATTTCTTCCTAACTCTTTCCCTGGTGAGGGCTCCATTCTGTGTGCACGTGTGTGCATGGGGTCCGAGTGCAGCCGCTGGGATCACACCACGGGCTGGACGGACCACATGTCAATGGTGCAGAGCGAGTGAATTTAAGTGCCAGTAACAGGAGTGGGACCTTGGGTCATGGGGGCCTGGGTGTCCCTGGCACCAGCAACTGGAGGAGTATGGATGTGTGAATGGGGGTGTAATGGCTAAGGAAGGTAAAACCAGACTAGCTGGTAAGTAGATGGGAGCCAAATGTGTGTGCATCTCTCTAAGGACAAGAATATGGGAGGAGCTGGCTAGTGAGGGGACCAGAAGGGTGCCGACCAGCTGTCAGGCTGCAGGTCTGGGGGTCTCTAGGGGTGAGACCTGCTGTTGTGGGTCTCTAGGGGTGAGGGTTGGCTGCTGGGGGACCAGGGGAGTCTTAGCCTGCCCTGTGTGTGTGTGAGTGAGATTGTCCCAGCAAGGGAAGCGCGCCAAGTGGTTGCAGGCTCGTATGTCCAGGTGCCAGCAACTGGGGAGACTGGGATCCAAGAACCAGCTATTGGGCAGACTAAGTGTCTAAGCCCAGCTGCTGGAGGGACTCACACTGCATGTGTAGTGAATCTTCTCGTCAGTGGACCTACATCCTGGTCAGCCAGAGGGGAATGGGGTGAGGCTGTTGGCACTCTTTGTGTCTTGCTCTGATCTGTGTGGTTGGCCATGTGTATAATTATACGTGCAGCATATATGTGTGCTTTGTGCGCATGTCCTTAGTGGGAATACATGCTTAACCTCACTATGGTTGGACATGGGGACATGGAGCTGCGGCTGCGTTGCCTTTCTCAGCCTGTTTAGTCTGGCCAGATTTTGCCCCAACACAAAGTTTTAAGCTATTTTGCATAGTTATATCTTTAAAGCAGATGGAAAAAAGGCAGGAGCTCCAGAAGTTAATTATAATGGAGGAAATGCCTAGTCTTTCAGAATCAAGCAGTGATGTTTACTCAATTGCCTCCTGCCTCTTACAACATTAGTTGTACATCTGTGTGTGGAATGGGGAGATGAAGGCCACGCAGCTTGCATTTTAGTCAACAGGAGAAAAATTGTGCCGTAATCTTGGTAAGATTTGCTGACAGGATATACGTAATATTTTTAGTCTTGTCAAAATAAATGACATTACTTAGAGATAAGCACTCATATAATTCTGTGAGATTGGATCCTTTAATCAGGAGGGCTACAAATGTACAAAAATCCATATGCAACACTTGTGTGTCTCTTTTTTGCATTATTCAAAAAATCTCCATTCCACTGTGCCCCTGAGACACAGAATTTCCCCTCTGTAGCTGTATGAAAATGAAGAACAATCTGCATAAAATTCTTTAGACTGTCTTTCTTTTAAGTGCCTTCCTTTTGTCTGGCATCACGTGTACGTGTTTGTCTAAATGTGTGTAACAAAATAATAATAAAGCAGGCAGAACTGGTAGTTAGAACTGGTATTCTACTGAATTGATTCCTAAAGTTCTGGGGTTTTTATAAATACTTCCATATTGACTGGTAACCTGTTTTCATTCCGGTAGTGAACTTATTTCCAAAATTATACTCTCCTGCTCAAAAAATACTGCTTTCTGGTCTTAGGAATGTTGTGATATCCTGTAAATGTGATTATTTTGCAATGGCAGGTGGCTTAGGTGATCGTTCCTTAGGAGGAAAAAAGTATAAAGGCAAAAATAATAGTGTACTAAGACAAACATTTTAGAATTCTGTAGAGCTTGTGTTACCCTGAACAGGCTGTTTTGTGTCTTCTGTGTTTATCTACAACACCTAATTCTGGAGAATTTTTTAAAAATCAGAAGAATCCCTTGACAATATTAAGCTTGTTCTGCATGAGGCGGAAGTAGGACTTCACTGATTTTTATTTTTTTATTTTTTTTTTTTAGGATTACATGTTGGACTTGAATAGGATTTTTTTGTGTTTTGGTTTATAAGCCCACTCTTCCATACTCCCCAAGTTGCAGGGTTGTTGATTTTGGGGTTTTCTTCCTGAATAAAAGTCAAAATTATGAAGTCACACAATTATTTTGTCTTTTTGCTCTCAATCTGTTGACTGTTTAATCTCAGAATAGAAGCAGTGCTGTGCATTTAGCAGAGGCATTAATTTATGATTCAATTAAGTACCTCTGTTCCTGCAGTTCCATTGTGTATTACCTTCAAGAGGTTGTAGGTGAAGGTTTTGGCTTTTTTATTTTTATTTTTTTAAAAACCAGTGCTATTCTTTTCAATGCACTAAAAATAATACCAAGGTAAAAGGATTTCATTTGGAGGTGGTGCAAGAATCTTGGATGAAAATAAATTATGTTGACTTCAGTGTATGCTGCACAGTTTATATTGGGAATTGATTTGTTTTTCATTTTTCTGAATGTAAATCTGTAAGTGACTTACAATGGAAAAGAGTGGGACTCAGAAGGGAGCTTTAAGTCCAGAACTAAACCTGACTGTCTGGGTTTCTAAAGGAATGAAACAGTCTCGGACTGCCCTGCAAGATTTCTGTGTCTGACTTCCATGATTTATTAAGCAAGTCCAGTAGCTTGCCTTTTTTATTTATTTATTTTATTTTTATTTGAGCGGTAGAATTAGGCTGTTGAATCTTTTTACTTGAGAGCATGTAAGGAGTCTCTTAGCAACTGTTTATGTCCTTATAACACACCTGAAAGCAGCTTTAGTGCATGAGAAGCACAGTGGGTCAGTCACTCTTGTTCCTTAAATGTTTCAGCCGCAGAGAAATACTGCTGATGGGCTAGTGAAGAGGGATTGGATTGCTACAATGGAAACAGTGCTGTTACGATCACTGTACTACTTTTAGTTTTTTGGGGGCTTTTTAGTTAAAAATTTAACATATCTTGAAGGCTTTGAGGGCTTTTGCTTTATCAGTAAAGACATCCATGAAAAGAGGGTTGTAGTTTATTCTGTAGTGCTTTCTTTCAGAAATCCCTTTAGGGAAGTGACACATGGATTTGAAGGACAGGAAAGGAGCAAGTTCTTTAGAAAAGTAGTGTAGAACTTCGCTGTTGCAGTGACTTGGTGTTTAAAGTGGGTTTTGTAGTCCATCAGAAGGAATGTGACAGTACAAAGTTTCCTTGAGGTTCCCCTAGAGTACTCTAACCTAGATCTGAAGAGTTGTGAAGTCCTCCATTTAGTAGTATGCCATCCCTCCCTTTCCTACTTGGAAGGACCCTGCCTGGAAACAGGGATGCCTCAGGGGCTCCCTGGCTGACAGCTCTGAGGTTGGTCTCACTGCCATCTCAGAGTAATTGCTGCTTCAGACGTTTTGGATGTGATAACTGTTCAGTGAATGACCATAACAGGGTAGGGTGCTTTTTTATGCTTTTTCCCACCCCCCCCCAATGCAGCTGAATTAAGTAAATAATCCTAAACCAATTCATCAGTTTGGCAGAGTACAAAGGTGTATTGGTGCAGATTTGCAAAACTGCTAATAACAGTAGCAAACAGCGACCCTCTTCTAAATTGGCCAGTTTCTTAAGGAGCACTGGGCTCACAGAGGAGGTGGAAAGCTGATTCAGTTCTCTCTTTTGTCTGAATGTCATCTGCCATCCTCAAAGAAAAACAGGGAAACCCAAACAGCCAGACATGCCATCAGTTCTATAGCAGACAAAAAGGGAGAAAGATGTTTAGTCCCTAATTTGTGATTTCAGGAAATCTTGGAAGGAAGACTGTCTGGTTTCATGTATGTTTGTGTCAAATAGAAAATCATGTATCTTGGGGGATGAGAGATGTAAGGTCACCATACTTGGGGCAGTAAAAGAAGTCAAACCTGCTTCTTTCATCCCAAGAAAGTGACACTTGGCAATTTCTTCTGTTTGTTTGGGAAAACCTCGAGTTTGATTTGATGCAAAACTAACTGTGTTTTATTCACCAGCCTAAAAAAATTTAAAACTTAAAGCAATTCTGGTCATGAGATCTGCTGAAGTTTTATAAATCTGTACTCTTTCAAGGAATTAAGTATACAGTGTGCATGTTATTTTAGTTAACCACTAATAGAAGTTACTATGTAAAAAAGCTCACCAGTAATAGAAGTTACTGTGTAAGAATTATGAACAATTAAGTATTGTATTTCTGTTTGTCTGTAATTAAAATGTGATATTGTAATAGGAAAATGATGTACCTGTCACTCGACTCCAATACAAGCTTTTAGAAGTGTCCTATTTAATTGTGGTGTATACTAGCTATGGTGAGTTTTATTGAGGGCAGCGTGACTTTGTTAGAAGAGGTGTGATGATTTGTTGTGAACAGTGCTCTGCTATGGGTGGACTTGATTTTTGCTCTTGGTTTGGTCCCAAGATGCTTTGCATGAACTTGTGCTTCAGTTCCCAATCTGTGTAGTGAATTAGCTACTTCCTCGTATCATGGAAGCACTAGGAGTAGAATTTAGCAACACTTTTGAATTAGTCTCTTAGAGATATTGTTGAGATATCCACATATATACAGAAGTACCAAAAGAATTAGGTCTTGTGAGTGTTTCGTACCCTTCATCCTCAGTATCCTTTAGGAATAATTCTGTGACTCAGTAGTGTAGTATCACTTTTTTCTTAGCTTTATTTGCTGTTTCAGTGCTCCATAATATGTGTGCTTTACTCTTCAATTGGGATTAAATATTGCGCAGTTGTATGTGTTATGTTGAATTTAAAAGAGGTAGGTTACATCTTTTGTCTTCTACTTTTTCAGCATGTTTATGTGAGACAACAGAGTATGAAATTCTTCAGTGTTAATGTAGCCTTAAAAGCTTCATGCTGAATTTTAGAGAAGAATGGTGCAAAAATGAAAGGGAAAACAAATATCCAAACATAATATTATCTTTTCTCTACTTGAGTGCAAACTGTAAGCCTAAAACTTGCATTTTTATTTTATGAGTGAATGAGAGTTTACTTCAGTAGATATTGTGAACGTATAAAACTTTTTTTCAGGAAGCTGTTAAGCTTTATATTTCAGTATTTTAACCTTTTTCTCTGCAAACAGTGCACAATGGCTACTCACGGGTAACCTCTGGTTAAGGTTATCTTTTAATGTTACAAAATCGTGAGGCCGTTGGAGATATAATGGGTGGTTTTGCTATAGTAATTAGAACACAGATGGAGCTCATAGTTGAAGTGTATTTGAGTGGCAGTCAGTGTTACTTGGTGCTGAACATGAGCACCACTGTCTTCAGCCTGATTGAAAGGGTGTTCTCAGGAGAAATTTTGTGTTTATCATGAGGTCATTTTAATTTCTCTGCTTAGCAAAATATCTGTCTCCTGCCCAAAGATACTACAGGTAATTGGAAAACAAATCTACGCTCTTGAGTAAGACAGAAACTTCAGGACTGTAATATTTACTGAAGTGACAATTATTAGTGATGTCATTAGTTAGTAACTTTTTTTAAACATTTAGTGTCCACTGTTGTTTCTAGTAAATGGAGAGTTTGTAATACAATGAAATAGCAGTGACAATGTTTGCAATTTTAGGCAAGACCATGGACTACTTTTTGTAGATTTTCTTTAAAAAGAATTTTTATTTTGCAGATAATATATTGTAAAATTCAGAATTTATCTACATAAGAGAACTTTTTCTAGATTTTTGAGGTAATTTAAGATCAAGTTTGGACTGATGAAAAACTGTGTATAAACACTTACTTGTTTTTGGTTTGGTTTTTTTTTTTTCCCCCCAGTAGGGAACTGTCTTCGTTGTCTCTTAAACTTATCACTTGTCAGTTTTTTCCTTAATTTCTCATGGAGCGAAATCTCAAGTTTTATTTTATTATGTAATATAAAAATCTTTCTGGCCCTTTTGTGCTTTCCTGGACATCCTTAAAATCGGGTGTTAAGTAGAAACAGTTCAGTCACGTCTGTTAGAGCTGATAGCCTGAGACTAAAGATCAAAGACGATGGTATTCATGCTTTTCATTTCAAGCAAATACTGAGTTAACTCTGAAGTACAATGTTTTACACTTCAAAAGTAACCATTTCCTTGCTGATCAAAGCAAACACAAAATAGTTGCTGTAGGCAAAGGTTCAAACAGTTGGGCTGCAGTTTCCCTATTTGAAATGCAGTTGGTCTTACGGATTTTAGCTTTTAAGTAGGAGCAGACTACTATCTGGGCTGGGAAGCCAGTGCTGTTATCTCAGGCAGCTTGATTTTTCTCAACTCAAAGCATGTTCATGACCATCACAAGCTGTGGAAATTAAAGCAGTTTTTACTGTTATTGTTCTTTCTTACAGCATAGTAGTTTTCAAAATGGGCTGAACTTAAAATAGTGACATATTTAACAGGGAAAACCCTCCACCTAAGAAAGATTAGGTGTCTTCCTAAAATTAAAATTGCTGCTTGAATTGTTTTCATTTGGGCTTGTTGAGTCTGTTGACAGATAGATTGCATTATTTAGATGCTTTCTATGTTTCCTTGTTTCAGTCACCACAAAGCTGCTTAATTTTACTGCCCTGCTGGAGCTTACCTCTCTCCTGTCCTGCCAAGGTAGGCCAAGAGCTCTGTGCAGAATCGGGAAGAGACTTGCCTAAGTTTCAACAAACTGCTACTTAAAAACAACCAAAAACCAACCAAAAAACCTCTCTGAATTCAGCTAGCTGTTATAAGGATGAATATGTTTCTGTCATCTCAGAGGCACGATACACAACCAAGCAATTCATTTGTTATGGGTGAAGTACAACAGCATATGGAAAAAAAAATGCGTGATTTCTGACTTCTAATGGGAATAGTTACAGCTATCAGAGAAATACAATTTTGAAAATGTTGTTCTGGTAAGATTCTTTTGAACAAGAAAACAACTTGACCTTTTTTGATTATACTTTAAAAAGGGTTCTTTGCATTGCTTGTGTAATAGATACACTTTTATGAATAACTGGAAGATTTGCTTTATAAATCTACCTTTTTTTCAGAAGAAAGTTGTCAGATTTTAATTTGTGAATTTATTTTATGGGCATTATTACTAACTTTTCTGATTCTTAGTTTATACAACATTATGACTGACAAAACTGGAGTTAGGGCTGCTACTGAATACCTGGTTTCCCACTATATTTCATAATGTATTTTTATGACTACTTTGTTTCCTGTCTTCAAAACCAACAAATGCTTAACAGGAAAGCAAACTTCAGATACACACTGCATCTGTTTTCAGAGCGGTATCTTGGAAGGGCTGTTGTGGTTGATGTCTTTTTGCTTGACTTTCTGAAACTGGATGGTAGGAAAGCACATGGTGCAAAGATGCCTCGGTGTCAATCTGTTGTCTGCAGCACATCAGCAGTAGCTGATGAAGCCCCCTGGAAAGCTGTCAGGCTTTCTGTTTGGTACTGCTAGTATTGTGGTGAAAGAGAGCAGTATTGGCTTTTATTCGTGCAGTGTTAAATACAGCTTGTGTTAGCACAGCTATGTTTTTTGGGGTTTTGTGGTTTTTTTCCTCCCCACAAGCATCACAATTATCATCAAATTATACCAGGCCTCTCTGACTGCCAAATAATTTAAGAATATAGAAAATGTTGTTCTTTGCAGCTTAATGCAGAATCTAATTTGATTCTCTTTAGAGAATCATCTGATGCATCTGATACAAAACACCTATGAAAGTACTGGATTAGAGGTTAAATAGAACTGCCTGTTTTGAGAAAGAGATGAATAGGAAAATTCAAACACGGGGAAAGCAAGAAACAATATTAGAACAAATTCTACCTGTTCTTACTAGAGAATGCTTGCAGCATCCTGTGTTTCTGTCTTCCCCTGTAAAACCTCAATGGCAATTTCATCGAAAGTATTAAAATGTGTTAAAACTGTTTGAAAACAAATTTGAGATGACTCAACTGCTAGTCCCGAGTTTCTGGAAAGTTCTTCCGTATGGTAGGTACATGGCAACGAAATGAAGGTTACCTTCCATCTAGTAGTTACATTAAAAATGTGTGAAGAGTACACGCAACCTAAACAGCGTTAGGTTTTTTTGCTGTACCACCTTTACTCTGCCTACGTGTTCTTCCTCTGCACTGCCCATCTCCTTCACTTCTGTAGAAGTTAAGCTCTGTTTGCAGCTGTGTCCTTATTTAAGTGCTTTTAAAAGGAGCATGGAGCCTGAGTAAAGAATAAAGTAGTCTGTGGCCTCTCTGAGACATCTAGTTGCAGGTGTAATAGTGACACTGGTGCCTGCTGCTTCACAATTTCTTCCTGCCACTTCGTTCATTGTACTTCAGCAGGTTTCCTGTTAGGAAACTATAGCTATGTGACACATTGTGAGGTTTTGTTGATGTCTTTTGTACAGTTACAGCTCTAATAAATGAAGCCTTTATCTGTGATTGAAATCCCGTGCAAATGCAGCGCAACCGTGCAGCTTGGGCTCCTGGCGGCCTGCTGCAGTTCGTCTCGTGGTGTTTGTGGAGCTTGCATGCACACTTCTGTGCAGTTACAAAAAAACCTATCACTCCTGTTGCTTCAGGTAGTTTATGTGGAGGAAGCAAGCAGTGCATACAGACCTAAACTGGGAGTTAAACTAGGTATGCTATGATGGGTCTGCAAAGGGTGTGGCACTATGGAATTGAACGATAAGGGCGGTTGTGTTTCTGTACGAGTGACTATTAATTTAATTTACTATTTCTGCAGACTTCCTCAAGGAATAAATAAGGTGTGCAAACTCTAACACAGTTAATTTTCCAGCAGGAGCTTTTTTCATTCGTGTAGCTGTCTTCAACAGAAGAGTAACATCACTGTTTTTTTTAAAATGGTCACTTCTGTTGCATTGGGGAGGAAGAAAGTTTTGGAACTCTGCATAGTGTACCCCCCACCTCAAAGAAAAAGTAGCATGTGTTAGGTTACTCTTTGTAAAGCAATGACCCAGTTGATGCTTACTTAATATATATTTTCTTAAACGCCATATAGATGCAACTTTTAATGATCTTCCACTTCAGCTTGTTTGTTTGCAGATTAGGATACCAAAACCTGTCTGTGGTGGCTTGTTTTTTTTGTTTGCTTTTATTTAATATTTTTAATCTGGCGGTTTCAGCTTCACATTTTTAAGGTGGCTCTTACCTTCACAGTAATAACAGAATCCATCTACATAAAACTCTATAAACCTTACTAAAAATCTTTCTTAGTCTTTCTTTGTTTAATAGTGACATGTAGTGGTTGCAGAATGCAATAAAGTTTTAAGGAGCTGAAGTTACTCATTAGCAAGATAGTGTTGACAAGATAAGAACATTCAGTTGCTACCTGCTGGAAAACTGAAAAATCCCAACAGATTGCACCAGGTAACCATTTGATACAACATGTAACAAGTTTCCATATATAGGAGATGGCAGATACTGCCAACCCCTCGTGTGTGTGCCTCTCTGGTGCCTGCACATGACTCCTTAAAGGAGATGCTGTTGGCAATCCCTGGGCTCAGAGACAGGCACGGTAGTAACTTAGTCTGAATGTGTGAAGGAATGGGCATAATACAGGAGAACGTTACCAGGTCCTTTACAAGGTAATGGCCATTTTTTCCCATTCCCTTCAGTACTTTGACTAGCCGTCAGTATTATCTTGCTAATGAATAGTAGTATTTCATCATATAAACATCATACATAAACATCTTGTAAACTTCTCTGTTATACAAGTGCACAAAAAAGTCTACTATGAAATTCTTTGATGAGATGCCAACCACTTACAGAGTGTTTGAGTTGCCTCTGCTTTCAAGTATTATCTGAAAAAAAAAGTATTAACCTGTTTTTATAAAAATCTAATAAAGTGCTGTGGTTAATTGTTATATCAAGTGGGAGATGTGGGGTCTTGGCTGATGATACAGCACACCATTTCTACCTTGATGGCTTTAGCTAGAAATGACATTTATTCACTGCAGAGAACCAGTGCTATGTGATAATTCTTTATGCCTCACAAACAATGTGTCTTTAAATAAGCCATTACATAGCGATACAAAGATGATTGTAAAAAATGTGTTACCAAAGGAAATTGGGAGTGCTTACTGGGCTGGCATGAGTAGCTGTTACAGTAATGCAGCTTAAATAGAGAAAATTTACGTTGAGTTCTTATACCTAATTTTGAGAAGAATGTGTAGCTCTAAAATCAATACTCTTATTTTTAGTTCACAAATAGTTTGTGATGTCCTAATCATTAGATACAAAATGCAGTTTAGACCATGGAGTCTCAATGGTGAGGTATCCCGTGTCCCAGTTTCCAACTTCCCCTCTAATGTCTCTGGCACATATTTGTATTTTGTCATCACACAGCAATTCCCACTCCAACTTTGTTAGCTTAAAACATCCAAATTTAAGTTTGCCATGACATTGGTGGATCCTTTAGATGGAAGACAGAAGAATGTGAACATTGATCCTTGCAGCAATTGTGAGCGCAACTGTCTTGAATGGGCACATTGCTAGCGTGCACTGGCAGTTCTATGGGTTGTCAAACCAGGTTGCATTTCGATACAAAGACAGATGTCCCTAACATTACAAAAAATTTTGCTGAGAAGATGATCTGAAAGGCAGTCTAAAAACCAGGTTTGTCATCTGGATTTTTTGTGACAGTAGGTTTTATGGGTTTGGTTAAAAACTAGGAAAGATAATTCTGCTTATGATGCAATGTATAAAATACGACAGCTTTACAGATGCTACCAAAACCCTACCAAAAGTGCTCTGAATAACAAAAGTATTGATATTATCTCTTCCCACTGATAAAGTTTGAATTGAATGATAGAAGCCCACTTCTGGAGGATAAGGGCTTGAAAGGGGTAAATGGGGAACCCTTTCTGGTTTTATTATATAACAAGAGAACAAGATTATGTAAGCTGATGCTAACAAGGCGGATATCCTGCTGGGGGTCTGTTATAGACCACCCAACCAGGGCAAAGAAGCCGATGAAGCATTCTACAAGCGACTGGCAGAAGTCTCACAGTCGCAAGCCCTTGTTCTTGTGGGGGACTTCAACTTACCAGGTGTCTGCTGGAAATACAACACAGCAGAGAGGGAACAGTCCTACAGGTTCCTGGAGTGTGTGGAAGATAATTTGCTGATGCAGCTGGTAAGGGAGCCTACCAGGGGAGGTGCCCTGCTTGACCTGCTGTTTACAAACAGAGAGGGTCTGGTGGGAGAAGTGAAGGTCGGAGGCTGTCTTCGGCTTAGCAACCGTGAAATGGTAGAGTTCTCAATTCTTGGCGAAGTAAGGAAGGGGGGTCAGCAAAACCACTACCATGGACTTTCAGAGGGCAGACTTTGGCCTGTTCAGGACACTGGTTGAGAGGGTCCCTTGGTAGATGGTCCTGAAGAGCAAAGAGGTCCAAGAAGGCTGGACCTTCTTGAAGAAGGAAATCATAAAGGCGCGGGAGCAGGCAGTCCCCATGTGCTGTAAGAAGAGCCGGTGGGGAAGACAACCGGCCTGGCTGAACAAGGAGCTTTTGCTGGGACTCAGGGAAAAAAGGAGAGTTTATCACCTTTGGAAGGAGGGCCAGACAACTGAAGAAGAATACAAGGACCTTGTTAGGTCATGCAGAGAGGGAATTAGAAAGGCGAAAGCCCAGCTAGAGCTCAACCTGGCCACAGTCGCAAGGGATAACAAAAAATGCTTCTATAAATACATTAACAACAAAAAGAGAGTCAAGGAGAATCTCCATCCTTTACTGGATGTGGGAGGGAACATTGTCACAAAGGATGAGGAAAAGGCTGAGGTACTTAATGCCTTCTTTGCCTCAGTCTTTAATAACCAGACCAGATACCCTCAGGGTATTCAGCTCCCTGAGCTGGAAGACAAGGATGGAGAGCAAAATAAACTCCCTGTGATCCTCCCCCGCAGAAAAGGACCTGGGGGTGTTGGTTGACAGCCGGCTGAATATGAGCCAGCAGTGTGCCCAGGTGGCCAAGAAGGCCAACAGCATCCTGGCCTGTATCAGAAGTAGTGTGGCCAGCAGGAGTAGGGAGGTGATCGTGCCCCTGTACTCAGCGCTGGTGAGGCCACACCTCAAATACTGTGTTCAGTTTTGGGCCCCTCACTACAAGAAGGACATTGAGGTGCTGGAGTGTGTCCAGAGAAGGGCGACGAAGCTGGTGAGGGGTCTGGAGCACAAGTCTTATGAGGAGCGGCTGAGGGAACTGGGGTTGTTCAGTCTGGAGAAGAGGAGGCTGAGGGGAGACCTCATCGCTCTCTACAATTACCTGAAAGGGGGTTGCAGAGAGGTGGGTGTTGGGCTCTTCTCCCAAGTGACGAGTGACAGGACAAGAGGAAATGGCCTCAAGTTGCGCCAGGGGAGATTCAGACCAGATATTAGGAAAAATTTCTTTTCTGAGAGAGTGGTGACACAGTGGAACAGGCTGCCCAGGGAGGTAGTGGAGTCACCATCCCTGGAGGTATTCAAGGATCGTGTGGATGTGGCACTGTGGGATGTGGCTTGATGGGCTTGTTGTTTGTTGTGTTGTGTGGGGTTTTTTTTTGTTTTTTTGGGGTTTTTTTTGTTTGTGTTGTTGGGTTTTTTTGTTTGTTTGTTTTTGTTTTTTATGGTTGGACTTGATGATCTTACAGGTCTTTTCCAACCTTAGTGATTCTGTGTTTCTGTAATTTGTGTCACTGAGGCTGTCGTCTTTGATGAGAGCAAACACCCATATTTGGAAAAGAGCTGTACGTTGTCAGACCTGCAGTCCTATCTTGCAGAAGAGTCAGAAAGTACTCCGTGAATAAAAAGAGGGAAGGTAAGCATAGGATGCGATTTGAACCTGGAGAAAAGACAAATCTCTCTTCCTTCTGGTGTGGAGGTTCTGCTATGTGAATTATGACCTCGTTTCTAATACCTAAAATGTCTTGATTCCACCTGAAAAAGGCCATGCCAATTACGTTGTTTAATATGGAATTACTGTCTTTTTTTGTTATTTGGTCACCTGGCTTCCATCTTTGACTTGGAGTTTGTTCTTCACCTCATTATGCCATGTTCTTTAGTACCTTGATTTCAAGCCTGTATTACCAGAAGGCAGTTGAGGTAAATAAGACAGATTTATGGTAACTGTGAAAATGACAAGTTTAATTTGGAAGGGAAAGGGCAGGTAAGCACTGTACTTCAAGGTGAGTTTGGAGTATGTTGTATGTTCCCTGCCAAGCTGTATGCCTCTGTACGGGTGTTAGAGTATCAGAAGCAGAATCAATGTGTAATACTAAAGTCTTTCTCCCCTTGCCGTGACAGTTGTTTAGGCTATCTAGTTTCCATGGGCTAGCTGATGCTGTTGGATTTTTTAAAAACACTATTGTAATTACTACCTTATTTTTATTTTACACCAATTTATTTTATTAGTCAGTGAAATAACCTGCCTTTATATTAAACAGTCAATTATGTAATCCATTGGAAAAAAAAATGTTTCCTCACCTGAGAACAGTTAAAGTTTTTAATACTATTACTGTTCTCAACAACTGATGTAGGTACTGACCTTTCTGATTGTGTGCTTAAGTCCGCTGATGGCTGACCTGCTTCTCTGTTATCACAAACTAAGCGGATTTTTTGTGTAAAATTCTTATCATATTTCACACCAAAACACGTTGAAAAGTCTTGTTTCTTTCTATTTTATCAATGGTTAAGGACGACTTACAATGTGACAATGCAAAGTTTGTATGAACAATTTTTAATGCTGACCTGAAAAAAATAATCTTTGAAATTTTTGTACTTTGCTCTCACATCTCTTTTTCTATCTGATTCCTTTCAACCACTGCATCTCTGAAGTCTTTTGGGATTCAGTTTTTGGGACTCAGCTTGAATAATTTATTTCTGAGTAAAAATGTTTATCTGAAACCAGACATAACTTATGCTAAAAATCTTTAGAATGTTTTATTTAGCACTTGAGATGTAGGTGAAGGGAAAAAAGCTGTAAGTAGCTCAATATGTAGTACTCTTTATATTACTTTTTAGTGGAGCATTTTGGAAAAATCTATACTGATTTTTTTTTTCTTCTTTTCCTGCAAAAATGCATGTTCTTGTCCCAGGAGGAACAAAATGTAGGAAAATAAAATACTCTATTTACAATTTACAGAGTAGTAGACATGTAAAAAATGCTATGAACTAAAAAATAGGCTGTTAAAAAATACTGTTCTTCATTTTTTTAAAGCTTTTCTACTTCTATACAGCATGTGAGTGACTTTTTATGTCTTCTCTCCTCACTCTCCCACCCACCCCCATAGCTTTCACCCTTTGTCAGAAAAATAAGTCCTGTGGAGTGGGGAAGTGGGAGTGTGGGATTTGGGACTTCTTGCTAAAGAAACTAGAAACTACTACTGCGTCACTACAAGAAGGACATTGAGAAAAGGGCAACGAAGCTGGTGAAGGGTCTGGAGCACAAGTCTTATGAGGAGCAGCTGAGGGAACTGGGGTTGTTCAGTCTGGAGAAGAGGAGGCTGAGGGGAGACCTCATCGCTCTCTACAACTACCTGAAAGGGGGTTGCAGAGAGGTGGGTGTTGGTCTCTTCTCCCAAGTGACTAGCGACAGCACAAGAGAAAATGGCCTGAAGTTGCGCCAGGGAAGGTGTAGACTGGATATTAGAAAAAGATTTCTTTACTGAGAGACTGGTCAATGATTGGAACAAGCTGCCCAGGGAGGTGGTGGAGTCACCCTCCCTGGAGGTGTTCAAGGAAAGTGTGGATGTGGCTCTGCGGGACATGGTTTAGTGGGCATGGTGGTGTTGGGTTGATGGTTGGACTTGATCTTCCAGGTTTTTTCCAACTTTAGTGATTCTGTGATTTTGTGAAACAGATGATGTTGTGCTAGGAGGAGGTAAAGTACTACTTTGAAAAATTGTTTCATGGAGGTAGGTGAGCCTGTGTTGCATTTGGAAAAACTTCTAATAAGCACTGTAATACATAAGAAACCTTTCAATCAACTATTTTTCCATTAGCAAAAAGTTCAGTAATATACCCTTAATAAGCATTAATATGTTAATTAAAAAGTGTTTCCCTTTACTAGTCTAAAACTTTATTTTTTTTACAGGTGCATAAAGTTCATTAAACTAATGTGAAGGTTCTGTAGTTGAACTAGACAAAATACAAACGTATTAATGAGTTTCTTCACAAACCTGATTCTGGAAGGACAGTCTCTTATCTCTGGTGTGTAGTTGTTTCATGCCACTGCATTAAAATGAAACATTATAACATATTATTAATTAAAATTAATAAAGAATAACAATTTTGTAGCAATTTTTGATAGCGAAGTAGTTGTCTTAGGTTTTAATTGAACTAGTGCCAAACCAGTTTTTCTTTATGGGAACTTTATTTTTTCTGGTTTGTATTTTAATAATCATGTCTGTTATACTACAAATAAAAATCAGTCCAACATTCCTGCAAACATACCTGTGTGCTTACCACTTGGTGATGGTTATGTAGCCTGGATCATCACCAGGTTTCCAGTGCATATGCATATGAGTGAGCCTTCTCATGAGTAATTCAACTGAGTTCATGGGATTAGACTTGTGCTCATGTGGGCAAACCATGTCTCTGCTGATTTAGTCTCTACAGGCTGTATTTTTAAGAGTATTCAGTATTCAATATGATGATTGCCTTGGAGAATCCAGTATAAAGGAATGGCGAGCCTTTCTAAAAGTTGACTTGTCGATATTTGTGCAAACAGCTTGAACCTCCTTCTCCATACTGTTTAGTTTGAATAGAAAAGTGCCCTTACCTACCACCACACCTTTCTCATTTTGATTGCTCGCCTACCTGCTCTGTACCTTCATTTCCCTTTCCCCAGAAAGTCCCTCCTCCCCCGAGTCCCAGATCTCCTGGGACTGGCCCCTCACCACTGCCTGTGCAAGAGGCAGGGCTTGGTATTCACGAGGTTGAACCGGCAGAAGGGGTTGAGCAGGAGGCTAGGCGGAGCTGTGCTGCAGCCCTTGCCCAGGTGGGAAAAAGAACTGAATCCATCTCTTCTAGTCATTGGCCATAGTAGAGAATTTTGAAGTTACTTCCAGTTTGGCCAATTACAAACAAATTCAGAGTGGGTTGAGAAAATGATGCACAATGCTACTGCATAAACCTTTCTCTTAACCAGGTTAAAAAATTTTACTGTTACAACCTGATGGTAGTAAGCATAAGAATTATACAGTTTCATTTTCTGTATTTAAAGTTCTAACTTTATATTAATTTTTAGCATGCAGTAGTCCTCTAAAAGGAAAGAGTCATCTGTGGTTATTTATGTGTAATTTGTCTGATGTCAGATGTTAGTTGTCAGCAAGTTCTAACATTAGCTTCTTGGGGTGTTTGCAATATCACCGAGGCTGTGAAACTTAACCTCAAAGTAGGAAAAATGATGAAATAAAATACGTAAAACAGTTCTTTGTATCCATTATTCTCCTTTAGTTTTCAATTATCTGCTGTTCTTGACATAGTTTTGTTACTGCCTTGTGGCTGAGTCCGAGATGAACTTTTACTCTAGAGTTCTTTTGTAATGCTGGACAAATACCTAATTAAACATTCTTAGGTTGTCTCTAATGATTTTTTCCTAACTTCAAACATTATGGCCTAATTTAGAAGTAGTAAACACCAGTTTTAGTCATAGGTAACTACGCTTTGAATTTATATAATATTCTAAAAGTACGGGGCAGGGGTGGGGGCGGAGGGAGAGCTGGGGTTGGGTGGAAATAGTCTATTTTCTTTTACTCTGACCTCTATTTTTAAAGCATGGTGTTCCTGATTGATAGGTTGTGAATATTCAGAATTAATTTTATTTGGGAAGAGGTTTGGCACAGCTCATATCTGCTGCCTTTTCATCATGTAGAATTGTTTACTTCAAAGTAGTAGAGCGGTATTAGTACAGCTCCAACACACATCTCGTAGCTGAGTTGATATATCAAAGGTTACTGTTTTGGACTGTTGCTGTGTGCACTGGCAATTTATTGTGTGCTGAACAACTTCAACCTAAATATGTTGCTGCAAGGTAGACTTGTTACACAATTTATAATTATTCTGTCGTTCATTCCCCTTAAGGGTAAAGACTGTGCCACGCAGTGGCATGAAATTTATGTTTTGGGTTTTTTTTAGAGGTTTCCAGAATCACACCTATTTTGTTCAATTACCAGAGTAAATACTAAAGGCCTTTTATTAAAATAACCTGCTCATTTCTAGACTTTTATTCTGTTTTACAAAAGGCACTGCGTTTGAAGTTTTATTCATGGGGCTGCTTTCTAGTTGTGTTTTATTTACCAGTTTATTTGGATCATTAGGAAAATAATGCCGTAACGCAGGGAACAGCAAAAAGTGTGGCTTTGGAGAGTGTACCTTAAGAAATCTTCTGAAGGGTTTGAAGGAATTGATGAAGAATGGATGAGGGACAAAGGGTAGGCTTTTGCTTGGAACTACAAAGCAGTTTCCCTGAGGTGTATTTTCTGCTGGGGTTTGCACTGTCTGAAGTCTCCTCTGAGCTATAAAACCAGGATTCACTCATCTGCATTTATAGGATTCCTCTTTGATTTAATTCCATATCTTTCAATAGGCTGGACAAAAGGCTGTGTCTTAAAGCACATGTGGAAAAAGGAGTTACATTAAGTGTGCAAGCAAATGTTCTTCCCCTCACACCCTGCTTTTTTGAAGTATTTGACCTTGTAATCTCAATATTTTCATGAAAGACTAACTCAACACCAATATCTGCTGTAAAAGTGAGCTTTCTTACATTGTGACCTTTCTAGATTATATGCAAACAGGGAACTTATATTCTAACCTAAATTTCTTAAGTGTTTGATGGTTTGCTGTTTCTTTTGATTTTGCTGAATCTGTTTTGGAGAGAGAGTTGAGAGTGAAAGTTTCTTGGGTCTGTCCTTGCACTGCTTAAGGTATGGTATTCAAGTATACTTTGTTATGTGTCTCAAGAAGCTTTTTGTTACTACTTCTAGAATTTGTTGAAGTAGCAAAATAGCTTGATACTGGGTACAATAAAAGACTTTGAAAATCTGGAGCTCAAGATTTTTTTAAAAACTATTTTTTAAAATTTAATTTGAGAGGCTGTAGGATTTCTCTTTGCCATATTCCAGCAAAGGCCAATCTTCTTTGACGATACCCTTCTTTCTCTTTTTCCCTAAGAGGTTAGTTTATGGTTTATCTGTTTGGATTAAGTTATTATTGCTAAATACATAGTAGAATATTGTTAAATAATCTAGTAAAAAGATTGGTAAAAGATCTTGAAAGTATAGGTTTCTGTCTTGCTACTTTTATTCTGTATTTGATTACTGACAAAGGATAATAAAATGTGTTCAATTAGAAGAGTGGACTATTCTGGGGAAAGGTGAAATGGACAAATGAAGATGCATTATAAAAATTTATTGTAGCCTATAAGCTGTATTGTCTAGGCTATTTTTAACTCTGTTCCGTAAAAAGAAATCTCTGAATAGAATGATATTAGGGAAAAAGTTGTAGGGTTTTTGTTCAAGATCTGGCCCATAATTAAAATGATCTTTGAAAGGTGTTTAACAGCCTGCTTTCTGCAGTGTTTAATTTGTTGCCGTTGTCTGTCAAACCATCCTGTCCCCTGTTCCAATACTGAATTGATTCCTTATGAATTCTGTGTTTCGGAGTCCTTTCTGGCTCACTTGCTTCTTCCATAGGAGCTGTTACTTAACAAATGCAATTCAGAGTAGTGTTCTGGCATAAATCAGTTACATGGTGCTTAATGAAAGATTGTTTTGTCAAGACAAGTCAGAGAATCAGAATAATCACCTGACAGGTGGAGTAGGACAAGAGAGAGACTGCGTTCTGAAGAAAAAGGCAAACAATGAAAAATACATAAAATAATTAGCAGGTAATTTTTTTATTTTTAATTTTTTTTTTTCAAAAATTGATTCAACTTTGCATTTAAATAGCTGCCTACACATTTACTACTGTTGTACTGAGTGTGGGGAGGTAAGGGGAAATCACTTGCAATACCAATATAGGGTCTGTAAGAGTGGTCATAACAATGAGACAAATACTGAGCCAAAGAACTGAGGCCTTTCTTTAAAACTGAAGAGATTTCATTACAGCTTTTGAATTTTCTTCCATTTCCATACCTGTAGTAGAATTTGAGAGTCCAGAGGTCAGTGGGATTCACATGTACTCAGGTTAGGAAAAGTAACAACACATTTTTGCTGTTTCCTAAGGGAGCTTTCTAGTACATACTAATTTGTTTTCATTTTCAGTAAGCAATGGTTGTACTTTGACAGCTAAGAAAGCCTGATTGTGTCCCAGCACATTCCAGTTTCTCTTGGCTGGTGTCTGCAGATCTTAGCAAGGGAACTTCTGTAGTAAAATGCAAAGCTTAAATTTTTTACTTTCTGATATACAGGCTCAGGGATTAAACCAGAATTCTTAGGTTCTGTCACAGATTCTGTCACAGAATCACAGAATGATAGGGGTTGGAAGATCTGGAGATCATCCAACCTCACGCCAGAGCAGGTTCACCTACAGCAGGTTGCACAGGAATGCGTCCAGGTGAGTTTTGAATATCTCCAGAGAAGGACACTCCACAACCTCTCTGGGCAGCTTGTTCCAGTGCTCTGCCACCCTCAAAGGAAAGAAGTTCCTCTTCATGTTTAGATGGAACTTCCTACGACAAAGCTTGTGCCCGTTACCTCTTGTCCTGTCACTGGGCACCACTGAAAAAAGACTGCCCACCCTCCTGGCACCCACCCCTAAAATATTTATAAGCATTAATAAGATCCCCCCTGTGTCTTCTCTTCTCCAGACTAAAAAGACCCGAGTCCCTCAGCCTTTCCTCATGAGAAAGATGTTCCAGTCCCCTAACCATCTTTGTAGCCCTTTGCTGTACCCTCTCCAGCAGTTCCCTGTCCTTCTTGAAGCGGGGAGCCCAGAAACAGACACAGTTCTCCAGATGCAGCCTCACCAGGGCAGAGCAGCGAGGGAGGATAACCTCCCTTGACCTGCTTGCCACACTCTTCTTGATGCACCCCAGGATGCCATTGGCCTTCTTGGCCACCAGGGCACATCGCTGGCTCATGGTCATCCTGTTGTCCCCCAGGACTCCCAGGTCCCTTTCCACAGAGCTGCTCTCCAGCAGGTCAGCCCCTAACCTGTACTGATGCATGGGGTTATTCCTCCCCAGGTGCAGTACCCTACACTTGCCTTTGTTGAATTTCATAAGGTTCCTCTCTGCCCAACTCTCCAGCCTGTCCAGGTCACGCTGAATGGCAGCGCAGCTTTCTGGTGTGTCAGCCACTCCTCCCAGTTTTGTGTCATCAGCAAACTTGCTGAGGGCACACTCTATCCCTTCATCCAGGTCATTGATGAATGCATTGAACAGGACTGGACCCAGTACTGACCCCTGGGGAACACCACTTGTTACAGACTTCCAACTAGACTCTGTGCCACTGATCACAACCCTCTGAGCTCTATCTATCAGCCAGTTTTCAATCCACCCCACTGTCCGTTCATCTAACCCATGCTTCCTAAGCTTGCCTATGAGGATGATGTGGGAGATGGTGTCAAAAGCCTTGTTTGAAGTCAAGGTAGACAACATCCACTGCCCTCCCCTCATCTCTCCATCCAGTCATGCCATCATAGAAGGCTATGAGATTGGTCAGACACTACTTCCCCTTGGTGAACCCATGTTGACCACTTCTGATAACCTTCTTTTCCTCCAGATGCTTCGAGATGATGCCCAGAACGAGCTGTTCCATCATCTTTCCAGGGATGGAGGTGAGGCTGCCTGGCCTGTAGTTTCCTGGGTCTTCCTTCTTGCCCTTTTTGAAGACTGGAGTGACATTGGCTTTCCTCCAGTCCTCAGGCACCTCATCTGGTCTCCAGAAGCTTTCAGAGATGATGGATAGTGGCTCAGCAATGACTTCTGCCAGCTCCCTCAGCACTCGTGGGTGCATCCCATCAGGAACCAACTATGTATTCCAGAAATGCTTTTCAACTAATTTGTTGAAATTAGTTAACCTAAGGACAAGCTAAGTCTTGTCCTTAGTTTTCTTTTTATTAGAGTGGATTAACATTCTTCCTCATTCTTAAATCATGGCCATCATGCAGGAATCAGAAAACATAAAGCTTGAGAATCTTGTAGAGTGGTATAGGAAGGGCAGTGTGATGGCCAGTTTTATACCTACGTCTGTCAGAGTTTTGTGGAAAATAGCAATAAACCAGTATCAAGCAAAGCTATTGCCATTGCTTCTTGTATTATGGTTCTCATTTATTCTATGCAAGATTCTCTTTAAAACACATGAAAACCCTTAGCAGACATAAACTTTAAAAAAAAAAAAGTTGCAAATAGACTGAAGAAATACAGATATGTGATATCCCAACTAAAATGTAGGAGATACTTGCCTGAAAAGATGGCTTTGTGATCTAGTGCAGCTGTTAGAAAGCCTACAGGTGCCTATTCAAATTTTTGTTCAAAACATGATTAAAAAAGTAGTCTCAGTGAATGCTATTGCTAAGTTCAATACAGAGGTGAGTGGGTGAAGTACACTTCTGTGCTGGGGATGACAACAGGTGATTTTGACGATCTTTCTGACCTGACCTAGTGGCCACATACAAGATACGTATTTTGTATGTGGCTTTAAATTATGTTATAAACACCAAAACTGTATTGAGCTGACATGAGATCAAATTCTACGCAGTCCTGAAGAACTGTTGTGTGCAGTGAAATTTACTAAAACTTTACTGTTGTTTCATTGTTTTTATTGGTGCTATGAACTTGTGTCTGTATATATATATCTCAAAGCTGAATTGTAAGTATATGTGAAATTAAGTCTGTCTTGAACATTGTTGAACAGGAGTGCACAGTACAGTTCTGTGTGTGCGGTCTGGATTTGTTCCTCCTGCTTACTGCAGTTCTGTACTCTCAAATGTCTGTCACACATCACGATCTTGTTTCTTAACATTTATCCATTAGGAATTGAAATTAGGTAGTCATGATAATTTCTTTTTATGGTTCATAATTTAACTGAATGAATGTGTGTGTATCAACAGATTTGTTATAAAAATTTTTTCTTTATTTTTGCAATAAAGAAACTAGTACAGTTCCTAAGTTTATCTTCTTACATAAAGCTTCCATGGTTTATCTGTCTAATAGAGGTCAGATCTTTAAACGACAGAGTATGTCTTTGATTTTGGCACTTGTAAGGACCTCCTCTCGTAGCATGAAAGATTTACTTCAGTAGTAGCCTCTTGTTCCTTGTGTTCGAAGGTATCTGATTTCTCTTCATTTCATTTAAGGATAGGTCTGCTTTTAAACTGTGTGCTGCGATTATTGCTGACAATAATGAATTGGCTTTAGTTAAGGTAACCTAAAATTAAGGTAACTTGTGATCTTTGAAATTACCGAACAGACTCTGGAAGAGAAAAAAATGCGTATGGCCCATGGCTGTTGGCAAAAGTTCTAACTATAAGATTATTTTTTTTAATGCCAGCCAAGATTTTTAGAATGAATAAAACCTAATGTTATTGACAAACAAGGGTAACTGGTATGTCAGTAAGCTTTTAAAATTGTACGTGCCATTGATCTCACAAGTATGTGACAACTAATTGTTTAAATAGTTGGTTTTATTATGCTGAGGGAGAAGGTACTGTAGATTTTAGACACATTTTCCCCGTTACTCATACATACTTTTGTCTGAACAAGTGAAGGAAGTAAAAGAAATGTGAAGTAAAGATGTCCTTCCTCATAAGTCAAACATTGCTGTCACATGAGCCAAAATAGACAATAGAATTACTGGGAAGTCTTGGATTTAAAGGTTTTTCTGACCCTGCAGTTTGTGGAAAAGGAGATTAAACATCATTTGAACTACCTAAATTTTGAAACAACTACTTCCACATAAGTACATTTTAAAACTTTTTTGTTTTTTTAAATTCCAGTATCCAGAAAGAGTAAGATGTCTTTCCCAACTCTGCATAGATCCAATTTCATATCCTTTTCCCCTACAAGAATTATATTTCTGGCAGTAATGCCATTTATTTGGGGATTGAGTCTAAAATTCAGGTGTTGGGGGGAGGATCCTGTTATTTTTAATGTATCATCTTTCTTGTCCTACTGGTGTATAGCTGAATAGCATTTTCCAGGTAACAACACTTGATTTGCTCTACTCTGGAAATGAACAAGCTTGAGTGAATCGTGTTTTACAGACGTGTTGTAGAATGCCCCTTCATACTCCAGTAACCAGGGTAAGGCACATTTCTACAAGGAGATTTTATCAGGAGCCTGGAGCTGGAGGTTGTAGAGGGGAGGAACATGTCCAGAGTAGTTTAGATGCTAATTCTGATTTATTTATTTGCCTCTTCATGCTTATTTCTCTTTTGTTTTACGTTACAGAGATAGCAAATATAACAAAACTAATTGTGGTTTAATGCTGGTGGTCAGCTCGGTGCCATCCAGCCCCTCTCTCACCACCTCCCAGAGGGGTAGGGAAGACAATCATAAGGTAATAGGGTTTAACATTGCAATGAACTCCTACCTTTGCCCCTGCTCCCATGTAGGGTCCCTCCCATGGGATATAGTCCTTCAAGGACTGGTGTAATGTGGGTCGTCTCCATGGGGTACAGTCCTTCAGGAATGGACTACTCCAGTGTAGGTCCCCCGTGGGGCCACATGTCCTGCCAGAAGACCTGCTGCTACGTGGGTACCTTTCCACAGGCCACAGCACCTGCCAAGAGCCTGATCTGGTGTGGGCTCTCCAAGGGTTGCAGCTTCCTTCAGAGCATGTTCACCTGCTCCAGTGTGGAGTCCCTTGTACTGACACCTACCATGGGGTTGCACATTTTGTACAAAGTAATAGATCGTAGTATGTTCTCAGCATTTGTTTTTTGCACTGACTTTGGTTTCTGCTTTTTTTCTTTTACTTTTCCTTTCCCGATGTGTTCTGTTTTTCTTCCATTTTTCTCCTGTGAACTACTCTTATTTTCACATATATAATCGTGACTTCTGGCAAAGAAGCTTGGGCTTCTTCTTGGTTATCCATCTATGTCCTATATACTCCACATACATAGATGCTTTACAGAAAAACCTAGTGCCTGTGTAATCACAGGTAACTGTGTTGTACTTAATACTTTCTAAAAATTCCAGTTAAGACTTGTTCTGCTGAAATACTGGTCTATTTCATTGTGTTCAGTTACCTTAGAATTAGCATTATTGTGTTTTGTGATATTAAAAATATGGAACTCTTTCTAGAGATGCTAGATTTCTAGCTTTTTTTTATGTCTACAGAATTACTACTTTCATGGATATTAGTTTTGAAAAAATACAATATTCAACAAGAAAAAAGTTTGTTGTAAAAACTATAATAGTTGAGAATTCTGCTTTTATTATGGGTCTTATACTACTCAGTCATTAAGTAACACTAAATTAAATTAGTTTCAAGGACTTGATTTTCATCTTCTGCTCTTCTTGTTATCTTTTCCTTAATTAAGAGGTGTTGTTATCTGAGCCACTTGGAACAAGGAAAGACTACAACATTAGTTTTGTAATAAACTGTAACAAACTTCTGTTGAATTATTTTCATCAAATGAAGTTGCTTGTGATTTTTATGAGGCTACAATGCTGTAAATCTCAGTTTAACTACATCACTTAGGCTGGATCTGTGGGAGAATATTCCAGATTTTAACGTGGCATGGCTGTTAAGAGTATCCTACTACATACAATTCAAGGATAAAAACATTCTGTATTTTTGGGGGAGGGGAAATGCCGACAACCCTCTCCCCTACATTTCTCTGAAATAAAATATTCTGCTGGAAGATTGACCACTCATAACAAAACTGTAACATGACATAACTCTACTCCACTGATAACAAGCATTTTTCTTATTTTTTTTTCTAGCACCTGTACCTTTTGTTATTTAGTAAGGTTAATTTATTTTCAAAGTACATTCCCAAATACAGTAATCCTACTTTTCCTTTCTTTATTGAAAATAGTTCCCTTTATCTCCTCCATCTAATGGTATGCCACTCTTGAAGAAAATTTATTTAAGTGGGTTTTTGCAGGGGCTGGGGGCGGGGGGGGAGGGGGGAGAGTGTCTTGGATAGTGTTTGGATTGACCGAACATTCCAGCATCCTACTCAGGTGTTACACAAATAGGAAATGTGTAAGTAATCACTGCAGCATACTCAGAAGTATGTTGTACTGGACCAGGAAACACCATTTGCAGAGCATCATGCGTAAAGGTGCATTACAATTGCATGGCCAAGCGGCACTAGAAGCTTACTAGCATTAGAAGTTGTTCCCACCCCTGCTGCTGCTGTCCTCACTCCTAGCTACAGGCTGCTGTTTCTTTCTTTATTCTGATGCTTATGTTCATCCAGTACCTTTGGGAACCAGTTCAACTCACAAATCTGACAGAAAACTAGCCTAGGGACAGGAAAAGAGGAGAGAAGAGGAATGTCCTATTTGATGACAGTGAGCAACTTGCATGGCTCCACAGTCTCATCAACAGCATAGTGGGGCTGTGCTCACAGGTACTCCAAGCAGCAGCTGTGTTCCATCACCTGTTGTCTGTGCTCTGTGAATTCTGCTCCTCACCTTATCACTCCCTAATATATTTTGCTTAGAATGAACCAGTTTAAAATAGCCATATGTGGTGGGTTGACCTTGGCTGACCACCAAGTGCCCACCAATCACTCCTGCTCCATCAACAAGACATGGGGAAAAAAATATGACGAAAAGCTCCTGGGTCAATATAAAGACAGGGACATCACCTGCCAACTGCCATCATGGGCAAAACAGACCCGATTTGGGGAAATTGATTTAATTTATTGCCAATTAAAGAGAGTAGGATAATGAGAAGTAAGAACAAACCTACAACTACCTTCCCCCTACCCCTCCTTTTTTCCCAGGCTAAACTGCACGCCCAGCTTCTTTATCTCATGCCCCTGAGCAGTGCAGGGCCATGGGGAATGGGTGTTGCAGTCAATTCATAATACTTTGTCTCTGACGCTGCTTCCTCCCCATGCTCTTCCCCTCCTCCAGCATGGGATTCCTCCCATGGGATAGAGTCTTCATGACCTTTTCCAATGTGGGTCCACGGGCTGCAGTTCTTCATGAACTGCTCCAGAGTGGGTCCTCTTCAAGGGTGTAGTCCTTCAGGAACAGACTGCTCCAGCGTGGGTCCCCCATGGGCTGTAGCTCCTGCCAGGAGCCTGCTCCTACATGGGCTCCTCTCCATGGGCTGCAGCTCCTACCAGGAGCCTGCACCAGTGCAGGCAGCACTGCAGCACCCTTCAGAGTATATCCACCTGCTGCGGCTTGGAGTCCTCCATGGGCTGCAGGGTGGGCATGTGCTCCACTGAGGTCCTTCATAGGCTGTGGGTGGACAACCTGTTTCACTATGGTCTTCTCCATGGGCTGCAGAGGAATCTCTTCTTCAGCACCTGGTCCACCTCCTCCCCCTCCTTCTTCACTGACCTTGGTGTCTGCAGTGCTGTTCCTCTCACGTATTCTCACTCCTCTCTCTCAGCTGCTGTATAGTGTTTTTTACACTTTCTTAAATATGTTATCATGGAGGCATCACCAGTGTTGCTGATGGGCTTAACTTTGAGTAGCAGCAAGTCCACCTTGGAGCCGGCTGAAACTGGCTCTGTCCAACATGGGGGCAGCTTCTGGTGTCTTCCGCCACCCCTGCAGCCCCCCCATTACCAAAACCTTCCCACGTAAGTACAATACACCATATTAACAAAGCTCTACACATTTTTGACTGAAAAAAATGGTGCTTTGATCTTCTTTAAGTATATAACTGTACACAAGGAATTCAGGGAGCCTGATATGAAGTCTTTAGTGAAGGAACATGCAATGAATTTAATTCGTAGTTCACATGTAATGTGTAATTTAACTTAAATATTTTAAATGATCTCTTATTTGCTTTATCCTTGGAGGCTAATCCTAACTGTGGAACAGTCTTCCTTTAGTATTTTCTATTTTTACATAACAAAGGGAAAACAAAGGGCACTTCAGTGAACCTTCATCCTTATTACATTGTGCTACTGATAGTGATCTGGATATTAACATGAAAGCGGAGGCATCTCATGTGTTTTCCCTTTTAACCAAGTAATTAGTACTAACCAACTTGTTCATTTTTTCATAATATAAAATTAGTAGTTTCTTAAGATGTTGTCTTCAATGAAAAATTTTGATCTTCCTTGACAAGAGAATTTTACCTGTTTTGATACCTGCTCAAAGCAGAAGGATTACAGGGTGATTTATTGTGAATAAAATGCTTTTCAAATGCTATTAAAAAGCAGAACGGGAGAACTAACACATAACTCTCTCTGGTCTTCAGACTTCTGAAAAATGTCTGTGACTCCCACAAGAAGGGAAGGAGGTTTTGCATTTTACTGTTTTAATAGGGAGACTTCAAGCAGTTTCATGAGCTTCTGTTTCACGATTATAAAGGATTTTATTATCAATTTAGTAATGATTATTGAGTTAGCAAATTGTGACTATTCTTAATACTAAAAGATGATGGGGGGGAGGGGGGAAAGCCTTTAATTCTTAGACTTTCCAAAAAGGCGTGCAAGTTCCCTGTTGTTTGACTACAATGTTTTCTAGTCTGTGGATGTGCAAGAATGAAAAATCAGGCTATAAAAGTGATTTTCTGCTTGAAATCTTTTAATATTTTAGTAATGGAAGCACATTTATATTAATATGAGCAGGGAAGGATTTTGTGTGGTGGTTTGCTTAGATATTTCTGTTCTATCAAAAGAAGTACAACTCTCCATTCCTAAACAAGTTAATACCTAACAGTTTACAGTACGGTGATGGAGAAAATGAGTAAAAATCTTACCTTGAATTGTATATCACACTTCGAAAATCTTAGCTTAGAATTCAGAAACTGATTTAAATTTCCAAAATTTCAAAGAAAATTAGTTTTATTTTGGTTTGAAACACTGGCATGTATCTCTAGATTATGTAGTAGTAAAATTCCTTCTTTTTCAGGTATTTATTTGTCTCACACCTGAGTGTGCATTGTTTTGATTGGTGGTATTTGTCGTATTTACTCTGGGAAAGGGGAGAAAATGTGACTGGGGAGATACTTGTTGGCAGATAAGCAAGTCTTAAGCAAAGGCTGCTTGGTAAGATCACACACCGAAGTAGCAGTTAAACCTTTGTGCATCTTTTTTCTTCCACATTTTCTTCTATTTTGACTGACTTTTCACTGTTTAGAAAATTAACTGTTCTAGAATTTGATCTTACAAAATCAGGTCTGCTTAGGCTTTGAAGTTTGCCCCTTCCAGTCATCTTGGAGGCCCTGAGGATGGCAGCTGTGGGCAGAGCTCAGAGCCTAGGGTGACACTGGTTCTGACACCTTGAGTTGTGGGGTTTTTGCTTCTCTTGATTCTTCTGTTTTTCCTCACACACTTCCTGATGTTCACAAAGAATTCTGAGGCTGGTTTTAATTTGTATTTATTAGATAAGTTAGTAGAGGATAATAAACTTTTTTTTGCCTATTCGCCCAGGAAATAATGTCCTTGTTCTTTCTTTGCATAAACACATCTTATAACCTGTTTTATGTTGTTTTGTTTCCTATGTCCATGACTATTATTGCTATATGAGTTGCCTACTAAGTACGATTCAGATGTTCCCTTTATTGTTCAGTGAACAGGGTTTGCTTATGGCTTGGGGTAATAGGGTTTATGATACCTTTGCAATTCTCACTCCTTATAGCAGTTAGTCATGTTGTGAACCTGTTGGTCTCCAAAAGGGAAAGGCAGAGTGTAAATGACAGTTCTTCATCCTCTATTTCTTTGCTGTATAAAACTTCAATTAATTTCAAAAGAAAGCTGTCTAGTAGGTGAAACTCTCCATACCTAATGTATTGACAGAGCTTTCCAAGGATTTTGCTTTATTTTTTTTCTTGGTACAGATAGCCTGTCTTCAGATAGTAAGTAGAACTTACTTTCCCAGTAGGAAACACATAAAAAATACTTCATTTAACAAAGAGCACATAAATGTTTAACAGGTCAGCAAAATCCCTCAAAATAAGTTTAGATATTCAGTTATTCAGCTTTTTTAATAAATAATGTTGGCCTTACAAACCATCCTTTTAAGCACCGCTTAATATGAATTTTCACTTAATACTTCTAGTCAAATAGGAAAGAAATACACATTGTCTAATTTCAATATATTTGGAAAGCATGCAAAAAGTAAATCCATTTAGAAAGCATCCAACTGAACTTCTGTAATACATACAAGAAAATTAAAGTCGCAGTTCTTTATTCAATGTATAAATACTGTGCTTCTTCGGATTAAGTGGACAATAGGTTTCTTATCATCATTAAATATTTCTTTTAAAAATACGCACCGTACTTAGGCTCAGCAGATCAAATTTTAGAAAAGGTTGTTTATAAAAACAACAATAAGAGCAATTGTATTTCTCTCTTTTTCCTTTGGTATCCATATCTGAAAAATGTTTTGGTAGCAGAAGATATGAATTTGTAAAATCTAAATTAAACCAAGAGGCAAACTATATTTGACAACTTAAAATCCTCATTTTTAAAAAGTACCTTTAATATTATGCTAAATCCAGTGTAGATTGCTGCCAAAACAGGGGGTTCCTTTCCAACCCCAGCTGCATGCTCACACCATTTCTTCTGTGACAGAAGTACAGCAGCTGCCTGCTGGCACATTGACCAGTTGAGCTAAGGGAAAATCAACACACTGCTGGGGTGGGTGGAGAGGAGGGCATCAGCTTCCTGAACCAATGCAGACCAAGAGGAGGAGGAAAATCCAAGGCAGCCTACAATTACAATGGGTTTGGTACATAGTGAAAATTTATCTTTGACTCTTTTTGGAGGAACAGTCCAATGAAGTTTAGTTTGAAGCAGCTGCTTCTCTAAAAAAAGGCTCCTTAGTTTTTGGGTGATTTATAATGATGTTCTAAATGTTTTCCTGTAAAACTATGTAAAAAAGTTGCTTCAAGGAAAGTAAACGGTTCTCCACAAACAACATAGCAAAGCTTTAAGGAAGAATTTTCAAAGGTGGTAAATGTATTATTTAATCCAAAAAGTTTGGTAAAAACACGAGACAGAAATGAGGACATTTTTTATACTTACTTAAAAAAAAATACTGTCTAAATGTAGGGCTCCATTTTGTTGACCATATATTGCATTAAAAGTTATGTAGGTCCTATGTTTTCTGTAATCATGGTTTCATTGGTGTCCGAAGAATTTTAAGCTGTAAAAGCAGTTTGCCTGTGGAGAATTTCACAGAATCACAGAATCACACAGAATCACTAAGGTTGGAAAAGACCTGTAAGATCATCAAGTCCAACCATCAACCAACAAACACCACCATGCCCATTAAACCATGTCCCACAATGCCACGTCCACACGTTCCTTGAACACCTCCAGGGATGGTGACTCCACCACCTCCCTGGGCAGTTTATTCCAGTGTCTCACCACTCTCTCAGTAAAGAAATTTTTCCTAATATCCAGTCTGAACCTCCCCTGGCACAACTTGAGGCCATTTCCTCTTGTCCTGTCACTCGTCACTTCGGAGAAGAGACCAACACCCACCTCTCTGCAACCCCCTTTCAGGTAATTGTAGAGAGCGATAAGGTCTCCCCTCAGCCTCCTCTTCTCCAGACTGAACAACCCCAGTTCCCTCAGACGCTCCTCATAAGACTTGTGCTCCAGAGCCCTCACCAGCTTCATCACCCTTCTCTGGACACGCTCCAGCACCTCAATGTCCTTCTTGTAGTGAGGGGCCCAAAACTGAACACAGTATTCGAGGTGCGGCCTCACCAGAGTCGAGTACAGAGGCATGATCACCTCCCTGCTCCTGCTGGCCACACCATTTCTGATACAAGCCAGGATGCCGTTGGCCTTCTTGGCCACCTGGGCACACTGCTGGCTCATCTTCAGCCGGCTGTCAATCAACACCCCCAGGTCCTTTTCTGCGGGGGAGCTTTCCAGCCACTCATCCCCAAGCCTGTAGCGTTGCATGGGGTTGTTGTGACCCATGTGCAGGACACAGCACTTGGCCTTGTTGAACCTCATACAGTTGGCCTGGGCCCATCGATCCAGCCTGTCCAGATCCCTCTGCAGAGGCTTCCTACCCTTGAGCAGATCAACACTCCCGCCCAACTTGGTGTCATCTGCAAACTTGCTGAGGGTGCACTCGATCCCCTCATCCAGATCATCAATAAAGATATTAAACAAGACGGGTCCCAAAACTGAGCCCTGGGGGACTCGGCTTGTGACCGGCCACCAACTGGATTTTGCTCCATTCACCACAACTCTCTGGGCTCGGCCATCCAGCCAGATTTTTACCCAGCGAAGAGGGCACCTGTCTAAGCCACAATTCGCCAGCTTCTCCAGGAGAATGCTGTGGGAGACAGTGTCGAAGGCTTTACTAAAGTCCAGGTAGACAACATCCACAGCCTTTCCCTCATCCACTTGGTGGGTCTCCTGGCCATAGAAGGAGATCAGGTTGGTCAAGCAGGACCTGCCTTTCATGAACCTGTGCTGGCTGGGCCTGACCCCTTGGTTGTCCTGCATGTGACCTGTGAGCACCCTTAGGATGAACCTCTCCATAATCTTCCCCGGCACCGAGGTCAGGCTGACAGGCCTGTAGTTCCCTGGATCCTCCTTCTGGCCCTTCTTGTAGATGGGCGTTTCATTGGCTTTTCTGGCATTTTCATACCCATTCATTTCCCTCTATGGACAGTGGATTTGTAAAAGTAACCCAGAGACCTCAGTTTGGAAATGGAACGTTTTCATCATCTGCCACCAGACTGCAAAAGGAAAATCCTTGGTATCATCTATCCTTGGTGCCTTTTATGTTCTCCATATCATGGAGAATGCTAGAACTTGCATGGTTGTAACCCCTTATCCACATCATCTGCCATCTATTTCACTCAAATTGGTTTGCTACTTTTAATTGACGTATTGAACTGGCCTTATGTATTATTTTTAAAGGTTGAAAGATTTTATTGTCACAGATTCACAGAATGGTTGAGGTCAGAAGGAACCCCCGGAGGTCATCTGGTCCAACACCTGTCCACAGGCAGGACCACCTACAGCTGGGTGCCCAGGACCATGTCCAGATGGCTCTTGAGTATCTCCACAACATCTCTGGGCAACCTGTGCCAGTGCTCGGTCACCCTCACAATGAAAATGTGTTTCCTGATGCCCAGAGGGAACCGCCTTTGTTTCAGTTGGTGCCCATTGACTCTGGTCCTGTCATAGAACAGAACCATAGAATCATAGAATAATTTAGGTTGGAAAAGACCTTAAGATCACAGACTCCAACCGTTAACCTAACACTATCAAGTCCATCACTAAACCATGACCGTAAGTACCACATCTGCAAGTCTTTTAAATACCTCCAGGTATGGCAACTCAACCACTTCCCTGGACAGCCTGTTCCAATGCTTGATAACCCTTTTGATGAAGAGATTTTTCCTAATACCCCATCTAAACCTCCCCTGGCATGACTTTAAACCATTTCCTCTTGTCCTATCACATGTTTCCTAGGAAAAGAGACCAACACCCACCTCCTTACAACCTGCTTTCAGGTAGTTGTAGAAGGTGATAAGGTCTCCCCTGAGCCTCCTTTTGTCCAAACTAAACAACCCCAGTTCCCTCAGCCGCTCCTCATAAGACTTGTGCTCCAGACCCCTCACCAGCTTCGTTGCCCTTCTTTGGACACGCTCCAGCACCTCAATGTCTTTCTTGCAGTGAGGGGCCCAAAACTGAACACAGTATTCGAGGTGCGGCCTCACCAGCGCCGAGTACAGGGGCACGATCACCTCCCTACTCCTGCTGGCCACACCATTTCTGATACAGGCCAGGATGCCGTTGGCCTTCTTGGCCACCTGGGCACACTGCTGGCTCATCTTCAGCCGGCTGTCAATCAACACCCCCAGGTCCTTTTCTGCAGCGGAGCTTTCCAGCCACTCTTCCCCAAGTCTATGGTGTTGCATGGGGTTGTTGTGACCCAAATGCAGGACCCGGCACTTGGCCTTGTTGAATCTCATAAAATTGGCCTCAGCCCATCGATCCAGCCTGTCCACATCCCTCTGTAGAGCCTTCCGACCCTCAAGCAGATCAACACTCCCTCCCAACTTGGTGTTGTCTGCAATCTGACTGAGGGTGCACTTGATCCCCTCATCCAGATCATTGATAAAGGTATTAAACAAGCTGTCACCTGGTGTCATCCTTTTTGCACCCTCCCTTCAGGTATTTATATACATGGATAAGATCCCCCTGAGCCTTCTCTTCTCCAGGCTAAGCAGTTCCAGCTTGCTCAGCCTTTCCTCAGAGGAGAGATGTTTCAGTCCCTTCGTCATCTTCATGACCCTTCCTTGGGCTCTCTCCAGTATGTCCATGTCTCTCTTGTACTGGGGAGCGCAGACTGGACACGGTACTCCAGGTGTGGCTGAGTAGAGGGGAAGGATCACCTCCCTTAACGTGCTGACAATATTTTGGCTAATGCAGCCAAGGGTACTGTTAGCCTACTTTGCAGCAAGGGCACAGCGCTGGCTTATGTTCAGCCTGGTGTCCATGAGGACCCCAGGGCCTTTTCTGCCAAGTTGCTTTCCAGCTGGGTGGCCCCCAGCATATACTGGTGGGTGGGGTTGTTCCTCCCCAGGTGCAGGACTTTGCACTTCCTTCCCCTTGTTGAATGTCATAAGGTTGCTGTCAGTCCATTTCTCCAGCCTTTTGAGGTCCCTCTGGATGGCAGCATGACCCTCTGGTCTATCAGCCCCTCCTCCCAGTTTCGTGTCATCAGCATTATACATCTGTGTTTCTGATAATTGCTTTCCCAATCCCTAGATATGTAACCGTTTTGTGAGATTTTTTTATTGATTCTGAGGCTGAAGAGGTTGACAGCTTCTGGCCAAATGCTTTTTGTGTGCATCTTTGACCAATGTGTCATACATGGCTGGATTTAGTGCATTAATCCCTTAGCTGATCCCACAACATTATGATTTTCCTGTGTTATTAGAAGCAAAGTACTTCAACCTGGAGGCCTAACTGCAGTTCTTTTGTTGAACTGGCTATTTTTTGTATACCCAATTGTTGCTTAAGCTTAAAGTTTCATCTAAGATGAAATGTGGACTCTGCTTTAGCTGAAGACAGAATTCAAGTAATCCTTGCTCAATTCCATGATTTCAATATGTAAGAAACAAGAAAGAGATTCAACTACAAGAAATTACCACCTGTGATAGACTTTCATATCAATCCCCGTTAGCTTTGACCATCCCTTTTTTTTTTTTTCTTTGAAGGTAGTGGTGTTTGCAGGTGAGGTTTCTGCTTGTGGCGTGTTCACTTGCTACTATATATAAAATATTCTAGTGACTAAACTGAGAAGTAGGAATTATTATAACGTGCTTTATGAACTTGTGGTTAATAGAGAGCTTTCTTTTTCTGTAGTTTATTTTTGGAAATGGGTCATTTAGTTGCTATTATTTTAAAAGACTCACTGTTTAATTTGTATAACATCACATTGAAATACTGTTACGTTATTTTGCATGCTATTTTGAATTGTATTTTGAATTTCAGCTTCTTGGCCACTTTTTTTTGTTTTTTTCCTCCCTCAGCTTATTCAGTAAGATGTCTTTGAGCTACTTGGCTGTTTTGTTTTTCTTCACTCCCTTGCTTTATATCACTGTTTCCTGATATGTCTGGGTGGAGCATGTGGGATAAAATAACTTGCTTATATTGCCCAATCTAATTTTCATCTCCCTTTCTCTCCTTTTACTCTAGGCTTTGTCATTAATTACGTCTTTTTTACTTCACTTCTTCTGTTCCCTTGGGATCTGTTATCCCAAATTGAAAGCAAAACAGTGATATCAAGATGTCCACATAATGAACCTAAGTAACTGTGTAATTTTATTATTGAACCTCTCATCCTCACTTTTTTCCCTTGTCTGGTATTCTTGTGTGTTGCATCGTATCTAAAATTACATTGAAATATCTTCAAAATGGTGCTGCCTTTTTTTTTTTTTTCTTCCTTTCTCCCAAATGTAAAATTTGGTTGTGCAGTGGTCTAATCTTAAGTACCAGGTGCATTAAACTTTTATCCATTTCATATTTATCCAGCTAATGAAACTGTAGTTAAAAACAAAGCTTGTAGATGAAATTGGCCCATTTTTTAGGCAGAATGTATGGATGTTAAGCATACCTGTATTGATCTCACTACAGATTTAATTTCTTTGCTTTTTTAGATAATTCCAGATTATTTTTTTTTTTTCCCTCTCTTGTGGTCAGCATTCTAAAAGCCATGAATGGTCAGATATTACTCTGTAACACTGAGGTGTGTTCTGGTGATTTTGCTATTACCATGCTTAACTTTGCAGTGAGAATTGATAGTGTGGTGTTTGTATGCGTGAAATATTCCATGCTTTGCCTTTTGCATGTTGAGGGTGTTTTATATTTCTTCCTCTCACGTAAGATGTGTTTGAGGGTGTGTTTTGTATATCAATACGAAATGTGTCTGTTTCTGACCCTGTATGGATGGGAGGGGAGGAAAAGGAGGAATCAACAGACTTGGTGCAATCTTCACTGGATTGTGCTAAAGCTTGTGAAAGAATTTACTAATGTATTAAAACGCCTCAACAGGGATTTGCTGAGAACTAATGCTGTAATGTGTTAGTCATCCTTTATCTGCTTCTATTTTTACAGGTTCTGAAGGATGACTGATGCTGGTTTCTGCGATGCCACTTGGAGTCTCCGGCACTGCGGATTGATAAGTAACGTGCAGATTTAACTGCACAACCGGGAGAGAAAGCATCAGGAGTGCTACTTCTTTTCAGCTCCTTAAGTGGACGGAAGTACAGTGTCAGCTATCCGCAAGGGAAGATTCTTCAACAGATTTTTACAGCTAATAATAAAGACAACATAGCATCATCCACCTTCCTGATTTACAGCGCATCACCTTCCAAGACAGATGGTCTGTCAGAAGCTGGAGGATGCCTGCAGAGCACATGATAATGAAGTACTGAATTGAGACTGCTGCTGCTGCCGCCTAATTGTCAGGATCACAGTCGACAGAACTGCACTGCCCTTTTTCTGCTCCCTTAATTGGGCCAGGAACAGCAGGGTGGACATGGCTGGCCTCGTTAACAACCTGATAATACTGTTTCTTGTTTTTCAAAACATCTGTTTGGGTTTCAGAAGCCCACTTTCTGTCTTCAAGAGGTGGGTTACGCAGGAAGACCTTATGTGTTAAATGCATGCAATCACAATATTACGGAACTATGAAAAAGCATGTCCTAGATAAAAATGTGTATGATATTTGTTCAGTTTTGCTCACTTGCTCTGAATTTTCTTTTTGCAATTTTGAAACGGCAGTTTTTGAAGACAGAAACTCTTGTTTTATCCATAGGTTGCTCTATAGAATGTGAGTTTAGGATGATAAAACAGCAATTAATAGAACTTTTTAGATAATGCCACAGGTGTATTACACAGGGAGTAAATACATTGCGGCTACTAGAGTTAGCTTGCAGTATAAAATGATGTTTTAACAAGAAAGCATCGACTTAGCTTAAAACTGGGCAATCCTGGGAAATTTGGGGGGTTTTGAATGCAAAATTGCAGAGGTAAACTTTAATATAGTGTGGACAAGAGAAGTAGCCTCTTAGCTCTACGAAAAATAGTTTACTGTTTATGAGGTATATTGGGCACTGTAGTTACCATGTCACTTACAAATTTTGAATATGTATATTCGTGTATACGTATAAATATAAATCAATGGTGCATCACGTTTCAGATGTCTTACCATTTAGTTCCTTACCTACATTTTTTTACAACTTATTTATACATTGCATTCAATACAGACCTTGATATTCATGTGAAGTTGTAAAACATACTGGTTTACTTTGCTACTTATAATACAAGTTACTATAAACGTTGTGGTGTTGGAATTAAAAATTTCTGCTTACACATTATTTAAATTTAATCTGTATTGAATTATACATCAGGTACATAGTTTTAAAAAAAACCCCAAAACTGTCGTGAATGATTAACAGTACTTGAGATTTTCTAGTGAATTAATTCTCTATCTGTACATCCATGTACCTCAGACAATTATTTAGGTGAGATGCCAGGTTATGTTTTCAGCTAATGTTTTCCAAAGTAGTCTGTCTGATTGCTCAGAGGAAGTACTTCAGTAAGTGCTTGATAACTAAGATGTTTTCCTCAGCTCATGAAGGAGTGAAATTTCTGGATCACTCCTGGAGCTACTCAGCATTGTTAAACTTCTTTACTAGTTCTTAATACCCTTCTTTTTAGAAAAACATAATAAAAATCAGTATTTTTAAAAATCTTTCCTCCTTCTCATTAAGGTATAAAGATACTACCAGATCTCTTTCCAGTGAATGCCTTGGAAGCAACCGGCCAGTGATTTCACTTGGTCTGTCAGATTTTGCATTGGACATTCGCATGCCTGGGGTGACACCTAAGCAGGTGAGAGAAATGCAGTTTTTCTTTTTGCCACTTGTTCTTTTTTTTTTATAAGCTAGGAAAATAAAGCCTTGCTTTATGTGAGTATCATTCACATAAAAGGAACAAAAAAGCCAGGGTAACTTTTATAGGTATATGTATGTCCAGAGAAAAGTAGGAAACAGAAAAGTAATCTCAAATGAGAGAAAAACCTTTTCATCTGATTAATTTTATTTGTAAAATGGTGGTTTCATAAGCTGAATTGCTGAAGTTGATTAAAACAAGGAATATGAGTTTTATTAAAATGAAGTATTTCCAGCTGTGCTAGTAAGACATGTATTTATTTAGAGTAGCAGTTTATACCAAATCTCAGATGATGCCTTAGTGAATTTAGTTACATTAGATTGAACATTGCTGCAACTTTGGCAAGATGAGAGAAAACAACCAAAAAGCCTTTTATAAGGGTAATACTTTTGATCCAGTATTTTGAACCCTTAAAATACTCCAGGAAAGCTACTATAAACAAGTTACAATGGTACACTGTTTCAGGTTTGAAGTTGGTTATCTTCTACCGAGCCAAGTGAGTAAAAATGAGGACAGTAATTAAGATTTTTAACATTAGCATTATCATTTTTAAGATTCATGTAACAGTCTGACATTCTACTGTCATTTTCACAGGTAGTTTCATTAAGCAATATAAACAATGATTAATGGGGTTTTTTTGCAGCAAGGCAATGCAGGGAATTCTATGTAATTAAAAGACCCTATGTCTCTTTTAGAGGGCTGTAGATGCTTGGAAAGAGCAGGGTGTTGTGCTGCAGTAGATGATGACTCATTGTTGCAGATAGCACTTTCAGAAAATATGGAAAGGAAAATGAGGTTTTCAGTTACTGGGGAGCACCCTTCTGGAACGTGTAATTTAGAGCAAGTGGTGTCATTCCAGCAAGTGTGAAACAGAAATATAGTTTCTACTAGATCTTACTTGTCTGCAGCAAAATATTAAACTTCTCTTTCAGAAAGAGTGAAAAGTATTCACAGTTCATCCAGGTGCACATTTGTAATTACATTTTATTGATTTTACCTGAGGAGTCATTAGTTGAAGAGCTGGGAAACACGTATGAAGGGGTCAGTCACTTCAGATTCGTATTAAAAAAAGCAAAACCAAAACCCAACAACAAAAGGCTGTGATAGTTAACAGAGAGGACATAATACTTTTCACATTCGTGTGTACCTATAGCCAACAGCCTTTATGTACACAATAAACTGAAATGCTACTGTAGATTTGGGGGAGGGATGGGGGAAGACAGCAACAGAAAGCAACTTGCCAAGTTAATTCCTAAAAAGGTAAGTGGAAATAATAACTAACCTTATATACTTTTAAGTCTAGCTTTTATTTTCCTGTCTCAGTCTCACACACCTTTCTCCTCATTTCCCTTCCATCTTCCACAGTGTCCCACACTAACTGTACAGGAAACTTGGTTAAACACTGATATACTTGGCAAGAAGGAATGGCAGAAAAGACAATCTTCATTTTCTTGCAGTTTGCAGAAGGAGATAACCAACAGCTTTGTAGTTCTAGTGCTGTTTGTTCATTTTTGTGGCAGAAAGAACATGGAAGGGAAGAATCGTCTTTAGAGAGGAAATTCTTTTGTAGTGGATTCTTACTAGCTCGCTATCTTCTTCATGTACCTTTTGGCCCTAATTGCGGGCCAATATGTGTTTAGTGATCATGGATTTGCTGGAAGTTCAAGTTGTCCATGCTGATGTTTACATAAGAGCGTAAGTTGGGAGTTGGACTTGATGATCCTTTTGGGTCCCTTCTAAATCAAGGTATTCCATGATTCTATGATATACAGCTTTCTGCTTCCAAGTTTATCTCTATTCATGAAAGATGCCAAAATAAACCAAAGAGCAAGAGGACAAGTGCAGTTTCTAAAATGCTTTATTAAGGGCTTTCTGGAGTTGTATCACTATTTTGGTTATGACTAATGGCAGCTCCTGAGTTCTCAAGCATAACAATTTACGTGGGAAAGGCAGGAAATAAAAAAAAAAAAAAAAAAAAAAAAAACCAAGGCGGAGCAGAAATTAGTGGAGAAGATGTGAATGAGTTAAATTCTAGAGAACAGAAGAGTGTCTTCAGAGCAACACCAGTATGTTCTATGCTATCTCTTCTTTGTCATGCATTTTTTTGTGGAAAGAAAATCTTGTTTCAACTGGATTGTTACGAATTCTGAATTCAGTGTTTGGCCATAGATTAGTACTTTCAGGAGACTTCACAAGCTGAATTCTTCTGGCCTCTTTCTCTCCTGGTGGTATGCACACTTGACAGTCACATTTCTTATCTAGAGTCACAGCTAGCTAACAGAAAGATGTCTAATGGAACTAACTGGTTCTTTGTTTACAATTTATGACCAGTGTGACCTGCAGTAGATGTACAATCAGAAGGTTCATGTAACCTAAGAATTGTTCTGGAAGGGCTGGAGTCACTGGTTGCTAGTGAAATGTATCTCCAAGCTTGAAAAAGAAAGGGAACTTCTGAAATAGTACTGCTGCTGAGTTGAGTTCTTCCATAGCATCACTGTAGGCAATTGTATTTAATTTTATTTTCCAAAGTCCTTGATACTCCAGCTTCCCAGATAATTCTTGTTGAAAACAGATACTGAAAGTTAATCTTTTTGGATTCCAAGAAGTCTAACCATCTGCATGTATTCCCTGAAATTGAGATGAGTTTTTGGTACTACCAGTAAGGTTGTACTAAGATTTTGAGCGTTCGCATTGTTGTTTAGGAATGATTACTGTAGGAATCATTGAATTCTCTTAATGTAGGGGCATACAGCTACCATTCAGCTTAAACTCTGTGAAATATGTACCTGGTTCACGGAGGAAATATGTACACATTTCCAAACAGGAGGAGGAGGGAAAAGAAACCCCAAATGATTTTGTCTCATCTGCACAGGTATCTGCACAGGTAGCACCTTATAATGGTGAAGGTTAGGTATAATTTTTGGTGCAATGTTTTGCAAATAGCTGGAGCCAAGTTTAAACGTCTGTCCTTGTATTGGTAGGTTAGTTGCATAAATTTCAATTCATGTGTATTTTGTGTTGTGAAAGCTGTGGGAAAGGTTACCAAAAACCCTCCATTTTTTTCCAGTGAGTTACTAGAGTCATAGTGACTTTGGAGGGTTGGGTTGGGGGGTGGGATTTGCCTTATTTTCTGTAGCTGAAGCTGCCTGTGAGTGAATCAATGAGAACTGACCCCTTACGCGGCTTAGGATTGTGCTAACTGTACAGATCTGCCCTTGAGTTGTGGGTTCTTTCGGCACAAGTGCCAAACATGAACATTCATGTGAAACTGTTCCAAGTGCTCCTTATGAACAGGGGCACTGAAGAGTGTATTCAAGCAATACAAATCTGAAATCAGTGAGGTAGAATGGTTTTCCAGCTCGGTTAATAAATGTGGTTTATATTCATTGGTGCTTTTGAACAGTACCACCTCTCATAAGTGAGGGAAATGATATCTGCAGTACTTAAATACTCTGCTTTTTCTTAATAATTATTCCAATTGCACAGCAGGGAAAAATGCAACTAATACATCATGTGAAGAGTAATTCTGGTGTGCTGCTGAAGGGTGGAGGGCATCTAAGAGCTGTGGAGAGGAAGACTGAAAAGCTTTTTCAATTCTGAGGGAAAAATTCTATAATCATTCTTCATACTTAATTATAAGAAAATTATCCCTCTGCACACTAAATTAATAGTATGCTAGGACTTCTTATTATTTAAATGGGAAGCAGTATGTTTCACCTTCCAAGAAGGTAGGGGATCAGCTCTATTTCAAACCTCTAAATTTCAGATACAAAACCCAACACTGTTAAGCAAATTGAAGGCTATTTTGTGAAAACATTAAGAATACAGGGTAAACATGTTTACTCTGCTAGTAACACAGTTTTGCTGCTGCGAATATCTGTGTTTGCTACAAATCAAATAAATAATGATAAAAAATTATTGTGCAATTAAATCTGTATCTCAAGTAATTTTGTTCATAAAAAATAATTTGTTTTTTTAAATTAATTACTATGTTTCAGGCTGAAAAAACTTCATTGGTAAAGTAATTTTGGTACAGCATTGACTGAGTTCTTAAATGTGCACTTGAAACTTCATAAATATTGCTAAAGGCACAAAAAGTGGTAAAAGTTATTTGGTGGAAAGTGTGGAAAGGTTGTGTGTGGAGGGGTTCTTGTCTAATGGATTTTTTTTGAAACTGCTTGTCTTGAGCTTCTACCAGTAGGTCAGCAGTAACTCATAATACCTGCATATTCAATTTTGTAACTTTAAGTTCTCAGTTTGAAGTCTTTGGTTAAAATGTTTTTTCTCATCTTCAGTTTGCTTGGGTATACCATACCAGATAAAATATATAAAACAGGGAGCAAATTTGATCATTTGGATACCCATAAATTACTGGCACCTCTTTCTTTACTATTGCTACAACAACCAAGTTGAGATCTTGACCTAAGATCCCCCAAGACTTCCTCTGACACTGGAGAAAGTTGTGTGAATGACTTGGTTATTAGCTAGCGTGTAATTCTGTAAAAAGTAGAATTTAGTCAGCTATATGAATCTGGACCCTGGGACAGTGAGTATCAATACCAGAGATTTATGAGAAGTGATGCAGTTATTAGTCAGTAATGGCCGGTATTAATAACAAAGATTCTTCCTTTAAAGAAAAGAATGGGGGGCAGGAGATGGGAGGGAAAAGTGTGGGGCTTTTCTCTTCCCCCCTCCCCAGTCTGCTTTCAAAAGGCAGCCTATTGCACTTCGAAAGTTCTATTTGTCTCATCTTGTCACTTTTTTTGGAAACATCTGAATTGATGGGGTGGTGCATAGTGGAGCAATCTCACTTTTTCCACGCCGCCTGCTTGTTTCTTACACAAGTTGAAGTCTACATAGTCATTTTCTTCTGAAGGTGGATCAAATGTGCACCCTCACGCTCACAGACCTACTTACGGTGAGGTAGAGGAAACAGGACAGAATTATTGTGGATTCTGCAACATGCCTTTTGTAATGCTGTAGTGTCAGGATGTTCCTGCTCTTCTTGTGTTTGAAGTCTGGAACATTGACAATTGGAGATAAGGGACCAGAATCTGTTTTATTGAATCCAATAGCTGGTTTTTCATTTGCTCATTTTATCTTATTAGCTAAACGCAACCTGGCTTGTACGTCAGAAACAATTGAAAACCCTTCATCTCAGCTTCACTAGGGCCATGTCTCAGGCTGAGAGTGAGGGAGAGTAAAAGCCAGGTCGAGTTTTTATGCCAATAATTGTAAAGACTTCAGAATGACCACATTGATTGATTGCATTACCCATTTGGCCAAGCGATCTTTTCTCTGACTATACCTAATAGGAGTTATTTATGGAAAGACTGTAAGAGGTAGGATAGGACAGTAGTAATGCAAAAATGAGAACATACCTTCCGTGTTTACAGTAATAATGAGAGGTTGTTGGCTTGGAGTTTTAGTCCAGACTATCATATTTAATAGATAGTGATAGTTCTTTGTGTCATGAATTTCTTAAATTAATTTTAACCCATACATAATCTTGGAATATTTTTTTTGCAGATATGCTTCTTTCCTTTTAAGAAGTTATTGAAAGCATTTTGAAAAGGGTTGTATTTATGGTAATTTTTATGGGTTTGTTTCCTCATTTCTCTGCTTTTGAAAAATATATTTTGATAGGGAAGAAGAGATAAATTTTTTAAAAACAATTGTGGGGTAGTAGTATGGAACAGTAGGGTAACAGTAGGGTAAGGGATATGAAACTATACCGTGAGTAGTATGGAATTTTAACAATTCAATGCTTTGCCTGTCATGCTAAAGTAACTGCTGGCCACGGTCTCATTAATGAAATGGAGTCACTTCATATTACTTTGGAGGACAATCTGAAGGTGACTAATGTAAGGTAATATGAACAATAACAATCAGATGGGAAGTAAAAAACTTTGAATATTCCCTTTCTTCTCACCCCTGCCCCACGCCCTGTTTCTTCTCCAAAGCAGTGGGTCTCATTAATTTTTTTTTTTCCTCTGAAAAAAACTTCGCTCTGTTTTGGGATTAAAATCCTAACGGCACATCAGATTACCTAAGAGCATGTCTCTAAACTATACAATGTAGAGTACATTGGTATTGAAGACACATGACATCGAACATGGAAGAACGATGTTTAACTCGGACAGCTGCTACTTGTAGATGTATTATAACACTGAGTCAGAGAGGCACGACTGAGTTCTGCAACAGTTCAGATAAATATGTAGCACAATACCATTTTGATACAGTTAACAGTCTTCAGTTAAAAAAAGAGCCAAAAATAGTAGTACATCTAGATTTCTAATAATCTTTGTAGATGTTATGACACAAGTTATAAAATCTCAGCCATTGCATCCGTAATAGGTCCTAATACTCTGTTCTTAACTAATTTAAGTCTTAACTGCGTAAATGATACTTTCTAAAAATACATGTCATCCTTATTTTTAGTCCACACTGTTTCTAAATTCGATTTGTGTTTAAAGACAGAGAATGTACTGCTTATTTCTACTACAATGTGAAGCATTGCTGCCACTGATTTTCAGAGTTTGGGTATAAGGTTCTAAATGAAGGGGGTTTTAAAAAACATCTACTTCTGAACCCAAGTTAAATAGAACAGGTAGAATACTTCCTTTTCAATTTCTGGAAGGCTTCAGTATGTTCGTTCTGTAAATGCATATAAGTAGAGTACACAAAGGCATTCACATCAGCTGTATTGACTGACCTTTGTTCATCCCTTCATCTTGTAGCAAAACTGCCAAAAATGTTTTCCTATCTATGCACATCACTGCTTTGTGTAATCACATATTGTTATCACCACTGTACCTGTCCTTCCTTCTCAGTTGCATTTAATTGTTTATATCTATCTGCAATGTCTTCTTTTAAAGTAGGTTTGAAGTTTTTCATAGCCAGAATTTTATTTTCATCTTTTTAGTTGAGTCCTTATGAAAGTAAAAGTCCTGTCACATTTGGAGTTTATGGGTGTAGTGAAATTCCAGTAGCTGATGTCTTTCCTTTCTTAAACAGCCTTAAAAATTTTAAAAAAAAGGTTTAAAACAGTTACTAGTGTAGCTGTCAATCCAATAGCCACATTGCTGACCTTATAGCCTAATGTCTGTAAATAAACCATGGCAATGTATTAATTTCTTAAGAACAGTAATCTAGATAACCTGCATCATCTTTGGCCAAATAGCTCAGTAAAGTAGGTGGTATTTTTTCTAGATGGTGCTTTTGTAGGACCTGCCCTTCATCTAGCTGACAAAGATGAGACTGACTTAATTTTTTGTTTTTGTAGTTCACATGCATTTAAAAAATGTAATTTTATGCTGTTCCAATGATTTACCGACTGTTTTTTTGATGTACAAAGTAAGAGCCTTCCTTTCAATAGGATTGCCATAGGTTTTACTGTTTTCAAGGACTTTGTTTTATGTTGCAAGTTCTTTCATAGTTATCCAAGGTGCTTGTAGATGGAAAACCTGGTTTTTGTTTGTGGCCATTGCTCTGAGTTTACTGTGTTTGCATTTTAATTGGTGCATATTTTAATCTAGGAACACTTCCAAGGCTTAACATGCTGAGTCTTTTAAACTGAAACCAAAAGTCTTTTAGGCAACAGAGGCAACGGTAGCATCATGAAGAGGGCATAGTTGATAAGTTTTCTGCCCACTGTGTCTTGTGCAGATTGTTCGTCCAATTGCGCCAGGAAAATGTTAGTCCTTTACAGTGCTTAAGCAAGAAAATCACCTATTGAATTGTTGTTTTTTAATTAGTTCTGTTCTTTTTCTTTGTTTTAAAGGGCATGTGATGTTTGTTAGGATGCCCAGGGAAGAATATTTTCATTGGACATAATAGAATTAGGTGCATGAATCAAAAATAAATGTATCTCTATGATTGCTGCTGCAATGGCACAGCATTTTTACATTTTGTGGTCCAGTTCTATAAATCTTGGAATAGGGTGAAATACTGCTATAGGCAGAAATCTATTTAGCTATGAAGTCATAGAATCATAGATTCTCTCGAGTTGGAAGGGACCCGTAAGGTTCATCAAGTCCAACTCCCTGCTCCTCGCAGGACTATCTAAAATGAAACCATATGACTAAAAGCATCATCCAGATGCTCCTTGAACTCTGACAGGCTTGGTGCTGTGACCACTTCCCTGGGGAGCCTGTTCCAGTGACTGACCAGCCTCTCAGTGAAGAACCTTTTCCTCATGTCCAGTCTGAACTTCCCCTGATGCAACTTCATACCATTTCCATGTGTCCTGTCACTGGTCACCAGAGAGAGACGATCAGCACCTGCCCCTCCACTCAAGTGCCATTGATTCTTAGTTTATAGTAAGTTTATAAATACTGAGAAAGTAGTGCATACCAAGAACACAATGAATCAGAAGCTTAATAGTTCTGTTCACTTTATGTAGCACAATCATTGATTCATGCTGTTTATTTGGACATGGAGAGGGTAGTGTTACCCCTTCAAATTTTTAGTGGGCGGGAAAGGAGCGGTGTTTGTTAACCACTGTAAATAAATTCAATGCTAAGGCTTATAAGTATATAATTTTTATATATTTGTTCAGTATTCCCACATTAATCTTCAGAAAGTGTAGAGAATTTTGGTGCTTTGTTTCTATTCTTTTCATCCTAAATATTCCCAGTTAAGGCTTGTAAGTATCTAACTTTTGTATATTAGTTTGTTCAGTATTTCCACATTCATCTTCAGAAAGTGTAGAGAATTTTGATGCTTTGTTTCTCTTCTTTATATTCAAAGTATTCCCAATTTAAAGGTAATTTCTGTTCTTTCATCTTTTAATAGTCCGATACCTACCTCTGCATGTCAGTACCCCTGCCGGTGGATGACGAAGCCTATGTAGGTGAGTATTGGTTGACTGGCAGAACCTACGCAAGCCATTTTGAAGAGCCTCAGCATTTTCTTTTTTTTCTTTGACTCATATTGACTTAACCTTTGGCTGTCAGAGTTTCCAAAATGCATTCATCATGGCTAATACAGAAACAAACTAGAGAGCGCTACTTAGAGTCAAGATAACAAACTGTATCTGGAGAGATTCATGAGTAATAGTAGTTAAGGAGCTGCATGCATATGCCTCTGGCAGTCAGTACCAAACAGCCCCATTTGTAAAGTATTGGCTTTCTGTCTCTGGCTGGATACTTAATTCTGCTCCACTGAGCAGACTGTTTATTTACCTGCTGGTACAGGCTGTAAATCCTTTGCACTTACAGTCAGTGGTGGCTGCAGTAAGATTTTACTTATCTGGGGGGAAAAAAAAACCAAAACCCACCAAAGCCTCTTCCCGCCCCTCCCCCCCCCTTTTTTTTAATGTTGTGGCATGAATAAGATGGCAGACAAATAGCAGGAAATACTGTGATAGTGTACAAAAGCTGAGATCATATCCATCAGCAAAACAACACTATCTGTTCAGAAGGTCTTTGAGGTACTTTTGATTTCATTTTGCCTTGCTTATGAACATACAGTTGTTCAGGTAGAGAGAAGGCTTGTTGGTTTGGCTGAAGATAGTTTCACTGTCAGAACATGCTATAAACTGAAATAAAAGAAAGCCATGAAAAATTAAAATGACTATATTTTCCTTCCTTTACTCTTTTGTTGCATTTTAGGATATCTGCACTTACAATAAATATGGTGGGAATCCTATGTAGTTTTTGTTGTAGTGTATTATGAGACTATTGTTCCATGTGTCTTTCCTTGTGGAAATCCTTCAGAAGTAGAATATTGTGTTTAGATTTTCATGTTATATTATAATAACTAAAAAAATTGAGTAAATTTTCTTCAGTGCTTTCTCCATTTATCTGTTTTCTAAAGAATTCAGAACCTGACCTCACATTTTGGCTGTGAGTTTGACCCCAAAAAGAAAAAATGAGCAAAAAAGGGATTGAGTGTTCATCCTCTGATAAACTATACTTGCTGTGCAGTGTGTGCAATAGACTCTTCTGCTTTCAAGTGATGCATAGAAAGACGTACTACTAACCTGCTGCTTAAGCAATTTTTATTTACTGCTTCACTGAGTTGCAAAATTGCATAGTTCAATTCTTTATTGGATTGCTGCACATTTAGTTGTGTCATTTGGTGTTTACATGTGTTAAAGCCACATAAACTTCTTTCAGTGGTGTGTATGTTTAAAAGGACCTACTAAAAGTATTTGCTTAGAAGTGGTATTTATGCAAACTCTCAATGTGAATCATGCAAGGCAACCCATTTTTTTCTCTGAAGACTGAGAAACTTTTCGGTTTTAGGTGTTCACATCTTCTTCAGCAGATTTTTATATGATTTGGTCACCTTTCCAATGATCACTGTGCTTGAGTATGTGTCATTACAAAGCAGTATAAGGTCTGGACAAAGAAACCATTCTAATTGTGAGGTGGAGCTTTGAAGAGCAAGAGGAATTTGATGAACAAATCTAATAAAAAAAGATTTGTTCTGTGAACACAAAGTTTTCCTATGATAGCATTGCTTACAACCTCTTAAATTTAATGCCCTGAAAATAAAGCAAAATTGCTTGCTTTTTTTTTCTCTTTGGTTCCTTCCACCAAAATGGATAGGCATGTGGTCTATCTTCAGCATGGGATCAGTTCCACCTCACTTCAGTAAAGTCACTGGAAAGTGTTTTCAGTTGAAATGATTTGTCAGATTGGAGTCTTCACAATCAACAGAAGTTACCTAATAATTGGAAAGACTAGACTCAGACATATCCAATTGTAGAGAATAGAAAGAATGCAAACTGACCTATCTTTTAAAATACCTGAATAGCAAATTAAATCTTCTTCTCAGGAAGGAGATTTTTATGATAGGTGTCATCATCTAAGAAACGAGTTCGTTAGTGGTGTTTTTGCTTAAATATTTCTTAATACTGTAAAGTGTTGTGAAGCTAATTATTAACTTACTTGCATGCATGTATTTTGTGTTGCTTAAATAAGCATAGAAGATTGACACACAGAGAATGAAATACCTCTTTTTAAAAGGATGGTGTCTACATTTTTATGGTTTAAGCAGAATCTGCCTTCATTGCACTGCAAATAAATGGTGTAATTAACTTTCATTAATTACTCTTTTACTTTGTGATAGAAGCATCTAAAAACTAACAGGAACTGTCACTCTGCATTGCTGTTCAGTGATGTATTGAGACGACTGTGTGTTCTGAAGAGCTGTGTGAATACACAGAATTAAAAGAATAACCTGGGTTTCTGAGACAGTGTAGTGGTAAAACTGAGACCAGAACCTACATGTTCTACGTCCAGTTCAATTTATTTGCACATAATGCTGCTGAGAAAATGCCTTCTCTTCTCTTTGTTTTTTTTTTCCTTTTGCACTTTTAAAGGACACTTTAATGACCAAGTGTCCTTACACTTTGACCAAGAATCACTTGTTAATTACTTCCTTACTTTGTTTTCCTCTTTTTACCCCCTTTTCCTCCCTCCTCCAAGACAGTGTGGAAGAGGATGTTCTGTTTATGGAACCTGTAGCAGGATAGTTTTGTTGCATATTGGTGAAATACAAGGGCCTTGGAAGAGAACTTCTTTTTTAGTGTTGTATGCAGGCAGTACTATGTTTGTTAGTAAGTAGAAAATATTTTCTGTAACTTTTTTCAGTATTTTTTATTAAATTTGTATTTGAGGACTTTGAATTCAGACTTCAGCTTTGCTATTCTCCTAAAGATTTAAAAGCAGTAGACAGTCATGCTTGGACAAGGACAAAGGATATAACTTCATACTGCAAAGCTGGGAGGATACTGTACCAGGATTTACCAACTTGTTCAGCATCGGTTCTCAGATATTATCAAAAGAAGGAGCTGATCAAACTTATGAAATGTTACCAGCTAGAAGGAGGAGTAGAGCAAGTTTTGCCCTAGAGGTCTTTTTTAGGGTTGCATCTGTGTATTTTTGCAGATGCTGTTAGTTTCCTGTATGATATTCTTTAGTGGAGGGTCAGCCTGTCAATGCTGAGATTTCTGTCTGAACCAGTCATTTTTCTGTCCCAAAGGGCTGTAAATGCTGACAAACGGGGGTACAGGGAATATTTGTTTGTTTATGGGGTTGGTTGATTTACGTTTAGGTTAATGTTAGGACCTACCTTTTGCTCCTGTGAAATGAAATGGCTGTGAGATTAATATGTAAAAGATATTAATGAGTGAGATTAATATGTAATTTTTCAAGAAAGTGTCATTCCAGTTACATTTTAAAAACATACAGTGTTTTTCTTCTTCCACCTCATGTTTGATTAGTGTTTATGAATAAGTAGCCAATCCAGAAACTAGATTGAGTCTTTAATGATGCAGGCATTGATAAAAATCAGGTTTTGACTACTGAGCTGTAGCGATAGCTAAAGGGTGCTCTACAGACATTCATAAGAATTTAATCTGACAGCAAGCCACTCAGCCAAGAAATTTGACTGTCATCTTCACCTCCTTACATTCATTCACATGGGTGACCAGTAAATAAATGTGTCTTTTTCTTACTGACTCATGGTAAGTCCCTATCTGTCAGATTGTGCTGTAGAAATGAGATGGACCCTATTATGTTCAGCAACACAAATTGAAATAATTAGATGATTTATTACTTTTCTTCCATACATGACTCTGAAATGCTGTGGGTTTGTTACTCTACTATGGCATATATAAACGTCCTGATCGCCAAGTAATGATAACTTCACTGTATCAAAGACCTCTAAATGTCTCCCTACTCTGCCAAACTGTGCACACTGGTATGTTGATAAATTTCTTTAAAGTAAATTCCATTATAGAGAATACAGTGATTTTTTTTTTTTTTTTAAAAAGGATATCAACTTTACATCATTGAATTATTAGTTGTGAAGATGAACTTCTTAGAAATTAATTTTTTAAATACATGGCTTAACTAGACACTGTTAAGATTAAATGAATGTCATGTTCTCTTCATCCCTGTTTCTACCAGAGTTCATAATTCAAAGTAGTACTTAGTCAGGAAAGTAAGTCAGACTTCATTCAGATTTAGTATATATGTCAAAACTGTTACTATTTCAGTAATCATTTTGTAGCACTTCTTCATGCATAAAAAATATTTAACTATTAAGTAATCTTCTGTTCATTATTGTAAAATGTGAGGCTGTCAACTAGGAACATAAGGCTTTTGTTTGATATTTCTTAAGCCTTTGGTAGTGACAGGTACTGCGTTTGGCTTGAATCTCATGCTAATATGTATGGCTTTTACAACATAGGATTTTTTTAATGACTTTTTTTTGACCCTCTGTTTGGAAGACTGGCATAAATGTGGATGTGCTGCTAAGAAAATAACTATACAGGAACAGAGTAACCAACTGTACAAAGCTCTCTTAAGCTCACAGCATACCAAGAGGTTTTTCAACTCTTCCTTCAGAAGCAATGATGAGATATGTGAGCTAAAATAGTATATGCAAGTGGCTCACGCAGAAATCTGATTTTGCATTGTTAACTGTGGTGCATTATTTTGTGTTAGTAAGAGTAGTATTTAGTAAGCTATTTGTAATAAGTTTTATAACAATGCTGAAAGGTCCCACCTTTCAGAATGTGAAACCTACTCCCACCTACTAGAATGTCATTGTAATGGGCACTGTATAGAGGGAATAAAAGACTTCCTGATGTACTCATTAGAGTAAATACACAAGATGTGAGAGCAGTAGAGGAGTAAAAAGAAACAGTGAGACAGTATTAACCAGCAGGACAGGTGGTGGCTTTAGCAGACAAGAGGCCTAACCTTTAATTTTACCTTTATTGAAGGCTGTCCCTCTGGGTGTTACTTACAGTATGTTTTGTACAGTTCAGCAATAAAGTTCATTAAATTTCACATCTGTGAACTGTTTATAAACTGCTTCAGAAATTTAATCTCTCTCTTAAATTGGTAGCAGCTTAAAACACCTGAAACACCTGAAAACCAAGGTAGGAAGTCATCATAAAATGACACATTGTCTGTCCCATGCAAGAGTTAACAATTTCACTACTAATTGTTACTGATAAAAACATTGCAATGAAAGGTCTTTTTGTAATGCGGATTAATTTTTTAGCTATGGAATGAGTAGAATTTGCTTGTAGGAAAAAAGATGTTGTGTAGTCTTTGGTCTTTAATCATGCTGGCAAGTTTAGCACTTGTGAATTCATATGTGGTACTCAAAGCACCTTCCCAGCGCATGTGGGTGCATCTCTTACTTCGCAAACCAAGCCCTCACCTCTGGTGTGGTCATTTCCTTACAATCTGACTGCATGCCTTATGTCTTCAAGCTAGAATTTGACTTGCATGCCTTAACTTTTGGCTGTGTTTCCTCACTTTTCACAGCAGACCTCAGCTCCAAAAATAGGGTTAGAAGCTATTTAATTAATTTTTTTTCCTCATGAAACTGGGACAATAATCCACATCATCATTCACTTCAGGAACCCTGCCTCAGCCGCATGTTAAAATACTGAGTTCAGAGTGCAGATAAATCCACGAACTTCGCAGCAGAGTAGTGTTTCAGTAGTTTGTAGCTTTACCATCTCCCCATGTTAAGACTCTTACAAGAGCTAAAATGCACTTACTTGAAGGCTCCTTAGTGTCTGTGTACATGTAAGGGCAGGAGTGACTCTGTTTTGGAACTTGTGCTGTAGAATAAGGTTAAAAACCCTCCCAAGGTGCTTCTCTGTCTTACGTGAAGAAAAATTCCATTGCATTCCCTGCATCTGACACATCATCTCAATAGTAATAAAGGAAGTTACACAATGTAGCTTGCTTTATTTCTAGAAATGCCATCATTGTACATTCGTGGTCAATATTACTACAGTTGATGTTGGTAACCTTTTTCCTGTACTAAACAGGATCACGAACGTTTGAGAAACAAAAACAGTGTTTTGTTTGTGGCATGGGAAAAAGAATAGGCATTTGAGTGCTGAACTCGCCTTCATCTAAGTTTCTAATAATGAAAAATATTTGGGCAATGAGATTGTGTTGGCTTTGAACAAATCTTGTTTTCCATTCCAAAGGGTTTGACATATTAGTGAGAATAAATCATAATCCCTTCTTGGAAGTGTTGTCCCAAGAAAGATGCAGCAAAAACGTAAACCAGGTAGAATACTGGAAGAAGATATCACTTCAACTAATGCATAAGATATTAGTTGCTCTTAACTCTAACTTACTGTTTGTATTTTTCATGAAGTATGAAAGAAGTAGAAAAGTGTTAAATCACAAGTGCAAATTTCAAAGCTAGATTGAAATTTGACTGGTTACAGCAAAATTTTGTGGTTTGGGTTACACTGATATGTGTCATATTTAACTTTTGGGGAAAAATACAGCAGTTTTGAGTGGGAACTTGGGATTTTTCTTAATGACTAAGTGAGGTACAGTGTTTTAGCTTGGAAGACAGGCTGTTGAATGAGAATTTAAGGAAAGCTTATAAGCAGAATGCAGAAGGTAAATAAATGAGTGGGGACATACATGCCTTGATTCTAATATTAAAGAGGAAAACGGCACAAAATACTCTTCCTTATGTAACTTACGGTGAGATTAAGAATAGCTTATTTGTTTTATCATTTTGTTTTTCAGTTGACTTTAAGCCACATGCCAGCATGGACACAGTCCATCACATGTTACTCTTTGGATGTAATGAACCCTCTTCTACCGAAAATTACTGGTAAGAGTTGCAACTTGCTTTTGTTATTGTACCTAACTTTTCTTGCGTTAATTGCTCCCACATAAACCTTTTCCAGTGTCACAATTTCTTGAAAAGTAGAAAAATTTGGAAGGAAGAAGGAATGTATAACATTCCAGCCTTTCCACACTTAAAGTGTTTCTTTTTTTTAACTGTGACTCCTCTGTAAGGTGGAGAAAAAGATCTGTTTTCTGATTCTTCATGACTAATTGACTGTCTCTGAGGAGGAGACAGGAGGTATAGTGGTTAGGGTGCCATTGAATACCAAGAAACCTAGGCTTCCTCTATAGTTGGCTGCTTTTCTGTGTATGAAGAAGTATTGTATCAGGTGTCTAGAATGAAACTGAGTGAAGGGTAAGCTGAAGAAGATTCTCTCTGTCAAGTGGTTTGGTAGTTGACTTGCCCTTCAAAATTCCTAAGCAGTGAGGGCAGAGGGAAGCTCTCAGTGACATTAAAACAGGTGTGGGGAGCCAAAGTGAAGAGAATTTGAAGATGGGTGGAAATTAATGGTCTGTCCAGTAATTTTGCAAGTTTTCTCCAGGTTTTCAAGAGACCGCAGATAAGGTAGTTTTGCTGACACTGCAAAGCTTATGTGACTTATTCTGATCTGTGGAACAATTTTAATATAGATTTTCTGATAGAGTTATGTAATCACAATTTATCTTTTAAGTATTTACTAAAAAGGTAACTACAGCTGGAATTTAGAGCTAATAGTATAGTATAATGTATTTTCCACAAAACATAATGAGTTTAGCATTTTGAATAATCTCTGTATGTTTTTGGGAGATGATTTGATTAAAATTTTGGACATAAAACAAACTTTCATCAGAAGTTTTATCTCCCTTCTACCTATCAACCAACAGTTCTAATATTGAAAATGTTGTAATCTTGTCTTGCAAGCAGATGCTTAAGAAGGTCAGACAAAAGTAAAACCATGAAAGCACAGAATTTCTATTGTTTTCTTTTCCCAGCAGACAGCTTTTCTGGGTTCTTGTTATTGTATCTTATATGTTAGAATATACTTTTTTAATAGTTTAATGTGAAAAATACAGCAACTTAAAATAAGTGTCCTATTTAAAACTGAGTAGATTGTACGTGTAGTTTGTTTTGTTTTCATATGTCTGGAAGTAGTTTTGTTAGAGCCTTGCAATAATCTGTACGTGATAGAATTATATTGTTAAAGATTGGTCAGGTTTTTGCATTAAGATGAAGTCACGAGATGATGCCTAAGTCACATCTAGCCAATGTACTGAAGATGTAGGTGAAATGTTTTGTTCCTGAGTGTTCAGATATGAAGAGATGGATCAAAAGCTGGAAAGTCATAAAGTTCTTCAAAGCTGACAGAGACTCAAATCCTAAGCTTGAGACTAGGTTAGAGCTCCCTGGCTGTATGATCACTCTTTGCAGAGAAGAATGATTGCCCAGCAGAAAACTCACCAGTGTCAGTCTGTACAGTGTGGCAGCTAATGTTGCTTTTGTTCTTGATTGCTGTACTTAACAGGTACCTGTGAAATGATGAAACACATAATTAGTGTTGTATTTAAATCTGATATTTCCAATTTTTCATAGGCAGGTTTTGATTAAATCTTGCAAATTTTTGTCTGTAATTTCTCAGGTGTAGTATTTGCTTTACATTCTCAAAACAAAAGCTTCATTCAGTGTCTCATCATTTCACATCCCTGTTGTTGCAATGGTTTGCAGCATTTCATTGTGCTCTGCCCATGGCTATCTGCAAGGCTGCAATCACATCAGTTCTACATAAAACAGGCTTTAGAGTTCTGCATTTATCCCTGTTTAATACACTCACATAAGCCTGTTGGCTATGTATCCGTGTGTGTATATAATTAATGTAGTGTGTATGTGTATAGACATACACGTGTGTGTATACATGTATGTGTATATCTATAAATGCCTATGCTGTAAATATGTTCATTTAAATGTTCAGATGTGTAGAAGCTGTGCACATTTTTGTAAGTCGTTGCAGAGAGTACGTATAATTTAAAAGCAAGTGTTTTCCTAGTAGCTTAAATTCACTAGAGGCTTCCAACCACTAGAACCAATTTTGTATAAGTAATTCTGATGACTGTGTATTAATGATGAGATGTCTTTGAAATTTTTTATTTTGTTTTGTTACTTGTTATTCTTTTTATTACCTGCAGACTAGTAAGTGATGACTTCACTTGGTCTTCCATCTACTAGGGGAAAGAATGGTTGTTTGAGCCCACTGTAAGATTTGTTTAGCAAGGATCCTTCCCTTACTGTTTACAAGTCAACATTTTTACATAGCCAGTTTTTATGCAATTAAGGCATACCATATTGATTTTTTGTTTTATTGTAGTTTCTTCATCAAAATTCTCATCAACATTAGTCAGATGGTTTGTAATCAGTTGTAAGAACATTAAAACATATCAAGTCAAGAGCTATTTTTCGTACCATCATGATGTGGACTAGGTGTAGTATGGAAAAATAATCCTTTAGGAGCATTCAGAATGCAAGGACAAAATTAATTTCCCTGAGGCATGGAGTTTTATTCAGGCCAGTTTTGAGTGTGGAGGAATGGGAGAGGGGAAGATACAGCATCCAAATAACTCTGTTGGGAGTAGCTGCCCTGTGACCATAGCAGCGCTCAGCCAAAATCTGTGATGCCACTCTGGCCCACTGGCTTTTCTGGTGAATTGATGCTAGTCATGCAAATGCCTCTGGCCTTCTGAAAGGCTGTCTAATGGTGTGGGACCTGCTCTGGCTCTGCAGAGTGACACGTTCACTGCAACATGCTAGAATTTTTACCTGAACAAACGCTAAAGGGGTGCACAGGTGTCTCTCCCTTCTTGAAATGCTCTGGCCTTTCCACAGATATAAAGTAGGCTCCCAGGGCTCATTTGCTCAGGTTTTGCTCAGTCCGCCCAAAAAAGGTGTAGCTGCTTCTGTCTGTTTGATCATAATTGGCCCTAAAAACAGTTCAGCCTCTATGACAAGAAATTTTGCCTGAGCTGATAAACTGCGCTGAAATCGAAGTAGCATGCCTGAGCTGATTCATCAAAAGTTCAGGTTCTCCACAGATAATCAAGAAAACACTTGAATGATTTAAAAAAAATGTTGAATTATGCGGAAATTCTGAGTCTCCTGGCAAGACAGGTCTTGTGCTGCGTCAAAACTAACACTGAAATTAGCTCCCATGAATGAGATGATTCATAGACATAGCTTTTATTTAGAGATCAGGCAGGGCAACTTTAAATAGTTATCTAATCTAAACAAATGTATAAGTACAGGTCATAGATCACCACCCAGTAATTCCCCTGTCAGACTAGCTGCTTTTGTTGGCAGAAGAGCATGGTTTTGGAAGCTTTTGACATCAATAGTTCAGTAAAGGTTGCAAAAGATGTCAAGACTGGTTCAGTGAAATACTTGTATTTAACTGCTTAGGGGAGAGTGGAAACAGTGTAAAGATTTATATTTCTCGGTGTAGTTTCTTACCATTGTCACTGCCCCAGAATGTTCTGCACCATTCAGCTCAAGAACTAAAAATGATCATTTTTCTTAGTCACCTCAATTTTTTTTTTTACAAGTCTTGGTTAGAATCAAGGAGTAGAGTATAAAAGAGAAAGAAATGAAAAAAGTTCTTTGTTTCTAAACAATGCAAATATCCTAAAAGGATAGCCAAATATTGGTCTTGCTGACTTAGTGAAATATTTTGCTTTCAGTCTAGGCAATCAATCAAAAATCCAGTGCCAGTAAAAAACCCAGCTCCTGAGCCTACCCAAGGTTGAGGAGAATGCATTTTGAAAGTCCAGGAGAGTTTGCAAAAAACAAAGACCCAAGAAGCTGTCAGTAAGCTCTCTTTCAATGCCCTCCCCTCCCCCCGAAATTCTGATCACAGTCAAAATCAGTTGTTAGTAGAATACTGTATAGTATGCAGTTATAGTCCATTTTTAAGATATTCTGTGCTACTCATTCTGTTCAGAATCTCATGATTTTTTGTGTGTAAAGAAGCTATGAATTTCAGTGATTGGTTAATTTTTTTTATTTGTTTGTAAATTTATACTTTTTACTGGCTTCCTGCTCTTAAATCTGTTCGTCAGTTGTCTTAACTTCTTTGTAATCTCCTTTGGGTTTGTTTTCTTCTGAAAACTTGATGTTTCAAGATCAGCATTGATGGCTAAGTGAGAGGTTTGACCATTTGTTAAGTATAATGCAAGAACAATGTGTGTATTTCATCTTTCCTCCCTACAGTCTCTCCTGTCCATCGGCCAGTGTCTCAGGAGAAGAGTTTGGAACAGCCTATGTAGTTTTTTTTACCTAGCTAATGTGGTCCTAAAAAATACGTGGTATAAACAAAGGCTAGCTGGCCCAGAGTGTGGTGGTGAAGCTGCGACAGTGCTTGTGGTTTCTGCTGTTATTCCTCCTAACCAATCTCTTCAACACATTTCCAAACTGTGCAGCTCAATAACCTTGTTAGATCCCTGAAGTCTTTTGCTTTTTTTAGATTGTAGCAGTTGAAAGCTGTGCAGCTTTTACCTGCAGCTGTATCAATCATTAGTTGTGAGAGATTTCACTTATCCTGAAATAAGTTTTGCTTGTCCATTGAGGCATGTTTGAAGGGGGAGTTGACCAAACTAGTAGTTGTGAACATCTAGAAATATGTGTTATGGACAAAATTAATGAAAAGGAAGAAGTAGCATGTTCCCTTTTCTCTTGGTAGTCTGATGATTATGGCAATGCTTTCTGTCAGAAGAAAACACAGCAGCTACGTTGCAGTAAGGCTTCCTGGGATCCCAGAAATGTGTAATGTCCCACTGAGGTGGTTTTCCCTATGCACCAGAAGAACTGGTTATCCCTGGGAAAGCAGTCTGGAAAGCATCATTGTCATTTGTTCTGAGAGGTAGCACATATGTCTCAGGCATCCTCAACAGGAATATTACTGAGCCTACATCTGCTAAAAGTCCTGGTCTTTTATGCTTTTATACTCTTTCCCACACTGTGTGAGACTCTGTTTTCCCCAATATTTAAGGTGACTGAAACCATGCTTTATGTGTACAGATGTTTTTCCCAGGTCTCATTTTACCAGCAGTAACAGAGAAGGGGCTGTACCATTTTGTTTTGGATTGAAAACTTGGCATAGGTATCAACCTTCATTGCATCGGGCTTGCATCAGTTGATGTAGTCTGACTAGTTTTCGGTTGAGGCTTTCTAGAAGTCATACCTGTATATGCTGCACCTGTGGAATGGCTTCTACACTCTGTGCTCAGTGCCGCAATGCTTTGCCACTGAAGAATGTACAAATACACTCTGTAAATAACACTTTTCCCTAACAGAGGATTGAGAGGGAGAAGTGGCTTCTCGGTTGGTGTTTGGGAAGGCCCTCAGTGTCCCTTGGTTTTTTATCCATGTATATCATCCTGTAGCCTACATTCACACATAGCAGTCAACGCTGTCTTGGATGTGGTCCACCTACATTGTGCTGTCAGTACGACTGTGTCTGATTGGCCTTTTACAGATTCGGTAGTGTCTGTCCTCAGAGTTTATGAGTTCTTGCAGATTCAAGGTACCTAGAGCTTGACAGTGCTTGGGAGTCTTTCACACTCCACCCTGTCACCTGCAAGGTGTTAGTTGCAGAGGCTAGGGACAACTCTAACGCTCTCATAACTGAATATTTGTGTAAGTATTTGTGACCTGTTTGTCATCTGCAACTTGGCAAACACTTCTTTTTTCTTTTTTTTTCCTTGATTTTTTTTTTTGTGTGGTGTGTGTGATTTTTCTGTTTATGAAAAACAAGAAATATTGCAGTGGAATAAAAACTAACTTAAAGCTTGAGTTAAGTACAGGAAAGAGCATGAGTGCCTTCTTCCTGTTGGTTCATATACAGCTTCCTGTCACCTTTCTTTGTCAATAATTTTAAAATTAATTTTAAAAATTAATTTTGACTAACATTGTCGATGTCTTGTGGGCTTTATTCTGCTTTGCACACGAGTCCTGTCCCTCTGTGTAAATGTGGCAGCCATTGTCATTTTGTGGAACACGAGTGCTAGAAATTTTTATATGGTTCATTCTCACAAAAGGTTCCTTTATTTTTTTCAACAATGGCTACTAGGTTGGCAGGGACTATCAGAACTGTCTATGGTTTTGACCCTGTTTGCCTAACACTATCTTAAGGCAGAGGGAGCAAAAAATAAAGAAGATGGAAGATCTAATGATATCTGGGAAAGCAGTCTACATTAAAGGATCAAAATACATCCAAAGACATCTTCATAGATCTTAAAATTAGTGTGTTTGCATGTAATTCACCTGCCTTTTTCTGATTTCAAAGTTAAAAAATTATATTCTTTTTTGTTTTCTTTCCTCATATTTTTAGGGACTGTGATGAAGGAACATGCAAAGACAAATCTAACATTTTATATGCTTGGGCAAGAAACGCTCCACCCACCAGGCTACCCAAAGGTATTGTGCCTTTAATGTGGGGTTCTTGTGGACAGGGGCAAGGGAGAGAAGAGGATGTGGAAGTAAGCAAGGAAGGAACCTCCTATAATATTTTTATTATGTCTAGTTGATAGAAACTGTATAAGCATCAACCTTATAAACTATGAATATAATTATGCTAGCTATTATACTTGGGGGTTTTTGTCATCCTTTCTACTATAACATTATGGGTTTCAGTAGGGAGAAGAAAAGGCTAAGGGAGAGATAACAGTCATAATGTAATGCTTTATTTTTATATAGCATTAATCTTGCCTTTCCTACTATAAGTTATTGGAAGGGTACTATTCATATATCTTTCAGTAGCACGCAAACTGATTAAAATATTTTTGTGTGGTTTTTTGTGTGTTCTGTGTGGGAAAGCACAAACAAGTTCAATCTAAACATGGAATTTTTTCTGTGTCTATGTATACAGACACATATACACTGTATGTATTTTTTCTATGTGTAATGACAATTTTATGTGCTTTTCATTTCTTGATGCTTTGATGCGGTTGAGCAACATGTTTATATACCCATTTTTTTGTATGATAGATGACATTGTTGAATTCAATCAAAATTTTTTGAACTACTTGGAGTGGTATGTGTGGAAGACAGGGAGAAGTGATTCTTTCTAATAACAACCAAGGGTCCTAGAAATATCTACCATCTATATATCCTCAGTCTGAAAATACCTTGAATTTTTTCTTTTATCTTTTACTGCCTCTTTTCATAACCAGGAGCAGTGCACAGTATCATGAAGAGGTTTATTTTTAATAATCCATTTACACACTTATCAGCAAGAATGTTATTTGATTTGGTTATCAGAATGTCAAGTTTAAAAAAAAGTTGCTTGGAGGATTCTATGGAGGCCTGGTATTTGCTTTGCTGTTAAACCCCAACTAGTAATAATTTTCTTGTCTCTAAGCTGTCCATAAATACAAGATTTGGGGAGCGGGGGTTCATAATGTTATTACATCTGTGCACAGAGAGGCTGCAGTCCCATTTATAAGTAGGCTTTGCCATGGGCAGTGTTTAATCTAGTGGGATTCACTGTCTGAATAGGAAGAAATTGCTTTCTCTGCTTTTTTTGAGGACTGTTCATTGTAGAATGGGTTTAGAGAAATCCCTTTTGGTGATGGTGATATTTTCCAATTTCATTATTTCAAATTATTTCAAATTCCTCCATATTATTCTGTGCCTGTGCTTACTTCTGTCAACAAGTAACATAGCTTCTTAATTTCCACAAGGTTTTTTCTGCAGATCTTTTTATCTTTTCATTCTCAGTGTGTTCTTAGTAAGTCAGTGTTAATCGGTTTGTATCATACACAGGTTGTATGAGAAATGAAACTTCTACCAAATCCTACAAGGATGGCAAAATGTGATTTTTTGATTTTTTTTAAGTATAGTTGTGTATATGTATATATCTCAAATCTGTATTCATATTCTTGGGTTGAGCGAATGCCTAAATCATGAGTAAGTTATGGTCCTAGCTTCTTAGTCTGGGAACATCTGTTGTGACTGTGGTTTTCCCAGTTTTCAGGACAATGTTTTCTTCACTGCTGTCTCAGTGAATTTTTCTACCCCTTCACTCTAAGCCATTACAGTGATTTGTATTTTTAGATATGGTTAGCACTGGTGAACCATCTTCCATTTTATCATTTCTGAAAATGATGCATTTTCCTTCTCTTAGGTGTTGGATTCAGAGTTGGAGGAGAAACAGGTGGCAGATTTTTTGTGCTCCAGGTACACTATGGTGATGTTAGTGCATTTAGAGGTAAGTATTTTGGAAATTTGCTCTTTAAGTTGTATCAGTTACAGCATCAAAAATATTTACATTATTATATTACATCTGGTCCATCCCCCCCTGCTCAAGCAGGGCCACCTACAACCAGTTGCCCAGAACCATGTCCAGGTGGCTTTTGGATATCTCCAAGGATGGAGACGCCACAACATCTCTGGGCAACCTATGCCAGTACTCAGTCACCCTCACAGTGAAAAAGGGTTTCCTGATGTTCAGTTTCAGTTTATGCCCATTGCCTTTGGCCCTGTCACTGGCCACCACTGAAAAGACCCTGGCTCCGTCCTCTTTGCACCCTCCTTTCAGGTATTTATATACATGGATAAGATCCCCCTGAGCCTTCTCTTCTCCGGGCTGAGCAGTTCCAGCTCGCTCAGCCTTTCCTCAGAGGAGAGATGTTTCAGTCCCTTCATCATCTTCATGACCCTTCCTTGGGCTCTCTCCAGTATGTCCATGTCTCTCTTGTACTGGGGAGCGCAGACTGGACACGGTACTCCAGGTGTGGCTGAGTAGAGGGGAAGGATCACCTCCCTTAACGTGCTGACAATATTTTGGCTAATGCAGCCAAGGGTACTGTTAGCCTACTTTGCAGCAAGGGCACAGCGCTGGCTTATGTTCAGCCTGGTGTCCATGAGGACCCCAGGGCCTTTTCTGCCAAGTTGCTTTCCAGCTGGGTGGCCCCCAGCATATACTGGTGGGTGGGGTTGTTCCTCCCCAGGTGCAGGACTTTGCACTTCCTTCCCCTTGTTGAATGTCATAAGGTTGCTGTCAGTCCATTTCTCCAGCCTTTTGAGGTCCCTCTGGATGGCAGCATGACCCTCTGGTCTATCAGCCCCTCCTCCCAGTTTCGTGTCATCAGCAAACTTGCTGAGGGTGCACTCTGCCCCATCATCTAGCTCATTAATGAAGATGTTGAACAGGACTGGTCCCAGTATTGACCCCTGGGGTACACTGCTAGTGACTGGCCTCCAACTAGACTTTGCACCACTAATCACCACGCTCTGGGCCCGACCATTCAGCCAGTTTTCAATCCACCTCACTGTCTGCTCATCCAGCCTATACGTTATAAGCTTTGATTAATGAAATTTGGATTTCATTAATGCACATTGAGATATTGGTGATCTGAAATTTTTTGGGACAAGATTAATTTTTATTTATTTATTTATATTTCATGTTGTACTTTGTTCTTTAAACCTCAAATGCCGCCTTCTGACAACTTTGAGATGCTTACTTTTACTCTGTGAATCATGTGCTGTGTGGAGTTTTTGGGTTAAGGCCTCTCTGGCCTTCAAGAACAAAAAACCTGTGGGTCGTCATTCTTTTGGAACTCGTCTGCGAAACGTTACTGTGTAGGATTTAAATGAGAATATGAACATCCTCATGGGCTAAGTGATAATCAAAATGTTGGACCTCAAAGAAGAAAGGGGAAGTAAGCTGAATAATACGAAAAAATTAAGGGAGGAATATGCATTACAGCAATAGTTTGAGCTATGGCCACGGCTTCTGAATCCTTCTGTGGTACCATGGTAAATGATCCACAGGTTGTACTTGGTTTTGAACAGAGAAGTTACCCTGTAGTCGGTAGCTTCCCAGTGCCATGCAGCCACCCTTCTGTACACCTCTGGCAAGGTTTGGGTAATACTGATCTAGATTTTTCAGCAGCGCTATCTGAAGTTGAAGGTGTGGTTTCTACCATGACATGAAGATATATTGTAACATAATGGCAATAACGCTAACTGAGGAGGAGGAGGAGGAAGGAGTGAATGGAGTTTGTCAGCACTGTTTAAATGGAGCACATATGCAAATATGCACAACTGAAGTTGAAAGAATTTATTTTCATGAGACAGTTCAGATGGACCCATATAGCCCATGAGATGTTTTGCCTGCTAAAATCATGAATAATTAAAGTTACAAACCTCTAAAGAGAGCATGTTAGTTGTGAGGCGGCTCTTCGTTATTGCTTGGGGACAGTGAGAGTTCTCACTGTTCATTTTCACTCATAAGTATAATTTATGTATATGCAGTTATTAAAAAAAAAAAAACAAATGAGATCAGTAACCTCCACTGAACATTAGTTGAGGATGTGTTTGGAAATTTTTATTAGTAAATTAACTTGGTAGTCAAAGCTTCTACTCAAAAAATCCCCTTGCCCACGTAGAGAAACTATAGTGAAGTAACTTAAAACCTGAAATTAAAACTTAATTTTACACCAACACACCACCTGCAGCAGACTTCCTTATTTTTTCATAGAATCTGTGCAGGGCTTATACTAGTCAATGTCACAGATACAAGCCTGCAAAATTATGAAAGTTTAAGAAGTGTGAACTGATAGGACTATAATTTAGGAGATGATACTAATGTCATGTAATGTTTCAACAGTTAAAGAGTAAGAGAGAATGCCCTTTGTTTTATTTCAGTGCCTTTTATTTGCTAGGCTGACATCTTATTTTTGAAGTGAAAAATAATCTACCCTTTCTGCCATTTTCATGAGAAAAAATGTTTTTAAGGTAGTCTGCCTATGAAAATTCCAGTAGATAAATATATAATTTAAATCTCCTAGTAATTTAAATTTCCTAAACTTTAATTGTGGTGTTCAAGGTTATTCAATGCATAACCTTTGACTAGTTTTACAGGTATTTTTAAACTTCAGGAATGACCTAAAGGGAGCTTTTTGTATGAATGACATGTCTGTTCATAACTGTGACTTGTCAAAGTATAAGAATATAGTCATTACAGTTTGTATGTAAGCACATGCAGTTGTTGCAACTCAGAATAGAGGACAACTGAAATATACTCAGTTAACTTGTGCTTTCAGTAGCACATCAAAGATTCAGAAGCACTGTTCAGAGTTTAATTTTCTGACTTACAAGTCATTGCAAATATAAAATATTTGGCTTGAGGTAGTAATTATTTATGCATTAGCACCCAATTCTACTTCCTACCAATTTTGGGGGGAAAAATATCATAGTTAAAATTTATTAACTCTCTTTTTCAACTATTTGGAAAAAGGATATTTCTTCGTTTCATTAACCAGTTACTAAACTAATTATGCTTTCCCTCCCTCCTTAGCTATAATCCAGAGCTAAGTATTCATATTTAGATAAGCACTTTATGCTCAGATATCAAAACAAGACTTATTCTATCTTGTCTAAAGTACACATAAGTAACAAATAAGTTGGAAAACCAAAAGTGAATTCTACAAATAAATGGGGGGGAATGTGCAAAGAGCCATCTTAGAAAAATAGTCATTGCTCTATTTGACTTTCTTCACTTTTTATATTGCAAAAGAAAAAATTGTTTTAGTTTGGAGTTATAGAATCATAGAATTGTAGAATCGTTGAGGTTGGAAAAGGTCTTGAACATCATCAAATCCAACCGTTAACCTAACACTGCCAAGTCCACCACTAAACTGTGTCCCGAAGCTCCATGTCTACACGTCTTTTAAATACGTCCAGGGATGGTGACTCAACCACCTCCCTGGACAGCCCGTTGCAATGTCTGACAACCCTTTCAGTGAAGAAATTTTTCCTAATATCCAATCTAAACCTTCCCTGGCACAACTTGAGGCCATTTCCTCTTGTCCTGTCACTAGTCACTTGGGAGAAGAGACATTTCCTCTTGTTCGTTCGCACCCACCTCTCTGCAACCCCCTTTCAGGTAATTGTAGAGAGCAATAAGGTCTCCCCTCAGCCTCCTCTTCTCCAGACTGAACAACCCCAGTTCCCTCAGCTGCTCCTCATAAGACTTGTGCTCCAGACCCCTCACCAGCTTCGTCGCCCTTCTCTGGACACACTGCAGCACCTCAACGTCCTTCTTGTAGTGAAGGGCCCAAAACTGAACACAGGATTCGAGGTGCGGCCTCACCAGCGCCGAGTACAGGGGCACGATCACCTCCCTACTCCTGCTGGCCACACCATTTCTGATACAGGCCAGGATGCTGTGTTGGCCTTCTTGGCCACCTGGGCACACTGCTGGATCATCTTCAGCCGGTTGTTAGTAGATACAGTTATGTAACAAGTGAAAAGTTGTCAAAAATTTGTCCATCTTTTTTATATATTAGTAAGTGTTCAGGGTTCAGTTTCAAATAAAAGTAAATAGCCATCTTTAGATCTGTAAAGGCACCCAGTCAACTTTCAGTTTGGGCTGTAGGGATATCCAGTGCAGCTATCACACTGTTCTTGATTTATTCTTCTGTATAAGTGCCTTCAGATCTGATTTTAAAACATGGCGTTTTTTCCCAGTCCCTAGAATTTGTTTTTTCCTGCCCTCCCTATAACAAAGACTGATGTTGTTTCTAACCCACCATACTATTATATTAGTCTTTTCCAGCACATGTGAGAATATAGACTTTATCTCCAAGAATCAAAGTAATTAAGTTATCAACAATAATGTCTTTTAACTTGGTCTGTATGAAAGGTGATCACATTCTATCATTTTCTATGTGTGTAACTGTTGCATTGTTTGAAGCAATTAACAATTTTTGTCAGTATGCTTGGAGCAAACTTTTGGGGAATTCTTTAATTTTTGTTCAACTTTGACTTCTTTCTCATTCCCTTTCTTGGTCTCTCTCTTTTCTTGCACAAGGCATGGATAATATTTGCATTCTCATCTCCTTCTCCTAAAACCCACTTCTTCACTGAGAATAGATTTATTTCTTCCTGCTATCATTCCCTACAAGAATTATGTTACCCACATTCCATATAATATCACAGACGTACCTGCTTTTGTGAGGGGGGTATGGGGTTCTTATTGTTGGGTTTTGTTAGGGGGTTTTTCTGGTTGGGGAGAGTAATTAATTTTTGCCACTAAGCTGGTAGAGGTCCTAAAAATAACTGTTTTTCTTCGTAAGCATGTGAATTGTAAGCTGTCATTTGAGTTCTAGTCTTATTTGAACACTGGATTCAGTGTGCTTCTCTTTGATAACCAGAAGGTTTACTATAGGTATCTTGAATAAAATTATTTTTGCATATTCCCAGATATTCATGTGTATGTTATATTATTACATCCTTTCAGCAAGTCAGTCATCTATGACCTTTACAAGGTATTTATTTGTTAAAAAATTTATACCAGACCAGGATCAACAATTGTTTGTCTCCTTTCTATTTGGAAAGTAAGTTGTGATTAACAGGAGTAGCATAGGTGATTCTTTTTAACTAATTTAAGTGTTTAGTGGCAGTTAAACTTGGAATTACCATTACAAAGTTGTCATGTACAATTTTTAAAACAAATTATGTGTTTAAAATCTGAAGACAGTGTTAGGCTTTAACATGCACCATTGATTTTGTTTGACATCATAGGTAAATAAAAGCAGGGAATATTTAATATGATTGTATTATATTTGCACACCACACAACAGGCATAAGCATATGACATAAGCACAGCTTCTAGTTTCATTTGAGTTTGAAACTCAGCATGGACAATTGGCTTTGGTTTGAACCTGTTTCTGAGGTAAATAAAAATGCATTTTCTGGTCTTTGCCACATGGCAAATAGTAACTAGCAACTATTTTGTCTCAGAGCAGTGCATATTTGCTGAATAGCTGAAACAAAGAAATCAAAGTAGTTAGATAAGCTGGACTGACAGACTGGAAAGGATACTTTAAGATTTTGCTTGGTTTGTACATTGTTTAAGGGTGTTTTTGCTTAGGTCACACAGCGAAGCTTGGAAAGAGTTTGCACCAGGAACAGGCATGGCCTCACTGCAGTCAGCATTCTTGGGTGGAGGGTTTAGCAGCTTTCAGTGTTTCAAGGAGGTGAGGGAAGGAGAAGCAAGGAAACAGCGATTCCAGCATACCTCTGTAGTTGTTAGTCATCCATTATTTTACTCTTGACACAGCACTGCAGATCAGATTCTTGTGTCAGAAGTTGATTTATGTTTCTCCCAATACTAATTAATATGATTGCCTTGTATACGAACAATAATAACTTTACCACTGTCTTCAGTTCATTTTGAAATCGCTCAATTTAGATGAAAATACTGAATGAAAATTCTTTCAATACTTTGAAAATTTAAATAGTGTGAAAACACTTGGATATTGGCAAACTGAAATATGTTGGAGTCATTTCCCTCCTCCCGATACGCTATTTTTAAAAGAGACACTATGGCATAGTAAAAAAATTTTCAAACATGACTCATGTTTGGCATATGACAGGTTTGGTTTTATTGTTTTGGCATAGCTTTTCAGCAGTGTTTAAAAGACAGGATGGTGATGTTTTCAACTGCAAATTGCAGAACTGAGAGACACAAAACTACTGACTGCATTTTAAATTTTTAAATTTTAAATTTTGTTACTTTAAGTAAAATCTTCTGAGAGAAAGCAAGCATTTCCCAAATTCCCTTGAAATTGATGTACTGCAAATCTTCTAACAATTTTGAAATTACTAAAGCTCAGTTCTGCACCATCGCCTGTGTTATATGAATAGCCAAAAATTTAGTAGAAAAAATCTAGTTTGAAACAGGGAAGGTAGGGCAAAGGAGACTTCACAAAGACCTTTATAGCAAACATAGAGTATTGAGATTTTAAGTGAAGCTTGCTACAGTGAAGAGTAGGGGAGGATGAACAGTATATACATATCTTGAACTTTTTCTAAAACCATGGACAAAGAATTTAATTTCTCTTGCTCTTGAATGTTTTGCTATCATTCCCCTACTTTTGTGCTAATAGCTTAGTCTTTCTGGTGCTTTTGGATTCATAACTTAGCCATTTGGAAGCAACAGTTGTTATCAGTGATTGAAAACTATTGGTTATTCTGGCATGGCATAACTTCAGTTTTTCTTTCCATCTTTAGCCAGTGCTGACCATATCCTGACTTTGTAATTTTTCCCTTATCTACTCTAACTTAGTCTTTTATTTGGTCCTGTCCCTTGCCTCTCCTTCAACCTTTTCTCCTCTTTCTTTACCTCTCTCTCTACCACCCTCTGCAAATGACTTGCCATGCATTGAATGTATTTATAGAAAGATTTTTTTTTCATTTTTAAGAAGTAACTTTAAAAAAGCATTCAACAACTGTATTTTAGAAGTGTTTTAAAGACTGTACTTTAAATTGGAGAAATTTTATCTTAAAGTTTAGATTAATTTTTCAGTGTCTACTATTTTTCTGTACAAACATGCATTTTTGCATAAAAATTATATACAAGAATGTATCTTATACTGAAAATCTCTATTTTCTACAGTATGTTGTTAATTTGGGTGTTTTTGTAGAACAGAGAAAATGTGGGTGATACAGTGGCAGTAACTGGCTGAACAGCTTTGCGTTTTTGTGTGCATGTGCGTAGTCTTAAAATACTTCTACTGTAATTGCAAGTGAACTTTGTCAGTACTCTGCCAAACCCATATTCAATCCTTTATACAGAATATAGGTACCAAACTCCCTGTGTTTGAGGCAATGTTACATGTGGCTTAACACAGACAGTCAGAAATTCCATCTGCATTGAATGGGTACGCTTTTGTTTCTGGATCACCAATTGAATTTTCAGCTGCTTTCCTTCTGATTCATCACACTTGGTTTCAAAAGCTTTCATGAGACATGCTTTCCTAACATTCAGTGCAACTACAGTAGTGGGTAGTCTTGATGAAAGAGCTACTGTTTTAAAATTTTCTTTTGCATATACAGTGAAGACTTTCCTTTTTGTTGTTATTTGTAAAGGTACAACTGTGATTTACTGATTCAGATTTTTAAATATAGAGCTGTTTGCTGGGACACACAGAGCTGGAGAAACTAAGAATTCTCAGATGCCTTGATGATGAGCATTATAAGAAGCTAGTGAAATTGGGTTAGCAACTTTTTCACTTGCATAACATATGTACTAATTTATACATTTTGTGAAAATAGTGACTGTCTACTTTGTGAACATACTGAAAGTAGGTTCTAGTATCAATGGTGGTAAAAACCAAACTGAATATTATTCCTTAATAATGAAATGTGGTGTGGCTAAAATAGCTAATGTTTGAAAAACGAAACTGATGATACTTTTTAATCTGTAAAGTCTCCCTGTTTTGTCCCACTCTAGTCATTATTGTTTCTTATTTCCAAATGCACTGCATTTTTCAGTTTGGAATCTAGCTACTGCCGGGAGGAAAATCTCTCCCAAGTTACACTTGTGAGTAGATCCATAGCTACTCTGTTCTTTTTCTTACCTAAAACATATACTGTTAGAGGGTATTTTTTCAGTGTTTTCTGTTTACTGGCTTTGCAGTTATATCCATCTTCTAACTAAAGCTATTTTTGGTATAAACATAACAAAAGGAAACTTCTTGAAAAAGAACTAAGATTGAACTCTCCGATCACCAACTAAAACTGAGTAACTATATCAAGACAATAGTATCTTTAAATTAAAATGTCAAACATATTAGATAATGCTGATACAGTACATTAACAAACAAATTAACTGTTTTTACTGTCCTTCTAGGTTAACCAATGTTAAACAGAACCTCTGTCTGTATTGATGTCTCAAGTTCACCTGTTTACTTCATTACAAGGATTTCTGGCTGCTTCATTGTTAATGGCTAAAATCGTTGCTTTTCCCCAGATCTTTCATTTTTCTAACTTCTGTCAGAGTACAAAATTGTTTGAAGCAAACCAACTTTTTCTGCTATTGTAAAAATGACACTGTTTCATTTCCGAGATGCTAGTTCATAAAGATCCGCAATTTCTAGTGCCAAAAAAGCAGTTTGTTTTTCATCCACCAGAGTTTTGCTCTATATTAGGATTTTTCTACAAATGCAGCACTGTGATGTTCAGATTTGTGCAAAATTGAGTAATGTTTCCACAGTATGAAAGTTTTACTGAAAACAGTAAGCTGAAAGTTATTTTGTCTTCTGGTATTTTTATACAGCAGAAGAATATTATGCGCATGGGTGCAGTTGCTAATGATTAAACTGTTTTGTGATTTATAGATAAACACAAGGACTGCTCTGGGGTAACGTTACATCTGACACATCAAAAGTAAGTATCTTTAAAAATACTTAACTATTATGATTTTTTTCATCAGAACAGAAGGCATGGAAACGCCTCCTTTAGATTCCTTTGAAAACACGTGAAATAAAAATAATACATACTTCACAATATTAAGAATTTTGAAGCCATGTGTCATCTGTTGGCAAAGATTTTTGTTTCTGCTAAGAAACTTGATGAAATGGTGCTATCAGTACTGAGTTAATCCAGCTTAAAAGCGTCATATTTAGAAATCTGGGACAAGGACACCAATTATGTAGATGATCGTTTTGTCCTATTTCACATACTTTGTAGAAGATGCTTCAAAGATTGTAGCTCAGTATGAAAAAAAGGAGCAAAAGGGAAGTGCTTTGTAACAGCTTCTTTCTCAGTAGACCAATTTCAGACATAATCCAACATTTAGAAATTAGTGGTGTTAAATGGTATTGCATATCGTGTCACTTGCAGTCAGGTTTTACAAAGGACTTGTTTAGCAGAGCTTGGGTTTTGAATTGCAGGCAGCCTTTGATTGCTGGAATGTATCTTATGATGTCTGTGAACACTGTAATACCACCAGGCGAGAAAGGTGAGTCATAATTCTACAAAGTGATTATATAATTTCAGCATCTGATTTATTTTTACTGCTCATTGCGGAAGAAAATTTAGCAGAGGCTTGCTGAATTGTAGATGGACAAATTAATTGTTTAATTAAACAAATGCTGAAAAAAATAGTTATAATTTTAAAATTGTATCATATTTCCCAGTGGCTACATCTGCAAAGGCAGTCAATGTTGTAGAACACAATGTTGTATGAAACAACAATGATCTGTGCACTACTGAAGTTTCTAGGATTCTTAAGAGTATTTCTTTGATTTATTTTCATGTTAATATTTTACCAAAAAAGCCCTAGCTATTTTCTTATTTTCCTCTTCCCCCCAAAAAAAGTAAGATTTTTTGGACTCTTCTTCATCTGCATTTGTCATTCATGCTATTTGTGATTTACTAAGAGTTTGGTTTCAATAAATGAATTTCTACCAGTAAGGTGCTGCTCTTTAAAAGTTTTATTCATATGTTCCTAGTTGGTTAAAAGGTCAAAATGCTGAAAAAACATTGTAAAATAAAGTTTTCAAAGAGTTTCTATTCAGAATCCTACTCAGTGGATTTTATGTGAAACTCAGCTTGGATAGTCCTAATATCATTTCTTCAAGCTAGCATGAAATGTTCTGTTTTAAGGAAGTTGAACACTGACCTTACATTTTCCCATGCTATATTGCAATTTTAAATTAGATGTCCAAGAATACCATTTGTCCCACTTGCAGTTAGCTGCCTGAATAGGATGAGGTGGTCAAATGCACAACTGACTCCAACTGTTCGGTGAATTCGGCAACTTGAAATCTTTATTAATTTGAATTTAAACTTAACATATTTTGCTCTTCAGTATGAAAACATAAACTGATCCTGCCCGAAATACTTGATCAACGCAGAAATTTACTTTTTTTCAGCTGGAGGTGTGAGGGAAGTGGGAATAGAAACAATTTTGTGCCTGTTGATAATTGCCTTCTCATGTTCAATCAAATTTGCAGTTCTTAAGTAAAGCATGAGGTTTCTTATAACAGGAAAAATGCAGCTAGTCCACAGATACCTCTCAGAGAGGCATTGGAAGAGGAATTTCCCTGTAGGCTCTTACTTAGCTATTGTTACTGCATCTAACACAAGTACTAGCCTGCAGACATTGTCTGTACAGCATTTCTCTGCCAAAGTCTGGATCTAACCCTAAGTCTTTTAGACTGGGCCTAGAATGATTAAGATCTTAAAATCAAGCCTTCATTATAAATCATATCAGTTTAGAATTATATCAGTTTATTTTCATTTTCTCCTGAGTAGACTATTTACCATAGCTATGTTTATTTTAAGTGTTCCTCAACATAGTCTGTAAGCAAATGTATTACTTTACTTCGTTAAATAGCAACAGTGTATGGTGGAAAAAATGCTACTGAGTTTCAGCCCCATTTTGTATGTACATCATCACAGAAAGTAATTTTTCAAGTGACTTGTACTATATTTTATTAGTTTTTCTTTACAGATGTCTTGAGATAGACAGTGCAGAAATATAAGATATTATCCAGTATTTTTTGAAATTGTCTGTTGTCCAGTGTAGGTATACCTTTTGTAAACCACTTTCACCCTAAATGAAGTACAGGAGTGTAACTTTTCTTTGATAAATAATGTGGTTTTCTTTGTTTATTGCCATCGTCTTTTAACAGTGGTTGATGCAGACATTGCCTGCCATTACAAAAGGTTTCCAATGCACCTTTTTGCCTACAGAGTTCATACACACAGACTAGGTAAGAGCTTTATTGCAACATAGGAATATCAAATATTTAGCAGAAAAACGCTGACACTACAACATATTTTTTTAGAAGTATGTCTCATGTTCACATACATATTGGTATGTTATAGGTAAAGTAGTGAGTGGATACAGAGTGAGAAATGGTCAATGGACATTGATTGGTAGACAGAGTCCACAACTGCCACAGGTTAGTTGGGTTTTTAATTCTAACTGTAAATTTTAATTATTTTTATTTAAAACTGAGAAGCTGAATTGGATAGTCATGTACCCACAGATTTGCTTCGTGGTGTTTCCAGTAGTACATGTTGTAGTGCCACTGGAAGTGAATACTGCCAAGTATTATTATCATGATTACATTATGATGCAAAAAACATTCTGAAATTACTTTTCAGATGTGTAGCACTCTCATTCTTGTGTGTGTATATCGACGTAAATGATATGAGATGCTTTCATTAATTATGTTGAATCATCCTCTCTTTCAGGCATTCTATCCAGTAGAATATCCTGTCGATGTTAGCTATGATGATATCCTTGCAGCTAGATGTGTGTTCAGTGGTGAAGGCAGAACTACAGAGACACATATAGGGTAAATTTTCTCTATTTGTTCCATTTCCTAACCATTTTTTCCCAAGGTTATGTGTAGAAATGTGTTTGTTTCATGTCTTCTTCCAAGATAATTCTAGCAAACTGATAAATTCTGCCAGACTGGTCTGTTTTGCTGTCTAGTCTGCTGAAGATTTAACTACACAGTGTTCATTGCCTTTACTTACATGAATAATCACCTTGCTGAAGTGTTCAGAAAATTTCTTAGGTGAAGCTATGCCGCCAAACACCTCACTTAGATGTTGGGCAGTTCTGCATTTAGAGAAGGATTCAGAATATCAATTCTAAAAAACTTTTTGTTAAATAAGTTAAAGTTATTGGCTGTTTTAAAACAAAATAATAAAGCTTCACAATTTCTCTTCATTATTTCAGAAAGAAAATTTATGGAAACTTATACAAATCTGATAAATTTTGACCCATCATAAAATCTAACCTTAAAAATTCAGAATAATGTACCAGTTACTTTTTTTCAGTATAAAAATATACAAGCTTTTATGAAAAAAAAATGAAAACACAAATGACCAGTAATGGTAAATAGGAAAATCTGAACTGTGGTTGTCAGTGATGCTGTTCAGCTGAAGGTGACAGACAGAGCTCTGTAAGATCAAGTTGACAAATACAACTGTAAAAATAGATGCAATATGAATATTCTCTTAACTGGTTCCGGTTCTTTGAACTGTAATTTACTGTATATGTAGAGATATGAAGATACCATGCAGAAATCTCTCCGTTCTGAAAGTATGTGCTGCAGCACCCCCAGGGACGAGTTTTTTAGTGCACTGAGCACCCTAAGATTGCATGTCAGTAGAGGGGTAAGGATTCAACACAAATCTATCACCTTTCAGTGGGTAGTTAAAATACTGATGAGTAGCAGCTGAAGCAGAATGAATTGTTTGAGAAGAGATTTTTACAAAAGCCATAACACTAGTGAAAATATATCCAAAACCTTAATTTAACTGTAGACCTTTTTTTCACAAGTTCTGAGAGTTTCTGTCGTTTCTGTAACATTCCCCAAAGTAGTTCCTCTTTGTTGAATGATCCTCACAGTTTAAGAAACAGTCCTAGGATAATTATGGTCTTTTCTTTCAATGTACTAATATGCTTTTGGTGGGGAATTAATAGGAACAGAAATTAAAGAAATGAGCAGACCTTTACCTTTTTTATTACATAATTTCTACCTATGAATTTTGACAAGCAACACATAAGCATTTTAAGCAAATATTTAAGCTATTAAACAAAAGCTGATGCATAATACGGAAGTGTATACAGTTGGAAAATAATTATCACCATAATATGAAATAAATGGATGAAAAGGAATGCATTACCAACAATGCTGGGTATATGGAAAGATACACAGCTAAAATAAATTAAATGAAAGTTGTTTGAGTCTTGGAAAACGTAGCTCTGATGTTGCAGTTGTCTTACTCCCATTCAGAATGACTCATCGGTCCAAAAGAAGTATTAAAAGAACCTTTGAGTTCCAAATATAAACACTGAAAAAATGGAAGATACAAACATGAAAGGAAAGCTGTGAAATAATATATATCTGAAAAGGAACAGATCAAGTCTGCATGTTCACTTTCCCAGACTCTATGTTTAGTTTTCTGCCTGTGTTTTTGTTTTTTCTTGAACTAGCTGAAAAAAAGATCTTAAATGCCTTATGTGATTTATCTTTAATATACATAGAAGGCAGGGCTAAAATAAACTTAGTGTTCACTTTGTCCATTCACCTTTCCAAAGCTGATCAGTTAAAGCTTAACCATTCATACTATATGCTAACTGTAGTTAAAACATGACATATTCTCGATGTTATACTTTCTTAACTGTGTAATATTTTCTGTGATAGTCAACTAGTCCCTTTCATATAAATGAAGTGTCATTTTTGGCCATGTCCATTACTTAGTAACTAACTTGGGGAGGGAGGATAGATGTTTCTTGTTTTGTTTTTATCCCTTGCTTACTGTGCTGTTTATTTCTTTACACATTTGGTCTTGGGTATTTTCATGTTTTCCTTTAGTTAGACTAACTGCTTTCCATTATCTTACATTATCTTATAACCTCCATGGTTCACGCTAACCTTTTTCATCCTGCTTCCTCTCCTAGTCTGAGAAATTAAATTAGGTATTGAGGCATGCCTCTTAAATGTGTAGAGTTTGTCAAACCGAGGTTCAGAAGTGAAACCTGATTTTGCTTGTGCAGTTGACTACATACAGGTTCAGAGTAGTCACACGAGCACAGACTTAATGTCTCTGGTGTAAAAAGGTGAGGCAGGAGTCATCTCTTCAGAAGTTTCATAAATCATCCATTTCAGTGAGCTAGATTCTCCTCAAGCTCAAACTTTTGCAAATTAAAGGGTTGAGTTATCCTTTGTCAAATAAGAAGAACATCAACTATTCCTAATTCATAAAGTAAGATTTCTTCTAATTTTTGCCAGAGACCAGTAATTACTCCATGCAAGCAGCCACTGCATTTTTGTAACAGATAACTTAATGATGTTTCAGAGTAAACATTAGAGTTGATATAGTGTCAAGTAGCATATAGCTTACCAGTCTAAGGGATATGAAAGAACTGGAGCCCATTCAGTGTAAAGACCGTATCTTTGCAAAGGAAAGTGCCATTGGCCACAGTGGCTGCTTGTTTTTCCAGTTGCAATGTAATGTATCGTTTAAAACTTTTACCAGACAGAAAATAGTACAACCTGTATCTTTTCCTTTCAAAATATGTTTAACAGGTATTGTACCATTCAAGAGAAGGTTTATGTGCATGTAGCAAAAAGTTCCCATTCAGTATTTAAGATTCTTTAACTGCATTATCTTGCTTTTTGATGCGAAATCCTTTTTCATTATGCTTCACTGTGTATTGTTAATATACCAAGATCTGGATATGGATCTAGATATCTGTGATAGTGGTGTGAAGGTTGTTAACAGGAATTTTTTTATTTTAACTTGTGTATCAGCATTTCTACTCATTAAACTCGTTCACAAACCAGGATTTCTCAGGAGTTCATGTATGTAATGGAAGGATTCTGGGTTTTCTGTGAATTTACTAAAACTGTTGTTGAAAAAGTAATATTCCTTCCCCCCCCCCAACTATAAATATATAAAATGATCAACTTTGAAATGTGTAGATACAGTAACGTGTCAGGTGAAGCAGAGTTCATGTGGATTCCACATCCCCTTTTCTACTGGAGTTTTAAAGAGGAGGCAATTATAGTGACAGATACTGAGAATCCAACAGTGAAGTTAACACTTTCTAAAGGCTTAAGCAGAGCTTGCCAAGTCAGAGTGTGATTTTTGTGGTCTCCAAGGGATGCTAAATTTTCAATGCATGGAAAAATACCAGTTCCCTTTTTGAAACAGTCTCTTCTCCCATGTTCCCCCATCTCCCCTCTGGCTGGTGTCATTATTGTTGCTATGGTGAATAAATGAATGCTGCAGGATGCTGCTGGAAAAGTCAGCACTGACGTCTTTTGCAAACAGCTAATAGGCCACCCCCGTATCTTTTTATGAGTGTGGGCTCACTGGTTAATTGTGAAAGCTAATTAAAAAATCGTAATGTAAAACCCTTTATTTTGTGAACATTTCTTTATAGGTCCTAGCTTATTCCATTGTTGGGATTGTATTTATAAATAAAAGATATCAACCTATATGGCAGAGGACAAAAAACAGAAACAGATCACAATTGCAAAGAGGCCCTGTGTTATCTGCTTCACAAAGTAATATTTTCAGAAAAAATTCTGTCTCATACCAGCTGTTTTCCCTGTTGAAGACAGGATTATGTAGCAGTACAGAAGAGCCTCTTCTGTTTGAAGTACATGCACAACATTTATCAAAAAGGACTGAATTTTGCTAGTGTTTATTCATTTCTTTTGCACTCATGTTTTCCTTACAGAAACATGTGATCAAGTTATTCTCAAGATGGCAGTGCTATCTTCTCTGTAAGAGATATTTATGGTGTCTTAATACATAATGAAATTACGTTTTCCTGCATTAGAACCTGTGTGATTGGCCAATAAACGGATACACTTGAACATGGGGGGAAAAACACCGTCATATAAGATAGCTGCTGAAATGAAACATAGACATTATTTGCAATGATTTTAAATTAGATTTGCCTAGATTGACAGAGAACTATATTAATGGTGACGTGAAGAATGATACAGTTTTGTCTTATTTCATCAGAACATGTGCATAGTTGATGACACACTGGGGACTATGAGGAGTATTCTGGGGAAATGAGAAGGAAAGGCAGTTTAAATAGTTGATGCAATTTTCTGTAGAATCAAAACCAAATTGTTAGGAATTTTTGAGATACCTGGGGAGTTTGTGCAAACTGTATTCTCTGGTATAAACTGAAAGAAAATTTTTATATTCACTGCAGTGAAGCTATTAAATATTTTAGTGTGAGGCTTCTAAACATTTCCTTGCAACTTTGTAATACTCTGTTAAACAAGTTAGATGAATTGAATAACAGCTTTATTCAGCTCATTTTTTCCTAACTACTGCATCTTTTCTGTGTTGCGTAGGGGAACAGCCAATGATGAAATGTGTAATTTTTACATTATGTACTATATGGAAGCCAAGCATGCTGTCTCATATATGACCTGCACACAGAATGCAAACCCTGAGATGTTCAGAAATATACCGCAGGAGGCAAATATTCCCATTCCATTCAAGTCTGATTCACTAAAGATGACACATGGACATCATGAAGGTGAAAAAAACTTGTAATCCGTTTTATTCAAGTCTTTTTATGCTCACTGATGTATTTGTCTGTGTTGTTTTGATATGCTACATTTTCATAAAAAGGAAATGCAATTCTGAGTAAAATTCAGATCGCTAATTATAGACCATCACGGAATTCTGCTCTTGTTTTTGGTGGAAATGTATGTCATAGTCTTCTGGCCGTTCCTTCCTATTGTCATCTGTCAATTTCCAACATATTTTTCCAGCTATTTGAGCTGTGTACCCAAAAGATTGACCTCATTTCTATGCCAAATATCAGTACTTTATATTAACAGTTTCTTACTATTTGCTTTATCTTCTATCTATTTCCTACAAAGTTGACTTGTAACATTTCCATAGTTTTCTGGGTTCTACTGCCTTGTTACAGAAGGAATCAAATGTTTCTATTGAACACTAGTAGGCATATAAGTTGCACCAGCAGTATTATCCAGAAGTGATCTGACTGTTATGTCTGTGTCGCAAAGTACAAACCATAATTTTTTATTCCAGTAGTTTTACTGCTGCACTGTTTGGTACAACTAGTATAGATAGATAAAAATACCGAATGTTCATTTCAGAAGGGCTTCTTTTCCCCAGTGGGAAGATACTTAATTCCATTCACATGCAGAGGTTAACATCATATCCTAAATCCATTTTTCAGAAACCAAGGATACTGATAAAAGTTCCTTGCTGCAGCAGGCCAAAAAAGAAGAGGAAGAGATTTTGGATCAGGGTATGTACTTGTTTATTTCTTTGTCAAGTAAGTGACTCACTAATGTAAAACACTGATAAATTATATCCTGATTATTAACGAGTTATGAAGTTTTTAATCTGTTTATCTTTAATTGATGCCATTTACAGTGTTCTGTACAGCTAATAAGATTGAATGCTATATAAGAAATAATAAAAAAAATTAGTCTACCACTGATCTCTAGCCTTGTAGGTAAAATTATTAATGCATTTTAATCTCATTAGGTTTTCCTGTTCTTGGTTTAATTTGCTAAAGAAGGCTGTAATTTATCTGTAAGTGCAATCCTAAAGAATGGATACAAAGAAGTAGACCTATAGCATATAACTATTCTATGTTCTGTATATAACTATCTGCTATTAGCTCTTCACCTATTTCTCAATTTGTATTACTATGTATTTATTAGGCAATAATATGTTCTTAATGCTTCAATATTGCTTGTACAAACCGTGGGTTGAGTGCAACTAATGTTTAATACTGAATTATTTTCCACTACATTTGTGTATGTGTGCATATATGTGTAACAACTCATGCAAACATGTGTGCAGTTACTTAGTTGCAGGAAAAAAATCCATGAGTGTTGCAAAGCTTCTAGAAGTATGCTAAATGTTACTTATGTTTCAGAGTTACCTTAAAGTAAGACTGTACTTTAAAGTTCTTGTGGATCATGTGCGATTGGATAAATACTGGTTTAGTATCAAGATTTTTCTTGATGAGCTACAGTTTCCTATTGTTTTCGTTGAGCAATGTTGAGGTTTAAGGACTAAATAAATTAAAGACAAATTTCTTTTTGCCTTTAATGAGAGCAAAGATTAGGCCAGTGGTTAGAGTTTTTGACATCTCTCAAAGGGGTTAGATTTTCTATATACTCTGCCATTGTACAGAGTTAACTCAAATAAACAAGTTACAGTTACAGAAAAACTACCTTCTAGAGTCAATATTTACAGTTCCATATCTGAAACTTATCTTAGTCAATTCAAAATGGATTTTTTTAGAAAGAAATACTATTCTAATTTTTTAGGCCTATTCCAGAGCAGAATGAGCTAGCTGCTTACAAATTTATATCACGATTTGTGCTGACAAGCTGCTCACCCTTATGTTACTAATAAGTGCATTAGCATTTGGTTGAGGATCTTCTTATCTGTGTGTTTTATTGAATTCGTTAATGTTTGAAACAAAATTTTGAAACCAGGTCCTGTTTTTAAAATCTTATTTATTTCTCTTTTGTATTTCAAAGCCACATTTCTGCAATGCAGTTTCGTTTGCTGAGACTGCTATTTAGTATACATCCTCATCTAACATGTTTCTATGGAAACACGCTGCACTGTTTTGTCCATTTGAAATTAGTTGGGTTCGTGATGTGAAATATCAAAACACCATAGCTGCCATGTGAGAATTTTGTTTCATATTCTGAATTGTTAGTTGAAGATAAATTCTCCCATAATTTACAGGAGCCTAGCTTCAATTTTACATTGATACAGCTCTAACTTCAGTTGAATTATGTGTGTATAAGCAAAAAAAAGCAAAAGAAAAAATCGGATCAGGTTTGGTTTTATTGTTATCTACAAAGAGGGAAAGTTGAGTGGCTGTTTTAGAAGGTGGTTTTTGGTCCTACAAGCACATGAGCACCTGGTAAGATACACTGCGAAAACCAGGAGCCGAAAGTGGTCTGCTAAAATGTGCCTATAAAAATTACATACAAATTGGAGTCTGGTTTTGTCGGGCAAAGCAGTTTTATGTAATTGTGTTGCCAATTTATCCATCTCCTCAAGTAACTTCAGTTATCAACCAAATATGAAGAAGGTCTTAATGACAGGAAAATTCTACAGTTTGGAGGGAGGGGGCAGTGGACCTCTAAGCCACACAGAAGCAAATACATATTTTCACTGATGTAAAGGTTATAATATAAATTTTTCCCTTTATAGTCTGGCATGGCATAGACTATATGATAAGCTTATCTACAAAACACAGATCCACCGAAACTCAGGCTTTGATTACTTCTATTGCTGCTGAGCTATTGCTCAGTAAATTCAGCCTTTGGTTTGCCCTGAAGATAGTACTTCAATGATTTTTCCATAATTATGTGTTTTATCTTGCATATATTTTTCTCAATGACTCATTATGTTGTAGCAACTTTGTTTTACCCTCCTTAGTTTCAGGTAACTGAAGTAAACACTGTTACTTCATTAAAACTGAGTAGTTGTTATATTGCCCTGGAGATACTTCTAAATCTGGGGGATAGAGGCATGGTCAAAGAGACAAATTTTGATGTGACTAGTATGAAATCTAAGCATTTGCCTCAAAAGAGGAAAACAAAAAAGCCTGCCATGTGAAAGTATCTGCCTGCTAATAATGTGTGTATCACATGATTGCCTGGGCATAGGTTTAGAAGATGTACTTCCTGCAACACACAGACGGTTCATTATATTGGCACCTCCAGGAGTTATCATTGCTTTTACGTTAAATTTCCAATTTCATCACCTTCACTCATCAGAAGCACATTAATAAATAATGTAAATACATTGAAATAAGTAGTAGCCATCACAAAGTGAACCACCACTCAGCATGAAGACAAAGCTAAATCCCTATAGTGATAAAATTAGACTGAACTTACATTAATGAAACTGACTTCATTATATTGTTTCTGAAACAGCAGTTTCACTGTTTGGTGAAGATAAACTGTTCATAGAGAGGTAATTATTGTAGGAAATGCAATTGGTTTTGATATTTGTGCATATTGGAGAGTTTCCTGTTCATGGTGAAGCACAAAGTCCCTAGCAAAACAAATATTATTTATGTTTAATTTTTGTTCATCAATAGAAGTTTGATTCAATTGTATTCAGTAGATACAGTACTGAAAAAACCTATTATCTGTTCATAGCATTCACCGTGTCTGCTAGATATCTCTTCTTTCCCTGTGGAAAAAAGGCCTAAATGCATTTCATTCTGTTTGTTCAACACTTTCCTGGCTGTAGTCTGTGGCATAATATAATATAGTTCAGGTTTGTTTTGGTATGCAAGCAGTGAAGCAGCTTTTATTGTCGAGAAAGTCAGCTGCTGCTGTACCTGAAAGCTGTATAGAGACAATAGCAGGAGTAGTTTCTTAATAACAAGGAAGGAATATACAGGTGATCATTAATCAGATGTGCATTAGATATAATCAAAAACTTTCTTTTGAAGCAGAAAGGGCAACTTTTTTTCCTAGTAAAGCCAATATAATTATGTTTAAATTGTTTAAAAAAAAAATCAAGGCTGGCTTGAACTGAAAATTCACTTGCAGCATATAAACCAAATATTAGATCTGATTTTTTGTTTTAGAAGGATATGTGTGTACACATGTATACATTACTTACACATATGTGGGAGAGAAAAGAGATGGGATTTTCATCTTATTTCTGGTATTAATGCTTGCTGTGACACTTACAAAAGTACATTTTTGCTTGTGTCTGGATTAGGGAATTTAGAAGTTAGTACCGAAAAAGTAACTTACATACTTTTGCCTCTGATGATAGAATCTGAAGTGAGAGTCAAAGTTGCAATTCTTTCACTCTCAGTATTGGTCAGTTGTACTGCCAATACAGGGTTTTTTTCCTTCATCTCCCATTATTTCATGATTACCATGAGCACCAGTTATTCCAGGAGCTCAAATGATGAAGTTCAATACAAGTGAAGTTAAGACCTCTCTTTTTGAATGTCCCAGCTAGACTCATGTGAGGTCCGTTTTTCACAGCTGAGTGTTTTAACTGAAATCACATTAAACCTCCTACATTTAAAATAATATTACAGCTTGAGTTCAGCATTTAGAAGTTAGCTTTTATAAGCCTGCCATCATAGAATTGCTGTCCTGGTGGTGAGATAGGTTGCATAGAAAAACACCTCTCTGGATTTCTACCTTGTTGTTTTAGAGATTAGAATGTGTATAGTGAGTGAAATAAAGAACAACGTGAAGAAAAGAATATGACTTTATGGTATAAGGCAATTTGATGCTTTCTGATTAAAGTGTGTTTTACTCTAGACTCTTACCAGAGTTGCTGAGTGGTTCTAGGTAGCTGTGTTCCTTTGTGAAGTCTGATTTACTGATCTGTTTTCCTAGTCTTTGAGGATGGACAAAAGAAACAACGGAAGCTAAGTCTTGCACATACACAGCTCCTACTGAAAGTCACTGGAAATGTGGCTTGAACGTAAGATGTGAAATATAATGCAAGTACCCTGTAAAATCACATTTTGAGATTTATCTAGCTTGACACCCAAAATGAATGGATGCTAAATGACAGTTCTGCCTGTAAAGTCTAGCAAAGTAGCAGTAATTATGGACCTTAATTTCGTAGGACAGGCAGTGATAATGAAGTAATTTAGTGTAAGTAAGTGTTTCATAAACAGAGATGATGGAATAGAAATGTTAAGAGAAGTCTTTCTGTTCAGTTAAAACACTTGTTCAGGAGTGCTTGGAGGGGCATTCTTTGAATGAGGTTAAATATAAATATGTAGTGATGGTCCATTGATTGTATGAGGAGGTTTCTTTGTAAGAAAAATTAACATCATAATCCATACAAAATGGGGGCTGAATTTAGCACAACATTGTTGTTACAGTGCTGCAAACGCTTTGCTAGGTTGTAGCTGAAACTGTGAGTTGAGAAACTGAAATATCCATTCAGTGTTGCATATTTTGCTGTTTACTTGTGCATTTCTGTGAAAAGCTTGTTACAATAAAAATGTACCAAACAAGGCTTTTTGTATCTGGGATAGAAATTTCTGATTGATTTAAGTGAAAGGAGGTATAGCTCCTCCTCTGTCTGCCTCATCTCTCTTTTGTTTCCTTCTTAAAAAAAAGAGAAGGGACAGGGAAATGTGAAGGAAGGCCTACAATTCTGTAGTGGGATAGGTGTTGAAAGGAAGACGCAAGGAGAATCAGCAGGCAGGCAGGTCCTTGATTTTTCAGGTAGTGTATTTCTGTGATTGATAGTATTACTTGACAAACCTATGGCAGCAGAGTCAAACAACAAGACTTGATGTATTTTTATGCCAGCACATGTAGCCGTGAGTTACATTCCTTTCTAAAATAAATTTATCATAATTTACCTTTGCTAGTTTGTGTGTGGTTGTAAGAAAAGAGAAGAGTTCAATTTGGTAGGTGGTCAAAATTTCTTAGGTTGATGGAGAAAGGATGAGGCTTGAAACAGAAGACAAATTCACTTTCCAGTATTGATGTGGGATGCCTAGAATAAAGTGTTAGAGACATTTTTAGATTAAGGCTAGACATATGAGAAAATCTTTAGATGTTTTCAGGCTTGGGATGCATGTTTGATTATATGAGGTCTCTTAAATAGAGTACAAAAGTAAGAGAAAAGTGGCTGAATTAAACCTTGGAAGAAAATGCTACTGAAAGATATTAAGAGCAATTTTACAGTTAGAGAAGTATAATTAGGAAGATTCAAAATTGCAGAGGATTTGCTTGTTGTTTCAACACTGGAAGAACCTGCTCAAAGCTGTAAATAAACGATGATCCTTTGATTTGGTTAGAATAAGGTTATTCATAATCTTTACAAAAGCATCTTCAGCACAGTAAAGAACAGAACGTGAGATCTAAGCAAAAAAATTGCAATTGGTATAGGTTGCATACCTAAGCAGGAAAAAAAATACACAAGCATGGAAAGAAGACATTTTAAATTGAATGTTT